>NW_024412400.1:74053255-74135022 GCF_014898765.1 Herpailurus yagouaroundi | reverse complement strand
AAAAAAAAAAAAAGACTAACCTCAGAATGAAAAGTTTGAGAAGTATGTAGTTCTGTGTTCGATTTAGTGAGCAAATGGATTGCATTTCAAGCTGCTTGACACCAAGCTTCCAATATGGCAGACTTTGGGTGGTGGGGGAGTGGCAGTCAATGTGATAGGTGATTGTATGTCTCTCCCCAAAACAGTGTGCTTTTTCAGGCTTCACCAAAACCTGAATGAAATAACCGTCAAGATTCTCAGCTATTTATTGCTCAGACTGTACATTCACTAAGTAACCTTCTGATTAATACCTAGAGCCCCAGAGCCCCAGAGAGTGTCCAGGTAGAAGAAACGGAAATATTCCTGGCCCTAGAAGAAAAGATCTCCATTACAAATACATATAAATCGATCTTATATAAATTAAAAGGTATTGCTGTCCAGAAGGTAGAAAACTCTTCAGTCTCTTTGATTCTAGCATCAGGAAAAATTTGGAAACCCCATCTTGAATCCCAGACTGCCTAAGCACCTACTATGTGCCAGGCATGAGCTCAGCACTGTGAGGAATTCAAAATGACATAGTCCTTGCTAAAACAACTTAAATGTGGTAGAGATAATGAAGCAAATACACCAAGAGCTAAAATAAGGCACAAGTTGAACAAAATGCTACCTCATTATCACCTTGAAAAACCCCCAAGGCCAAGTCTAGGCCTCCTAGTTCTATTCAACTTGAGGAGGTGATAATGAGGAGAAAATGTTCTTGCCCATTAAAGAGTTCTTAACATGGAGACCGAGGCTAGCTGCTAAATAAATGGTGGAATTTTACCTTTCAAGTTACATAGGTAATACCTGTTACCTTTTATGATACATACTTTACAAAGTCTATTTCTACAAAAGGAGGGAAAAAAGAGAAATGCATACATAGGGGAGCAGAAGCATAATTTATTTATAGATAAAGGAAGGACAAGAGGAGCCGATGGCAAAGGCCATTCATCCGAACGGTGATAAATGAGTGAATCAACATGCAAACTCAGTGGCTGCCAAACCAAGTCAGTGCCTGTGTGGCTGATGACAATGAGGGTCCACACTAGCCCACACTGCACCCCATACATGGACAATACACCCCATATATAGACAATACTCCCCAGAGACCCAACATACCCCTCTGTCTATTCCTGTAACATCTTACCCTGCCTTCTCAGCCCAGATTCCAATAGTGTCTCTGCATTAAGCTTTTCCCACCTTCCACTAACAGTACCTATTCCTTCCTCCTCTAGCTTCTCCCATATGTTGTCTCAAGGGCATTCCCTGAGACACGGGCATTTTCTCCTACAGGTGGATGTGAGGCAGCAAAAAGAATATCAGAGATTGAAATTGAGGCATCTGGGTGGCGCAGTTGGTTAAACATCCAACTTCGGCTCAGGTCATGATCTCACGGTCCATAGGTTGGAGCCCCGAGTGGGGCTCTGTGCTGACAGCTCAGAGCTTGGAGCCTGCTTCGGATTCTGTGTCTCCCCCTCTCTCTGCCTCTCTCTCTCTCTCTCTCTCTTTCTCTCAATTCTCAAAAATAAAATAAAACATTAAAATTTTTTAATTAAAAAAAAAAGAAGAATATCCAAAATTGATTCAGAAAACCTGGGTTGGAATCTGGATCTTGCCACCAACTAACTGTAGAACTGTGGAAAAGTTACAGTTCCACATTCCAGTGAATGGAGATGGCACATCCACTTCAAAGAGCACCTAGGAGATCTCAAGGAGACAGTCTAGGACAGAGATGAGCCTCCTGAAAGCACTGCCCCAAACTGAACCTGTCAGGACCTCGGGAGGATGTGCACTTCATCAAAAATGGTTTCCAAGGGAAGAGTTCAGTTTGTAAAGAAGAGAAGGAGGAAGGTAACCGGATGGATTCACAGAGGGAGTACTTACCCATGATCTTCCAGCGGCAGAAGACACTCTAGAAGCAAAATTACAATAACTGATGTCCCTTCTTTTTATGACAGGGGCCGGAAGGGACCTGAGAAAAGTATAAGGAAATGTGTTTGTAAGCTAAATCACATTTTAATTTGAATATAGAAACAATAGAAACTCCACTTTATTTTCACTTTTTTTGTTGTTGTTTTAGTGAGGTGGAGAGGGGCAGAGGGAGAGAGAGAATCCCAAGCAGACTCCACGCTCAGGGCACAGCTTGATGCAGGGCTCGATCTCACAACCCTGGGATCATAACCTGAGCTGAAATCAAGGGTTGGACGGTCAAATGACCGAGCCACCCAGGCACCCCAGAAACTCCACTTTAGATAAACAAGAATAATCTCAACATGGGTCCCAAGCAGAACCTTTACTTTGGTCCATTCTGTACACAAGACAGTGGAGTCTTCTGGCTCAGTTCTGTTAGTACTAAATGTAGGCACTTAGGGACCAGCAGTGACTGCCTCAAAGCAATCCAAAAGCTGAGGACAGTGAGTGGGAGAAAAATTGGACTGAGAATCTGGGCACCCAGGTTCTAACTTATTGTCATTAATGTTTGTGAAGTTGCCTGGGGAGGGTCTCTGGGTCTTTGTCTCCTCATGTCTCTAGTGAGACAGAGCTGTGAGTGCCCTCCTAGGCTCCTTTTGACCCTGTGCTTATCAAATTAAGAAAGCTCGAGAGGTCAGTAAGGGGCCAAGGTGAAAGCCATTCAGCCCACTGCCCCACCTTGAAGCTTTACATTGTGAGATCTCCATTTTACTGAAAGCATTCAGCATCCCCCGTGCTGGGTACTAGAGCTCAACTCAGGTCATCCAGGAGCTGACTGCTGATCAGGATGACCAAAAAAGAAAACCCAACAGCTAGAGAATCAGAAAATACTAAACAGAAAAGAATTGACAGATTATCTCGTGCTAGCCCTTTCTTATACAGAGGAAGAAACCAAGCATCAGAGGGGTCAGAAATTCTTTTCCCAAGAATGCAGCTAGACGAAGATAGCTTGGGGGTGGGGGGGAGGGGTGGGGGTGGGGGGGTTGCGGTTCTTGATGTATGAGGAACCAACTCCTCCCTGCCCCCCCCCCCTCCCAGGCAGTCAGCAGCAGCCTCTCTCCAGGCCTCTGCCTCTCCTGGGGAATCCATGCAGCTCAAGCACTGTTTCTTCCGCTCCAACCCTCGCTGTAGCTGTGGAGTTGAGACTAGGCACCAAAGCCCCCTGATCCCTTGCCCTGGACGTTTTCTGTCCCACCAGAAAAAAATAAGAGTGCTGTTCAAGCACACCCAGTTGCAACAATCCTGGGAAGACACGAGGGATGGTAAAAGCTGACTTGTCCTGGAGCCCATCAGCTCCCCCAGGGAGACCCACCGGAGAATATGTTTATGCTTTTCTCAAAATACTTTTTACCTGGGCATGGGAATACCTATATTCGTTTTTTCATTTAGAAATGTATAATTTTTGAGGGTAAGGAATAAAACTAATTGATAGTGCAAATTCAGAAGACAAAACGGTGACTGCAGGCAGAGATTGTTTACAATAAAGCTGATAAAGTCTCAGCTTCAGAGTCCCTCCCTTGCAGGGGCTCCTTCCAAGATGCTGGGAGGGCCCTAGCAATGGGTTCATGTGGTCATACAATCGTAAAATATTTGCAGAAGTGAGATATTTTTGCTTTCTTTTTCTTGTCTTTTCTTTTTCTTTTAGTGAGTGAGAGAGAGCTGGGGAGAAGGGTGGAGGGAGAGAGAGAGGGAGAAAGAACCACAAAAGCAGCCTCTACACTCAGCTTGGAGTCTGACAGGGGACTCGATTCCACGACTCTGCAATCATGACCTGAGCCAAAATCGAGTCAGATGCTCAACTGACTGACCCACCCAGGCACCCCTGCGTTCTTTTTCTTGAAGTGGTAAGCCTCAAGCCTCCATATCTAGGTGTTTTCAGAGTCTGAATTTCTTCTCTTCTCTCCTCCTTTCCTTCTTTCTAGGACTGGAAGAAAGATAAGTTTTCGTTTCTGCTTTAGTGAAAAGAAATGTACAACTTAAGAGAAGATTGAGTCTGAAAAATTAAAAATGAGAGGCTATAAAGAGCAAACTCTGAAACAACGCAGTGCCCTTGAATAAGGTGGGTGGGAATTCTGTGTCAGTGCAATAAAATGTGCCAAAAATATATTGAGTTTAAAACTCAGACTGCCTTGGGGTGCCTGGATGGCTCAGTTGGTTAAGTATCTGACTTCGGCTTTGGTCATGATCCCCTAGTTCATGGGTTCCAGCCCCACATTGGGCTTTGGATCCTCTGTCTCCCTCTCTCTCTGACTCTCTCCTGCTCATGTGCTCTCTCTCTCTCTCTCAAAAATAAACATAAAAAATAAAAAGAAAATTAAAAATTAAAAAATTAAATACAAACTGCCTTTCATCTCATAAATTTTAGCCATTTTGATTGATTTGAAACACGTTGACAAATCAAAAATAAAAATGTGTCAATCTGTTTTGCCAATTCTAAAAACAACAAAATAAAATAAAATAAATTCTAATTAACTTATCTGGTTCTCCTGATCAGTTAAGTCAAGTCAAAATAAACCCATTTGCTGACATGGTTACACATTTACTTCTGAATGAGATTTTTAAAGTTACTGCTTGGAGAAGCCCATAGAAGAATTCATTTAACTTTTAACCTCTTCTGCCTTAGAACAGAAGAGGCTAATTTGAATTTCTAAACTTCATTAAATAGAACCTTCCAACTGGGAGTTTTACTTTAGAGTGGGTGAAAATATTTTTTTACAGGAGGGACATTTTATTGTGTTCACTAGGTGTGCCTCATAAATGCACTATACTTGTGACTAGTCTATCCCCTCTAAAGACCCACAAGTGTCTGGTGAGGGAATGGGGTGTGGCAAATTGTGAATTTTAAGGGTAATTGAATCATTTAGCCATTACCATATGCCTCTACCCATTTTAACCCCAAATGTTACATATGGCTCCCCCGATCTCTAAGCTCTGCATTTAAAATAGAAACCTCTATGAAGGAACAGCAGGTATTTTTTTCTTTTTTGTCCTAAGGGGGAAAAAAAACCTCAAATATTTATGGGTCACTAGTAAAGCCAAATGAGGACCATGAAGATTCGTTTACAGATTTCATGCACAATGACATCCCAGGTATAGAAAATACTTACCCCTTTCTTTCTGGGACAGACATTTGCCATTCCAGGTAGAAGAAGTCAGCCTAAAGACAGTGATTCAGTATAACATCACTTTCCTCTCAAGATTCTAAAATGCAGTGGTTCCCAAACTTGGCAGATAAGAATTATCCGAGACAGTTATGACAAGCAGATCTCCTGGACTTAGGTGGAGTCCAGGAATCTGTATTTTTAGCAAGCATCCCAGGTGATTCTTATCACCATCACAAAGCTAAGGTTCAGAATGGCTCCCAGAGTCATCACATTATTGGAATAAATACAGCAGCCACAGGGAAATGTACTTTAACCTGTACACAGCTGGGAAGCCACTGGGATTCATGGCTTAGAATTTCATCTTCAAGCCAAGATGTTAAACATATCAATGAATGTGTGTTCCTTATTATCACCCATAATGGTTTCCTTCTTCATGTCTTAGGGGAATGCCATATGCCCAGAGTTCCTGGCAGCAGAAAACCAAAATATTAACAGAATAAATTACTTCAAATTAGACATGTGCTGCTGAACTATTCTAAGGTATTTGGAATATTAACGAACTTGGACCTGGCTAAGGATCATTAATAGCATTGTCCTCCGAGCATATTCTTTGAATAAAAACCTTCAGAGTTTGCTTTCAACTGCCCAAGCACTAGTATCTTCATCGTCCTGCAAAGAAAGCGAGGGGTTGGTTTTGCCAGCTCTCCAGAGCTTTCTCTGTGATACCTGTAGTCAGAAACAGCTCACCTTGGGGACAGTGCCAGAACCCGCAACTGCCTCCTCCCCTCGCCTGCCTGGATGGTGCCAGTTCCAGCACGACCCAGACAGATGAAGAATGTAAGCAAAGCAGAGGTGGCTCTTGTCTCCGCTGGGGGGGGGGGGGGGGGAAGAAAAGACCCACTTCCTCCCCTCCAGAGATGTCCTCCAACCAAGAAGAGCTGCCAAGACCCAAGGTCAAGCCTGTCACACACATTAACGGTAGAAAGAATTAGGACTAAAATATAAAACCTATGAGAAAGTCCTTACTATCAGGGACTGGGCTCTCTCTCTCACCTGCTGCGAATATGTCGTGATTCTATTTCCTGAACGCAAGTGTAACTCTTTTTGAACATCATTATTATTGTTAATATATTGTTAATTTTTAAGAAGATAATACATTCGCATGGTCAAAACAAACAAGATACAGGGTGAGAAAAATCTCGCTTCTACCCTTGCCTTCCACCTGCCTAGTTCCCTTGCTCCCGCCCAGACATTACTACCATATTTAGTTTCTCATACATTCTTCCAGAATTTAGGCAAAAACAAGCAAATGCACATCTATCTTTGTGTTTCCCCACTTTTTACACAAAGGATAAAATCCTAAGCCTACTGTTTTGAACCTGGCCTTTTGCCATCCAACAAACACACCTTAGAACCCTTTCCAAATCAGTACAAAGAGAGCTTCTTCATTCATGTTTGTAGCTGCATAATATTTCATAATAGGATGCGCTGATTTGTAGTGAAATTATTAGTTATTAGTCTGTTTTCCTGACAGTGAAATAAATAATTGTTTCAGACACCTGAAATTTAAACAAGCCCATAGACACCAAGAGATTCAGTAAAGTTGCACCTGCAGAATTTCTGAAGCTTCTCAGAGGGTGGTGATTTAAGAAATACATCTGTTCCATGTAATTGCAAAAGGTTATTCAATATATCATGTGCTACAGGAAGAGCAGCCACAAAGCATCTGAGAAAAATTAGAAAAGTATTTCAACCTAAATATGGATTAATTAAGGTAAAGAAGGGAAAAACAAGAGAGGCGGAAAACCAGCTTCGTTTCTGTAACTCCCTTTCAGCTTCGTCAGACTCTTTTCAGTTGTTGGAGAGACCAAGGCTTGTTCAAATAAGGACTCAAGGGGTCTAATTAGGTGGGAAGGGAAGAGACTGAGTAAAGGGAAGGCCAGAAGGAAGACAAGGAGGGCCGGGAGAGAAATGTCCGGATGTTTTTACTCTCAGAGGCTAACCTGCTCCCTAAGAAGTGTTTTCATGGTCATATGTTCCTCTAGGCTGTGATTTTACAAAAGGAAATCTTTCAACTTACAACTCAACATCTTTGGCCACAACAGTATTTAAAGGTATGTCCCTCTGCTGTCCACCAACCTTTGAACTGTTGAGTCATGTACATATTCATAATGTCGTGTTTTCCTCTCACAAGAGGTAAAAAAAAAAAAAAGAGGTTTCATCGCTGGCTAACAATTGATAAGCGCATCAATAAGTACATTTCAAAGTCATTTTAAACTTCCAAATGAAAAGCTCCAAATATTTCTTAGAAGTTGGGATAACCGAAACAGGCTCCCCACCTTTGCACTCTAGCTGGTGTGCAGTGACCTGGGATGTTAACTAATGCTTGGCAAAATTAAAGGAGTTTTACTCGAACACGGATGATAGCAATGTAAATGGGCACCACATTCTGGAGAGCAGTTTGGCCCTATATGAAGAAAGCTGTATTTTTTATTTTTTATTTTTTTAATTTTTTTTTAACGTTTATTTATTTTTGAGACAAAGAGAGATAGAGCATGAACGGGGTGGGTCAGAGAGAGAGGGAGACACAGAATCTGAAACAGGCTCCAGGCTCTGAGCTGTCAGCACAAAGCCCGACGCAGGGCTTGAACCCACGAACTGCGAGATCATGACCTGAGCTGAAGTCGGACGCTGATCCAACTGAGCCACCCAGGCGCCCCGAGGAGAAAGCTTTAAAAAATAGTCACAATAAATAGATGGATAGATAAACAAATAAATAAATATTTGCACTCTTAGACTCAGAAGTTTCATTTCTGAGAATCAATACTAAGGAAATTTTGTGCTTTTGCTGCAGGGATGAAAAGCTATAGGAAACTGGATGTAGCAGGTGTTCTCAAATATTTTGATCTCAAGACCCCTTTATACTCTTAAAAATTATCGAGTACACCACAGAGCCATGGTTTATGTGGGTTGTATCTATTAATACTTGCTATATTGGAAACGTAAGTGGAGAAACTGAACTAGAAACTCAATCATTCAAGGGCTTTTCCTCCAGATATTCATTGCTACCTTAGCATGCAGAAGTGTTTTATGAGTACTCTGTCATCACACAGAATATTAATAGGATGGGTACGCAAGGGTTGAAAATTAATAAAATTAATCATTTGTTATTTAAACAATTAGCTAAATGGTTATTTCCATGAATGATTTTGTTCTTTTATGATCTATTTTTTAGCTATAAGCTATTCACTAAGGTTGTCAGTGCACTAAGCAAAATTGGGGAATGAAAGCTTTAAGACCTAAGGGAAAATGGGTTTGGGGCACCATGCTCAAAAACTTCGTAAGGAACACAGTAAAAAAAAAAAGGAAATTAATTTAAAAACAACGGCACAATTTTACACGAGTTCAATGTGCATTTTATAAATATGGTACACTACCTTGAGAGAGACCTGCAGTTTGCTGTTGTAGAAGCCAGCCTCTGCCCGCCTGCCAGGTCGCCATGGGTTCCAGGCCCATCACACTCTGCAGGAGAGGCACAAAGCAATAACAGACAGAGAAAGAGAGGGGGGCGCCTGGGTGGTTCAGTGGGTTAAGCATCTGACTCTTGATTTAAGTTCAGGTCATGATCCCAGGGTCGTGAGATTGAGCCCCACATAGGGTGGGCTCTACACTCACAGCTCAGAGCCTGCTTGGGATTCTCTCTCTCCCTCTCTCTGCCCCTCCCCCTGCTCTCACTCTCTCTCTCTCAAAATAAATAAACAAAAAATTAAAATAAATTGAAAAAGGAAAAGAGAGAAAGGTGAAATAAGAAGAGGAAAATGAGCAGAGAATAGAGAAGAAGCAATTTTACAAAATAGGCTGAGATGAAAGAGAAATTACAGGTGTGGGGGTGGGCGGTGGGATGTTGCAGGCTGCAGTTAGGATGAAGTTGTGAGAGGAGAATTATCTGAATTGGGACTAAGAGTTGTATCACCAGATGTTGGTGGCTGTGGCTCCTGTCCTTGTGAGGGTGTATGTGCACGTGTACACGGCCAGGTGCGGTTTTCTGTGTTCACCTGGTATTTCTCCTGTAAGAAATTGTGCGTCTTACTCAAGTGACTCCCTTGTGCAATTGTATTGGAACAAATTTACATTTTCAAAACAAATGTTACACCAGAACTGACTGTATTAACATGATCTTAAGGAGTCTGGAAACACGTACACCATGTTGACATTAGTTCTGTCTCCATGTAAGATTACAAATGATTTCGATTTTCTTCTTTCTGCTAGTGTGTATTTGCTAAGTTTCCTTCAAGCCACATGTATCAATTTGTAATCAGAAATTGGGAAAAAAGCATTTTTAAGTGTAAAAATCCAGCAAAAACTTGTGAGCTGATTTTAAAAATCAGCTAAAAATGGGGTGCCTGGGTGGCACAGTCGGTTAAGCGTCCGACTTCAGCCAGGTCACGATCTCGCGGTCCGTGAGTTCGAGCCCCGCGTCGGGCTCTGGGCTGATGGCTCAGAGCCTGGAGTCTGTTTCCGATTCTGTGTCTCCCTCTCTCTCTGCCCCTCCCCCGTTCATGCTCTGTCTCTCTCTGTCCCAAAAATAAATAAACGTTGAAAAAAAAATTAAAAAAAAAAAATCAGCTAAAATCTATGATTCTCTCTCCGAGCCAACTAAAAATGTTAGTCATCACTTGATCTCTGGGAATCACCCCAGGGCTCTGTTCTGCATTGTCTACATCAAAGAATCAAGAAACTACCAGGCACCTGAGAACTGTCTTGCCCCGCCTCCTGATTTTAGGAATCAGAGGCCTGCCTTCAGGAGGTGAAATGACCTGCCCAGGGTCACGTAACTGGTTGGTGACAAAGCTGGAACAAAATCACAAAGTCCCCCAGCTTTCAATTTAATTATTCTTTCCACTCCCCACTGGCTTTAAAAAAAAAAAAAAAAAAAAACAGTCACAGAAGTATTGTGGAATTGGGATTGATTTACACTTTTACCCAATCAACAAATCATTTCATTCTAAAGAAACCTAACAAAACAAAATAAAACAAAACTGTCAGCTAGGTGAAAAATAAATTCATGCCGGCTTCTTGTTTCACACTGTATGGACAAAGCAACGAATAATTCCGTGGATGTTTCCCTTTCCAACTGGTTGCTTTGGTGTTAGGTTCTTTGTGCCTTTGTGTTAGAAAAACCAAATGTGGGGAAGGTAGGAGGAAGAGGAAGGGAAATCTTGTCTAAAGGCAAATGAAGCTCCTAAAACCCACTACCCATATAAGTAACTTCATTTGGGCATTAGATTTAACCACACTTGCCTGTACCAGTCAATACAGACCACACAGGAAGAGCCACAGAGCAGTCAGCTCGGCACGACACGGACAGCAGGTATTCATAAATTCCGTGTATTCAAGTTACCTTCAGTCAACAATCTAACAGAAATGAAAGAGGAGGGGAGCTTGGGTGGCTCAGTCGGTTGAGCGTCTGACTTCAGCTCAGGCCATGATCTCCCAGTTCATGGGTTTGAGCCCTGCATCAGGCTCTGCACTGGCAGCTTGGAGCCTGGAGCCTGCTTCTGATTCTGTGTCTCCTTCTCTCTGCCTCTCCCCTGCTCATGCTCTCTCTCTCTCTCTCTCTCTCTCTCTCTCTCTCTCAAAGAATAAATAAACATTAAAAAAAAGAAAGAAATGAAAGAGGAAACACAGAGCACTTTTATGCCTCTTCAAAGAAACAACTGAATTATATCCAATGACACCAAGGTGGTTTTATTTACCCACCTTAAACCGATGACCTATCATCAACTGTTGAAAAATTTCAATCTGTTTGTAATACCCAGCTAATTCTTTATACAACTCATGCGGCCAGAGTCTCAGTAACTGTATAGGAGAGGATGTATACCTTTTGAATTAGAAAGGATGGAAAACCTGGCGGGGGCCCAACATCAGGCATTCTCAAGATCCTGATGGGAACTCAGGAGAGAGGCTGGTTTCCGGCCTTCAACAATTAAGTAATCAGCTGCCCTTGGTTACCCTAACAACTCTCACAGACAAGATACCCGGGCAAACAGGCTGCAACAATTCAGGATGCAAAGGCAACGGGAGGGGACACAGGTTCCCAGTTCAGTCACTACCTTCTTGTTTGAGAAAGAAGGAAGTGAATGATTTTTAAGAAGCCCAGGACTTGGCAGCCGTTTACTGAGGTGCCCTCATTAACGGAATGCATACAGGGGAACTGCCGTGAGAAAGTCTAAGCTCCCCAGTCTCACCCAACATCATGCTGTCTGACAACTGAGGGCCCTGCTTTTCCCTCAAATACTATTTAGTGATGCCTTTATTTTTGTTTTGTTTTATTTTCTGAGTAATTTTATTTATGGTAGTGCTCAGAAAGTTTAATTTTGTTAACTCTAAATAAATACAAAATCCTACTACTAATAATGAAGAAAATTAAGTTTACAGCAGAATCCCACGACCTGTCAAAACATCATGTTCTACACTTCAAATATATATAATTTTAATTTGTTGAGTACATCTCAGTAAAGGTAGAAAAATTGAACAAATGTGTATATAAATATTTCAATGACCAAGAGAACCCAAATCTTTTTCGCTACAGATATATACCTTTATATAATTGAAATGCAACTTTGCAAGGGTGCCTGGGTGGCTCAGTCGGTTAAGTGTCTGACTCTCTTAATTTCGACTCAGGTCATGATCTCACAGTTCATGGGGTCGAGCCCCATGTCAGGCTCCACACTGAGCATGGAGGCTGCTTGGGATTCTCTCTCTCCTTCTCTCTGCCCCTCCCTGGCTCACAAACTCTCTCTCTCTCTTTCTCAAAATAAATACATAAATGTTGAAAAGAAAGAAAGAAATGCAACTTTATAGCCTGTTGTTTCCACTTTGAATCATATGCTCATAATTTTCCCACAACTTTTTTAGTTATTTACAAACATTGTTTTAAATGATTATATAACATTTTATTATATGCACAGTATACTCTCTGTTTATTTTCTCATTTTTCCAGGATTAGAGATTCAGGATTGCTTCACATTTTCACTACCACAAATACCTTAGAAACAAGCATATTTGAACATACATTGTTTGGCTATATTCTTTGTTGTTGTTGTTGTTGTTGTTGTTGTTTTGTATAATAATAGCTCTATTAATTTAAATAAATCACAAAAACCCAATGAACTAAGTACAAATTAGGAAATGTAGTGAAAAGACTAATTTGATCAAAGTCACACAGTATGTAGAAAAGCACAGATCTGAAACTAGACTGCCACTATGTCTTAGAAGGGCATGCCATTTTTAAAGGAATTTTGGTAATGATTACCAAGCTATTCAATTATCTCCAAGAAAGAGCATACGAATTTATATTCCCTAAAGAACTGTCTGACTGAGATGTTATGATTCAAAGGCTTCCCTTTCCCAAATATACCCATGTTATGATATTTAAAAATAGAAAAAGCTTTGTATGCCATCATGAAAGAAATGTCAGGCAAGTAGTACCGAGCCCCCATGGTATCCATACACCTACTCAACAAAAGTCTGCTTATAACAACCTGCAGTGGAGGAAAAAGGGATCTGCCAATACTCAAATTTCGGAGGATGCTGCCATGCTATATTTGCGTGCCATCATCTGGTTGGGTGCCCAGACAATGGTTTTTCACTTTAAAATGCTGAATTAATGGACCTAGGAGAAATATGCTAAGTATTCTAAAGCACATCCAAATAGCTATAAAAATTGGGTCTAAATGAGAGGCACCTAGGTTACTCAGCCAGTTGGGTGTCTGACTCTTGATTTGGGCTCAGGTCATGATCTCACAGTTCGTGGGATTGAGCCTCACATCAGTCTCTGAGCTGACAGCACAGAACCTGCTTGGGATTCTCTCTCTGCCCCTCTCGGCTCCAGCGTGCACACGCGTGCTCTCTCCCTCTCTCTCTCTCTCTCTCTCTCTCAAAATAAACAAACCTTAAAAAAATAAAAAACAAAAATAAATAAAAATAAAAATTGGGCATAAACAATAAAAAGGATAAATAAATTGTCATATATTCATTCAATGAAATACTATACAGCAGTAATAATGGAAGAATGTCATTAACATGCTCTTGAGAGGATAAAGCTCAACACAAAAGTGCATACTGTGAAATTCCATTTATGTAAGGTTTTAAAATAGGTAAAAATAGGGGCATCTGAGAGGCTCTGAGCCACTGAGCGTCTGAATCAGGTCATGATCCTACGGTCATGGGATCGAGCCCTGCATCAGGCTACGTGCTGGGCATGGAGCCTGCTTAAGATTCTCTCTCTCTCCCCTGCTTACACCCTCTCTATACGTAAAATAAAAAAGAAAAAATAGGTAAAAATGACCAATGGTTTTGGAGGTGAGTCAACCCTTTGTGGAAGTTTAGACAGAGAGAACATAAGGCAGGCCTCTGAGGCGATGGTAATATTCTATTTTTTATCCAGATGCCATTTTTGAGAGTGGACGCTGGTCTGGGAGGGTTCATCGAGCTCCGCATTCATGACATGCGCAGGTTTCTGGCACGTGTCACGTTTCAGCTTTGGGCCCAAGTCAAAATACATGCACAAGTAAAGCAAATGATCACTTAAATAGACTAAGCTTCTTGAAATAGAACTGAGGGTTATCACCAATTTAGTAAAAACACACAACAAAATCTCATTTGAAGGAAGCCAGTTGTTAAATTTTGGAGGGATGAATTAAAAGCAAAATTTTATTTGACTAGCTTTAACCCAAAGTGACTTTTGGGGGAGTTTTATTTGCTTTGAGAGAAAGATTTTTAATTACAAATGCAATTTCTTTAATAGGTATAGAAATACTCATATTTTCTACTTCTCCTCGTGCCAGTTTTCACAAGTGATCTCTTTTAAGGAATTTGTCCATTTCATCTAACTTGTTGAATTTATTGACATTACATTGTCCATAACATTCCTTTATTATCTTTTTATTAGAGACATTATCCTTTTAATGTCTATATTTAAGATCTTTAGTAATGTCACACTTTTTATTCTTGATATTGGTGATTTCCTTTTTTTCTCACCAAATCTAGTTAGAGTTTTGTCAATCATATAGACATTTTTCAAAGAAAAATTTTAATTTTCAAAGGAAGCACCCTTGTTTTTTATAGTACATTTCATTGATTTTTCTTCTTATTTGTATTAAATTTAATAAATTACTAAATTAATTTTAGTCCCAAATTTAATTATATTAAATAAAACACTAAATTTAAAAGAAACAGAGGAGTGCCCAGGTGACTCAGTCGGTTAAGTATCTGACTCTTGGTTTTGGCTTGGGTCATGATCTCACAGTTTCGTGGGTTAGAGCTCCACTGCAATGGCAGTGTGGAGTCCACTGGGATTCTCTCTCTCTCTCTCTCTCTGCCCCTCCCCAACTCGCACTGTCTCTGTCTTTCTCAAAATAAATAAATAAACTTTAAAAAAATAAAAAAGGAAATAAACAGAATTTGTCACACGTGGTTTAAAAAGCAAGATTCAATTATATAATGCCTGGGGGAAAAAAACTCACTTTAAACACATAGATGCAGATAGGTTTAAAGTAAGAAGATGGAAAAGACAGAAAAGCATAAGAAAATGAGAATGTCTTTATTAATATCAGACAGAGGAGATTTTAGAACAAGGAATATTACCAGCATAAGGAGAGACATTTCATAAAAGTAGAATATCAATTCGTTAAGAAAACATAACAATACTGAATGTATAATGCACTCACGAGCAAAGTTTCAAAATTCCTGAAGCAAAAACTTACACAGTAGAAAAGGAAAAACTAATTCATTTAATACGCCTGCCTTAATAGCTGATAGAACAAGTAGACGGGAAATTAGAAAGGATATAGAAGATTAGAATAAAACTACCAAACAACTAGACCCATTGACATTTATAGAACACTTCATTTAGCAGTAAAAAAAAATACTTTTTAGACATTTTTAGAATGTCTTCACTGGGGATACAGACAATTGCATACTCTCAGCAGGAAAAACTACAGACCAGAATTTTTTTAAAAATAGGTATCTGGGTTGGAAACAGTGGTTTTCAAACTTGGCTATACATTAGAATCATCTGGGAAATGTTTAAAAATATGATGCCTGGGACACTCTCCAGAGCAACTGGATCGGGATAGGGTAAAAGAGGTGCGACTACATTAGCCCAACAAGGCTAATTCTGGACCAAAGTGTTAGATCGTGAAGCTTCTCTTGGGAGGCGTCAACATCCCCTTCTCCACTCCTTTCAGTGAAGGCTTCTTCCCTCTCACTCCATCCCTACCCATGCCCTGAAATGTTTTCCTATTGTGTCCACTTCGAAGCATCCTCTTGGAAAAGAATCATCTCTGTCATGTACTTCTTTACACAAATATGTGTCAAAATTCCTCACATGAAGAATTGAGCCTTATTGTTATTATTTTTTAAAGTTTATTTATTTTGAGAGAGGGAAAGAGAGGGAGAGGGAGAGAAAGAATCCCAAGTGGGTTCTGCACTGTCAGCATAGAGCTCCACTCAGAACTTGATCTCACAAACCGTGAGATCATGACCTGAGCCGAAACCAAAGGTTGGACACTTAACGAACCGAGCCACTGAGGTGCCCCAAGCCTTATTTTTAAATCATTACCCTCAGTGAAAAGAATTTCAACCATTTGCTTACAAATGGACTTAACATTAAAAAAAAAAAAAGTGTTTTTGGTTGTGTGTTTTGCTTGTTTTTACAAAACCCTTTTAAAGTATATGAAAGTGATCAGATAGGTAACACCTACTTGTAGAATTATAAAATACAAAGTTAGAAAAAATCTAAGTTGGGGTGCCTCGCTGGCTTAGTCAGTGGAACCTGTGACTCTTGATCTCAGGGTTGTGAGTTTAAGCCCCACGTGGGGTGGAGAGATTACTTTAAAATAAAATCTTTAAAAAAAAAGAAAGAAAGAAAGATTCTAAGCTGAAACCTCATCTCCATACCCCAGGTATAACACCACCCATCTAGGATGTGATTATCCAGCTTTTGCTTAAATAACTGTAACAAAACTTCTTTCCTCATTCCAGTTTTAGTCGGGCTTAATTACAATAAAGATTTTCATTTCTTACATAATCATTGTACATAATTTGAAAATTATGGAGCAAAATAGAAACTGTTAATGATGTCTTATTAATTTTTAAAGTAATGCGTAATAATATCTACTAAAAGCAAGGGGTACCTGGGTGGCTCAGTTGGTTGAGCATCCAACCAACTCTTGTGAGTCAAGAGACTTTGGCTCACATCATGATCTCACCATTTGTGGCTCGAGCCCCATGTCAGGCTCTGCATTGGGTTAGGGTTAGGGTTGACAGTGCAGAGCCTGCTTAGGATTCTCTCTCTCCTCTCTCTCTGCCCCTCCCTGTGCCCACACACACGCGCACACACTCTCTCTCTCTCTGCCAAAATAAATAAATAAACTTTAAAAAAAATAATATCTATAGTAAGATGATTGAAGAGTTACAACTCCAACACCAGTGCTATCAATTGGGCAAGATGACTTAACCTTGCTAGGCTTCAGTTTACTCATCTGTAAAATGGGGATAATAATACTATCACATTTACAAGGTTGTTAAGACAAGTTTTAATGAGTTAATGTATATAAAATTTGTTGGAAAATGCCTGGAACAATGTTAGCTAGCTTGATTATGATTGGTTGTGGCTTCTCAGAGAAGTATGATGAAAAAGACTCCAGCTCCTTCCAGGTGACCGTGAGTTAGTAGGATCCACCATGTTGTAAGAGAGCACAGGTGCACATGACTGCCAGCCACTCTGAGCTATCCCGTGGCAGCAACTCTACAAGGACGTATGCAAATTGACAAGTACCAGCAGAGAACAAGATAATTTAACATCTGAGGAATTAAAGGTAATCTAAGTGTGGTTAATTTTTTTCCCTTTTTAAAGAAAAATCTTTATTGTTACAATGTTGTAACTAAGGATTAAAATAGAGTAAAATTTTAAAAGCCCCCACTTATTATGGATTATAATTTCCATCCACAGTATCCATTGAGGTCTTCCTGAGCCATATGAAATAAACCTCTCTGCTATGGTTTGAATATGTGTGTCACCCCCTGCCCCAAGAACTCTCATGTTGAAACCCTAACCCCAAAGATGCTGATATTAGTAGGTGGGGTGCTTAAATCATGAGGGTGGAGCCCTTGGGAGCGGGATTATTGTTTTATAAAAGAGGTTCCAGGGGTCACATGGGTGGCTCAGTCAATTAAGCTCCAGCTTCAGCTCAAGTCTTAATCTCATGGGTCATGAGATTGCACCCCACATGGGGCTTTCTGCTGTCACTGTAGAGCCCGCTTTGGATCCTCTGTCTCCCTCTCTCTGCCCCAACCCTGCTCAAATGTTTGCACATGGCACACACACCCGCTCGCATGCTCTCTCTCCCTCTCTCTCAAAAAAAATAAACATTAAAAAAAAAAAAGAGGGGCGCTTGGGTGGCTCAGTCGGTTAAGCGGCCGACTTCGGCTCAGGTCACGATCTCACACTCCGTGAGTTCGAGCCCCGCGTCGGGCCCTGTGCTGACTGCTCAGAGCCTGGAGCCTGTTTCAGATTCCGTGTCTCCCTCTCTCTGACCCTCCCCCGTTCATGCTCTGTCTCTCTCTGTCTCAAAAATAAATAAACGTTAAAAAAAAAAAAAAAATTTTAAAAAAAAAAAAAGAGGCTCCAGTAAGATCCCTAGCTCCTTCTGCCATGAGAAGATGCAAAGAGAAGTCTGTGACCTGGAAGAGAGCCTCAGCGGACCATAATGGCACCATGATCCTGAACTTCCAGACTCCAGAGCTCTGAGAAAGAAGTGTCTGTTGTTTACAGCCACTCTGTTTGTGGTGTTTTGTTATGGCAGCCCAAACAGAGGAAGAAATTCTCCCTTGCTCAGAACACTTTACATCTGTTAATTCGTCTTTGTTTCTGCCATTTGGAGAAGAGTTTTCTAGGCAAAAGCTTCCTGCTTTTATGTTCTTAACTGTAATTTATTAGGATAAAAATATTTACCATACTACTAAATATTCTTCAAATAAATTTTCACAGCTTCGTACTGCATCATGATTTACTCCCAAGCCCCTATTGTTGGACGTTTAATTTACTTCCTTTTTTCACTCAGAAATAAAATGCTAATGAACATCTTTGCTGATAAATTTGTGGGTTCATTTGTGACTATTCCCTCAAGATACTAGGCCACACGTCTGTAATGCCGTGTTGTCAATACCCTGGATGACATCAGCCTTTTGGGCAACAGCCCGAACACACTGCTCATTCACTTGGAGCTGCTGGTCAACCAAAAGAGTCCTCTTTCTCACACTTATTACTGTTGAACCACATCTCCACCCAACCCAAAACATTTTGTTTTGAACTCATTATTCCAAGCCTGTCAAGATTATTTTTTTAAGTTTTTATTGCTTAGCTTGCAGAGTACAAGTTCAATGTAAGAAATATGGCAAAAGAGGCACTCTCACAAGCAAATATTAAAAATATTTGCTTGCCCACAAGTAAAAAAAAAAAATTTTTTTTTTGGCAGAATTAACACCACGCAGTTTTTAAACTTGCCTGGAACACCCACCCTATAGAAGGAGCCTGTGTGTTATGATACTCCCCTGTCTCACAAAGTAAGACTCTCTTCAAGACACGCCACAAGAAGAAATAAAAAAATAAAAAGAGAGGTTAGAGTGGGAGAGAGCCAAAGCATAAGACTCTTAAAAAATGAGAACAGAGGGCTGATGGGGGGCGGGAGGGAGGGGAGGGTGGGTGATGGGTATTGAGGAGGGCATTTTTTGGGATGAGCACTGGGTGTTGTATGGAAACCAATTTGACAATAAATTTCATATATTTAAAAACAAACAAACAAACAAAAAAAGACACTCCAGAAGTCTGGGCTAGGTCAGCCTTGCCTGCCCTAGAACTTCCTGGCTTTCTCCCAAATCAGAAGGGTCACAGCCTTTTGGGGATGCCTGAAATGCCCCCTCTTTACGTCCATTCCCAATCCTTATTTCAGGTCTAGCTGCCTCCTTAATGCGAAATCATCAGAGGAATGAGCTCTATTTCTGGCAATACGAATGGGGTGGACCCTATTAGACAACTATAATATCAATGCAGTTCTGATTTCAGCAAATATTTATCGTGGGCTTACTACATGCACAGCTTCAAGCTTAGACACACTGATTGTCTAAAGACACAAAAAAGCTGCTTCCTCCAAAGAGCTCAGAGTTCAGTGGATCTGTATCGAATGGGAAGATGAAGTAGAAACACACCTCAGGGAGGAATTCACAAAGAAGGAATAGTTCATCTAGGAAGCAAAGTATTAAATTTTCAAAGGTAATGAACCTGTAAGAATAGCTTCATCCCACTCTTGGCAGAGCTGATCACTCCCCTTTTGTATCGGAGTGTGCTGTATCACTACCCCAAGTAGAGCAGGTATCCCACCTTTGGAATTGTTTGTGTGCAGGCCTGTCTCCCCAGCCAAACTCAGTGCCCCAATTCCTTGCTGCATGCCTAGAACCAATGCAGTACCTGAACAAAGTAGGTGCTTAGCATATGCTCACTGAAGATGCACATGTTTAAATCTATGCACAGCTGTTGGGGCTCCTGGGTGGCTCAGTCAGCTAAGTGTCCGACTTCGGCTCAGGTCATGATCTCACAGTTCGTGGGTTTGAGCCCCACACCGGGTGCTGTGATGACAACCTGGAGCCTGTTGCAGATTCTGTGTCTCCCTCTCTCTCTGCCCCTCCCCCACTCTCTCTCTCTCTCATAAATAAACATTAAAAAAATAAATGAATCTATACACACTTGCCATAGGGAAAATGACTTTTGAAATAACACAGACCTGCCACCTTAAAATCTGGCACTAACTTTTTTAAATTTTTTTTTTCAACGTTTATTTATTTTTGGGACAGACAGAGCATGAACGGGAGAGGGGCAGAGAGAGAGGGAGACACAGAATCGGAAACAGGCTCCAGGCTCTGAGCCATCAGCCCAGAGCCTGACGCCAGGCTCGAACTCCCAGACCGCGAGATCGTGACCTGGCCGAAGTCGGACGCTTAACCGACTGCGCCACCCAGGCGCCCCTGCCACTAACTTTTTAAAAGTAGTAGTTAAGGAGAGCTGGGAAGAGAACATGAAAATTATTTTAAAATTTGAGGCTAAACTGTCATTATTACTGTTTTACAACTTTGAAATCACCGTATGGATTTCCTAGCAAAGTGTTTGTATCTGGGCAGTGAAACCCGTGGGAGTGAAAGGTAGATGCCAAGGAATCTGGGTGACATATTCAGGTCAGATTTCAGAAGGGAAAGAATAAAAGCTCGCAAGTGCTAATCTAACTCCAAACTGACAAAATAAAGACAAATTAATGTAAGCTCTCTGGAAAGTCTGGAGCTGAGTAAGCTATAATGCTTGAAAAAAAAAAATAGGTAAACAGTCCCTTCTTCTGGTCATTATCTTCTGAAGTGCACGAGACATTAAATAAACAGTCATATTATGTTCAAAATACTCCGAAGATGAAAAAGACTGTCAGCCAAGCATTTGCAAAAGATAATGGCGAAGAAAAGACAACATCGTAGAAGTAAGACATCCGGAAAATAAAATCATTTAGCAGGCTTTCAGAACTGACAGGTTCTGAAGGAGGCAGGTTTCTTCCTACCTAAATTTTTTTAAGAAAAAAAAAGCTCATGAGAAATCATGTTTTGTTGTTTACTTATTTATTTTGGTGCCTTAAGGGATGGAGGGGATTTGGGACCTGCTAGTCTAGCTCTCCCTCTTCCCGGCCAGCAAGTGAAGAAACCAGAGCTGTAGGGACTTTTCAAAGTCAAGAGCAAGGCAAGGACTGGGGTCTCAGTCTAGAGCTCGTGGTCCAGTGGCCCAGATCACAATAAGCACATTGTCATCCCCTGAATTTGACTCAAGGGGCCATGCTCAAAGGGCTTAGGGAAAACTCCAGAGGCTTTTAAAAAATAAAGCACACAACAAGGAAATGCACTAGACTGGATCCTGTATCAGGGCAAAATCTGCAAAGGACATTATTGAAATAATTTTTGAAATTTGAATATCAAAAATGGTATTTAATAAGTGTTCAATTTCCTGAATTGGTAACTACAGTGGTTATGTGAGGAAATGTCTTTATTCATAGGAGATACATGCTGAGATATTTAGGCATAAAGAGGCATAAATGGGTGGAATTTGTTCTTGAATGGTTAGGGAAAAAAATACATTTTTTTAAGTTTATTTTGAGACAGAGAAAGCATGAGAGATTGAGAGCATGAGGTGGGGAAGGGCAGAGAGAGGGAGGGAGAGCGAGAATCCCAAGCAGGTTCCATGCTGTCAGCACAGAGCCTGATGCGGGGCTTGATCCCATGAACCGTGAGATCATGACCTGAGTGTCATGACGAGAGTCCAACATTCAACCCACTGAGCCACCCAGGTGGCCCTAATGGTTAGGAAAAAATAATACATTTTTTATTTAAAAAAAAGTTTTTTAACGTTTATTTATTTATTTTTGAAAGAAAGCACAAGTGGGGGAGGGTCAGAGAGAGAGGGGGAAACACAGAATCCAGGCTCCAAGCTCCAGGCTCTGAGCTGTCAGGGCAGAGCCCAACGTGGGGCTCAAACTCACCAACTGTGAGAGCATGACCTGAGCCAAAGTCAGAGGCTAAACCTACCGAGCCACCCGGATGTCCAAGAAATACATTTTCTAAAGAGAAAGAAATAAAACAAGTTTGACAAAATATTGGCAATTAAAGAATCTGGGTGAGGGCTATACGGGAATTCTTCATACAACTTCTTATAACTCGTTTGTACATTGAAATTATTTCAAATGAAAAGCTTTCAAAATATTTTAAAAACTAGATGTTCTGTATATTTATGCTGGGCCATTGAGCAAAAGTACCTCCACAATCCCACCCTAACCAGGCCTACTCTGAAGGAGAAGGGACAAGCACTTCCTCTGCACCGTTTGCAGTACCCAGAAATCCCTGCCAGACAGAACGCTGAGCTTCCGTAGTCAGTCAAACCCTCCAGTTGAGTCAGGATCAACTAGAAATACTCGTGGGAGGCAGCCAAGTTAGTGCTCTGCCACCAGACAATATTAGAGTCCTAGCTTTGCCTCTCACTGGCTTTGTGACTGAGGGCAGGTTGCCTGACTTCTCTGCATCTCTGCATTTCCATCAAACAGTAAGTACCTCCTTCACAGAACGATGGTAAGGATTAAATGACATAATGCATACAGATTTCTAAGCCTGGCACAAGATAAATTTTTTTAAAGGTTTATTTATTTTGAGAGAGAGAGAGAGAGAGAAGCAGCACAGACCGCGGGGGGGGGGGGCAGAGAGAGGGGGACAGAGAATCTTAAACAGGCTCTGCCCTGTCAGCAACCAGTCCAATCTGGGGCTTCAACTCACGAACCGGGAGATCTTGACCTGAGACGAAGTCGGACGCCCAACCCACTGAGCCACCCAGGTGCCCCAGAAGATACATTTTCAGGATGGAAATTATTATGATTATTATCAGGTCTGAGTTTAAATGTACAGGCTGCCAGAAAACATCTCATTCACTCACTCATTTGCTTCTTCACCCAGATCTGCAAACTTGTATTTTAACAACTGTGTCAGGCATATGGTGTTCAGCAATGTGCATGATGATTCCCTCCTCAGAAGGCTTACATTCTAGGGGGATCAGCAGGTAAATAGGCAATTACACCAAATGTGAGACCAGGAATGTGAGTGGCCAGTGTGAGAGTATGTTCAGCATAGGGTAGGGACCCTGGGACAGGCACCTAAGTCAACCTGAAGGGGCCAACAGGGAGGTGCCATCTGGGCTGAGACCTGGAAGATGGGTAAGAGTTAGGCAGGCAAAGGTGGGTCAGTGGGAGCGGGAAACCTATACAGAGAGGTGGTGGTGTCCTTCAGGAAACAACAGCACAGGTATATACCAGCAGAGGTGCTATTTGTGCTGGAGATGGGGAATGAGCGACATTTCTGGGCATGGGTCTAAACAGGAGGTTAAAGCCAGAGAGGGGACCTCAAAGTGTCAAGGAGCTCGGGTTTTCCTGAAGAAACTTCTGAACAGTCGTAAGCAGAACAGATGAAAACAGATGAGAATTGTAGAAAAGTTACTCTGGCTATAACCCCTTCCTCCAAGATTGTGGCTATGGATGGAACCCTGGCTGGAGGTGATGGTGATAGCAGCTAGGCTAGATTCCAGAAGAATCTGGAGAGAGAATAAAAGGATTTGGTACGTGCCTGAGGATAGATTAGAAAAGGAAGGGGTCTAGGAAAATCTAGGTTTCTGGGTCATGAAAGCTATTTCATTGACTGGATGGTGGCCCCATTAATTGAAACTAGAAATTGCTGAATTTATCACCATGTGGGGTGGTGGGGGGGGGGGCCCCCGGGTAGGAGGAAGGGATAGAGAGAAAATGGGGCAGAAGAGTGTACTTCTAAGGAGGTTGAAAGTGATGTAAAGATAAATTTCCCCCTTCTCACCGTTTTGCCAAGGGCCAGGTTGACAAATTAAACATTTTGAGAACTTGTAATCCTCCCACTAAGAACTATGTGAAGAAATAGCTGAGAACTAAAAAAATTTTAAGATGAATACATTCTATGAGCCAGCAATTCCACTTCTAAAAACCCGTCCAACGACTATACTGACATTTGTGAGCAAGAGAAGAACATACAGAGTTTACCAATGTGGAATTAATAAATCAACTATGATACAACCTGCCTATGGGGTACAAATAGCTATTAAAAGAATGAGGTAAATCTACATGGGGAATGCAAAAATCTCTTCAAATGTACACCAATCATACTGCATTTTTGCTTTCTTTTTTTCTTATTTTGTTTAATGTTTATTTTTCTTTTTGAGAGAGAGAGAGAGAGAGAGAAAGCACGAGCGGAGGAGGGGCACAGAGAGAAAGGAAACAGAATCAGCAGGCTCCAGGCTCCAAGCTATCAGCACGGAGCCCCGCGCAAGGCAGGGTTGGAATTCACAAACTGCAAGATCATTTCCGGTGGCCAAAGTCAGACACTTAACAGACTGAGCAACCCCGGTGCCCCTGCATTTCTGCTTTCTAAAACACTCCATGTAGGTGTGGGAATGGAGACTACGTTATGTATGTGTGCATGTGTGTGGTATACAGAAATGGAAAGATACACATTAAACTACTAACATCCCAGCGATGAGAGTAAAATGGAGACGATAAGGTTAGGAGGAGGATAAAAGGGAACCTATATTTGCATTCAAATATTGTTTTGTTTCTTTTATAATAAACTTGCCTTCATGTTGCATGTGTATATTTTTTTTTAAAAAGCATCTAAGAGTTGGAGGAGGACTTTGGGAAATGCAAAGAACTCATTCAATACATATTCATTCAGGTCCAATTGTGTATCAAGCACTAATTAGACACTGGGATACCACAGTGAGCAACAACAGCAGCTGTGCTTCCTTCGTAGAGTTTATGGCTAGCAGTGAAGACTGACCACTAAACACGTGATTATAATAAGGAATGACAACACCTTGGCCAAGAGTAAGCACTGGGTCCATAGGAGGCACATAGGAGGCCCAGGAGAAATCAAGGATGGCTTTCTGGAGAGGGTGTCATTGAATTGAGACCTGGAGCAGGAGTTAGGAGAAAATTTCCACCACTGGATGGAGGCTGGAGAAGTGGGAGAGACAGAAGTGAGAGAGGAGGCTGGAGGCTTAAGCATGCAAGTTTATGAAAGGGCATAGAATTTGCCATGCCATAGAGGGGCACCTGGGTGGCTCAGTCATTTGGGCTCCCAACTTCGGCTCCAGTAATGATCTTGTAATTTGTGGGTTCGAGCCCCACAGCGGGCTCTGTGCTGACAGCTCAGAGCCTGGAGCCTGCTTTGGATTCCACGTGTGTGTGACTCTCTCGCTCTCGTTCCCTCCCCTGCTCACGCTCCATCTCTCCTTCAAAAATAAATAAACTTTAATTTTTTTTTTTAATTTAAAAAATAAAAAGGATTTGCCATGCCATAGACTTTGGATCTTATCTTTACCATGAGAACCACTGACAAGTTTCAAGTGAGGCGGTGAAATCGTCAGATTTGCCATTGCAAATGATCACGCTGTCAGCAGCTATTCTAAGTTGTATACTCAGACACACGGATGGGATCAGCTGGAAAGAAAAGAGAAGAAAAGAAGATTCAGGCTTCCTGGTTCGGAAAAGAGACTGTAGAAGATCAAGTGTGGCTACGCTCGACTAGTTGACCTAATGCAGACCAGAGATGTAAGTAACAGAGGTGGGAAGGAAGCAGTTCGCAGTCTGTTAAGGAAAAATCTGTTATAAGATGGCTGACAGGACTGAGAAGGGAATTCCAGTCCTTGTCAGAAGACTACCCTTGCAGGATTTCCTTCCTACCCTGCTTGCCACAGGCACCAAATTACTACTAATGAGGGGTGCAGAAGTAACAGACTGTAAATTTTCCCTTCTGTTGATGCTCTGGGCTCAGATCTCTGGAGAATGACCTCCTCTGGGCCCACCAGTGTAAAATAACTCTCGTTCCTTCCAAGATCTCCGAGTGCCACTTGGTTCTTCTGCCGGGTGATCCAGACCAGTTTCCGTAACAGTATGCAAGGCAAAGAGATAACCAATGTACAAATAATTGTATGGAACATTCAGGCGGGGTGACGTGAACGCTAGAAATGAAGTCCGAACACTAGCTCTGCAGCATGAAGGAAGGTATAGCTGATCCTAGCTGCAGAGCAAAAAGTCTCTTGGAAGAGGCGGTATTCTAAATAGGTGGTGAAGGATGCATAGGACCTTCAAAAGACAAAAATACACAGTCGTGTTTTTTGTTAGAGGGAATTATGTGGGCATAGGCACAAAGACAGAAAAGTCCAGAAAGAGGTTCAGTGGTGAGTATGTCCTAGAAAGCAAGATGGGAAAGTGAGTTGAGAGCAGACACAGATTATAACAATAGCTAACAGGAATGACACGCGTGCCAAGCTCTGTCTTTCACAGCACTTGGCACAAGACATACGTGCTTCCTTGTCTGTTTTCTGAATCTTAGCTTGAGTGAATGTTCCAGGGGGGACGGACCTGGTCAGTCTCATTTACCACTCTTCCTAAAAGCCTACCTCAGCCAGCTCCTGGCTACTGGTAAGTGCTCAGCAATGAGTGAGTTAATAAATGAACATGTAAAGCACTTAGTATTTTGGATGGCACAAAATACTATTTAATAAATAATAACTATTATTCATATTAATAGTCATTACCATCATCATGTATTGGAAAGAATTGAAAGAAAAATAGCTGATGAGTTGGGGATGCTGGCCAATTATCTTGTCTATAGTATCTTGTTTAAAATATATCATTACTGAGGCACCTGGGTGGCTCGGTCGGTTGAGCATTCGACTTCAGCTCAGGTCGTGATCTCACAGTCCATGGGTTTGAGCCCCGCATCGGGCTCTGTGCTGACAGCTCAGAGCCTGGAGCCTGCTTCGGATTCTGTGTCTCCCTCTCTGACCCTCCCGTGCTCATGGTCTATCTCCCTCTGTCTCTCAAAAATAAATAAACATAAAAAAATAAAATAAATCGTTACTCCTCAAAGTTCATTGACTAAACTATAAACTTAAATCTTTAGCAAGGCATTCAAGTCCTTCATTCTTTAATGCCAACCTAACTTTTAAACAATTTAAGTTTTATTTACTGCAAGCTATTCTTCTTCCCTCTTCCCTACCCCCAAAGTCAACAGTTTCCTTCTTCTTACTTCAGAGGCAAACTCAAATGCCTGGGGCGGTGGGGGAGGGGGGGGGAAGGAGCCAGATAATTAACATAAAGCGTTAAATAAATAATAATAACAATATCCAGCATTTAGCCCATGCTCCATAACTATGCTAAGCAAATTACTCATTAACAACCTACAAGTAGGTATTATTCTTATTCCTATTTCCCAGGGTGAGTAATTTACCCAAGATGGGAGTTCCTATTTGGGGAGCTGGGACCTGAACTTGCAGTGATTAACCAGACCATTTCCCTTGTTATCACTGCAGGGCTTCTATGAAAGACATTGGATCCAAAATTCAGATTTTATTCTGAAGTCAGTGATGGTCCAGGCTCTAGTTTGAAGGGAGGACCCTGATTATATTTAGGAATCAATTCACTGTCACATTTTTCTGAAGCATGCTGTATGTTTAGGGTAACATGGCAAGATGGAACTGGGAAGTTGCTTGGAACCTTATCCCACGAAACTGTCCTTTATTTGCTAAGAAATGGAGACACAAAGGGAATCTCAGCACGGAAATGGCGCAACTGGTTAAGTATTTGTTAGGCACCTAGTCTGAGAAAGCACTGCTCTCTGTACTCAATAGTTGTATACATCTAAACATAGTCCTGCCTTCACTGGGTTTCTGGTCTAGTGAGGGAGGTAGAGCACACACACATTTAGACACAAAGTGAGAAGAAGCTGGCAAGCCCAACCAGCCAAACAGAAAGGTGCCAAGTTCACACTAGCAGGCAGGAAGGTGAAGAGCTTGGCGGCCACGGACAGAAGCATCCAAAATTCAGTTCCCAGCCCGCAGGCTCCTATCCCATCAGTAAATACATACAAACTGAAGATCATGGAGGTCTTTATCACCTCCTTACCAGAAAATCTGCATTCCCATTCATATGAACTTCTTCCTGAAACCAGAAATTTCTGGTTTGAAATATTCCCCTCAAACCAATCTAGCTTTTTACATTAAATTAACCCTAACCACCTCAGGTCACTTCTCTTCTTGGGCCTCCCCCAGATTTGGGCTACTGCGTGTAATTGTCATTTGCAAAAGGTTAAAGAAAGATAAAACTTCCTGGGACGTTGCCTGGGTATAAAACCCAGACAAGGAGAAATGGTCTTTTTTTTTTTTTTTTTTTTTTTTTTAGACATAAGAAATCATGCTTTAAGGAAAACATATGTTTAACTAGTTTTTTGTTCACCTGATTACAAAAGTTCTAATACAATGAACAAATAAAACCAGAGTTCGATAGAGAATAAATCCTCCATAACCCTACCAACCAAAGATAACCGCTGTGAGCAAGGTGGTATGTATCACTTCTGATTTCTGACTAGTTTTGTGATTGCTAGATGAGAGAAAGAGAGATAACATTAATCCACACATAAACATATAAGTAATGCATGCTGTTTTATATCTTTTTATTACCAAGCAACATAGTTTTCACTCATTTTTAATGCCATACAGTATTCTAGTGTATACAAACCCTATTTTTCTTATCAAATCTCACATCCATGATTATTTTCCTTCAATTGTTTATTATTTATGTGTTTACTTTCTATTACTGTTACAAAAAATACTGTGTTTAACATGCTTGTGCAAATATGTTTGCACTACTGGGCTAATGTAATAATACTAATGTATAATTTCTTTATTTTATTTTTTAAGCAATATTTTATTTTTTGCTTCTTCCTTTACCTTCAGTCTGCTTTTTTTTTTTTTATGTTTATTTATTTTATTTGAAGAGAGAGAGAGAGAGAGAGAGAGAGAATACCAAGCAGAGCAGACTCCACCATGGAGCCCTAAGCATTACCTGAGCCAAAATCAAGAGTCTGAGGCTTAACCGACTGAGCCACCCAAGAGCCCCACTAATGTATAATTTCTTTAAAAAACTGCTTCAGGGGCGCATGGGTGGCTCAGTCAGTTAAGCATCCGACTTCAGCTCAGGTCATGATCTCGCGGTCCGTGAGTCCGAGCCCCGCATCGGGCTCTGTGCTGACAGCTCAGAGCCTGGAGCCTGTTTCAGATTCTGTCTCCCTCTCTCTCTGACCCTCCCCCGTTCATGCTCTGTCTCTCCCTGTCTCAAAAAAAAAAAAAATAAACATTAAAAAAAATTTTTTTTAAATAAAAAACTGCTCCAAGAATCCATTTTCATTTGAATTGATATTGAAATCACTCTAAATGGGTGAAAATGCCAACTTCTCCATCACCTCCCTATAGCAGGTAAGCCAAAAATGTGAGCAACCGTGTATTATCATAGGACAAGAAAACGCATCGTTACTTGCCCCTTTAATCCCCCAGGCAAACTAAGACAGAAACAGCATATTAACAAGTGCCATTTGCAGGTCTATCATTTATAGTGCATAGATTCAGATTGTGGGGATATGAGACTCCAAATGAACCAGCAAATATTGATGAAGGTTTTTAGTTTTAGGCAGGAGACTAAAAAAGCAAAAGACTTTAATGGATTGGAGAAATGCTTTTCTATGAGAAATGATAAGGTTGTCATTTGGAAAGATTAATTTGGAAATTCACTAGTGTTCAGCTGGAAATTTTACTGTGCTTTAAAAACTTATCTTGGGGGCCACTACATAAAATACATTGTTATCAGACAAAATAAGTACTTTTGTGGTTTGGTAAAGCAATGCTAGAAACTCTGAAGGGCAGCTTTTGTCCGGGAAATCACACTTTCTTCTAACCCAAGAGCTGGTGGCTGTGTGCCACCAACACTCAACAGTCACATGGACACTCCTGCACCTCAGGACGCAGAACAGCAGAAACAAGGTCACAATGCATTGATCAATCCAGTCAGAAGGCCTGTGTGTGGATGGTGGCTCAGATATTGGCTGGCTGTGCAGCCCTAGCTGGACAAGCCACTTAACAAAGCTAAACTTCTGTCCCCTCTCTTATAAAGCTAAGGTATCCACAAGATGCTTTCCAAGGTATTTTTCAACACTGAAAGCCATTAGAGGATAGGACTGGCCCTGGCATGTTTATCAGGTTCCTGGGAGATCCTGATACTAACCAAAGTTCAAGAACCACTGAATTAGGGAAATGATGAGAGAACAGAGTTTTCTTGAAAACGTATAGCTATCATAACAATTTGTGGGATGAGACAGTGAAGTGTTGAGTTCTAACCTCAATGAGATACTCAATGAGATACTAAAATATCATGATTTGGGGCGCCTGGGTGGCTCAGTCGGTTAAGCAGCTGACTTCGGCTCAGGTCATGATCTCGCGGTCCGTGAGTTCGAGCCCCGCGTCGGGCTCTGTGCTGACCGCTCAGAGCCTGGAGCTTGTTTCAGATTCTGTGTCTCCCTCTCTCTGACCCTCCCCTGTTCCTGCTCTGTCTCTCTCTGTCTCAAAAATAAATAAACGTTAAAAAAAATTTTTTTTTTTTTAAATCATGATTTTTAATCATGGGGCCTTGTTTACTTAATGACTTTACTTCTGGGAAAGGATAAGTTCTCAATTGTGTTCATGTCTTTGCCCATCAGTAGAAAATGTCTCCTGGGAAGAAAACCCACAACAGTAGATGGTTTGATCACCTGGCCCTTGGTGATCACTCTCGGGTACTATTATTTTTCTTTAGGTATGTTGCAGGTCTCTTCACTGCTAAGAGCACTAATACCAACTCTTTCATTAGGTATCTCACTTGAAAGCTTTCAAAGCACTTGCAGATTTTTTGCATTTGATTTCACACTTAATTCAGTGGGGTAGCAGAACAAACATCACTACATCCATTTGGAGATGCTAACTGCCCAGGGTCTTGTTCAAATGCCTTCCTACGCCCATTGGACTTAATGGACTATACACTCATTAAGAAGAAAGGATGAGGTCTTTTCACTGTTGTGTCCTAATCACCTGGAATAGATTTTCATAATAGAGTGGCTATTCATAAAGATCAAATATGGATACTTCATTTTGCTACTCTTATTTCCTTAAAGATGCTCTCTTTTGATCTATGCAAGAACTATCTGTTGTTCATCTCCACCAGAACTTAAACTCCAAGAAGTCAGAGATTTGTGCCTCGTTCTTTGATTGCTACATTCCAAATGCCTAGAACACTGTCTGGCAAATACTCAGTAATTTTTTTTTAAATAAACAAATATGTTTTTATCCTTAATGCCTAACCTAGTGTCTGGACCGGAAATGTGTTTACTGAGTGTGAAATATTACAAGGGGGAAAAGGGGGGAGACTAAATATTAAAGCCAACAAAACCAGATGATCTCATCTATAACAGAGTAATTATTAAATAAACATCCACTAGATAGACTATAATCAACAATCAATAAAATTACTATATGCTACTTGATTTTTAAGCATGCGTAAGTATGGTTTTGATAAAAATTGATTTTAAAATTATATATGCTTTTTCACAAGATCATTGAAAAGAAGCTTTGCAATATGATTAGAACTAAGTGAAATAAAATTTATGAATGTAAAGGACTAGAAAGTTTGATTATTTCAGGAAAAATGAGTCAATGGCTGATTTTTATGTTCTTCTTTATCCATATTTGCTGAATTTTCTATCCTACACATGCTTTGCTTTTGTAATAAGGAGGAAATGGAGAAAAATTTTTAAAAATAGATGGAAAGATATACATTAAAATTCTAACAATGGTTTAATGTGGTAGTGAAGACATGGGTTATATTTTTTTAATTATTTTTTTTATCTTTAAATGTTTTTGAATTTTTGAATTATCTGCATTACTTATTCAATGTAAACAAAATTATTATCAGAAATTTGCAAGAATCTAATTTGCTATGCACTCTGAGATATTCTCTGCAAGTCAAATATTTGTCAGTAACTTGAAGCACACAGCAAGTGTCAAATTTTGAAAAAGGAGACTTTTACAGGTTATCTGTAGAAGCCATAGTTGTGACTTCCCAGAAAAATCCCAGGAACTTTTAGCTATGGGCACCAAAATATGCCCAGAGTGCTCCTGTTGGGGGTGGGGGTGGTCAGTGAGGATAGGGGCTGAGTGGGGAGCCACTGTGGAATCTTTAATATTCCCATAGAACTTCTATGGCAGAAATGATTGATGGATGATATATAATTAATTTCACTTGACAGGCATAAAGGAAAAATTTTCCTGAGCCACTGTAACCTGAGCTAATGAAACCCTATTTAACCAAGGGTGTGTATTTAGACTGGATCTTACCTTAGTGACTTAGCCATTAGTAGGAATTCATTGTTTACTTTTAGGATTCTTATCAGTACTTAGACTCTGTTTGCATGTGATTTTCACCTGATTGCTCAACATGCTCAGCGTTATATGATTTGGGAATACATGAAAACATTGCAAGATCCACAAAAAGCTAATCTCAACTATCTAATCTGTTTAAAACTTTATGATATTCTATTCTCTTTCAGGATGCGTTATGACTTTCTCTGGAAAGATCCTGTAATCAAACAAGACACCTGTTTCAGGTCTTGCAAAATACCAGATTCTTCCATTTCCTTTAAGGCCTTTGGAGATTCAGGTCATGTTATCACACTTAAACATCCTGCCCTAATTATTTCTACATTCCACTGGAGCATCACCTTGGAGAACCTTCCCTCGGGTTTGCCGTGCATGAATCTGCCTCTATAGAAAGTTCCAGAAAAAAAAGATGAGCTCTAAGTGTTCATAAGAAACATTTTGGGAGCCCAAAACTGGTTAACACTGGACAGGAGTTAGGAGATCTGAATTCTGCTTATACTTTGACCTGTCCATATGACCTTGGTCAAGTCACCTGACTTTTAGGGACCTCCATTTCCTTATTTTACAAGGATAAGATTGAAGTTGATGCCCTCTAAAGTCTGTTTCAGTTCTAAAACTCTGCCTCAGAAGAAATCCCTTATGATGGTCAGTGGCAGGAAGGCAGCAGTGGGGGAGCTGATGAGCCCTACCTTCACAATAAAAGAAATGGGGACTCGTGCACCATCGAAGTCTCAGGGGAAATGTGAAGAATTCCCATCCAGGCCCACCTACTCTTGGAAAACTGAGCAAAGAGAGTGGAGATTCAATGTTCCTAAACACTGTTCCGAATCAAAGTCCTGATGCATCTGGTAGGTGGGCATTTGTCTTTCTCCTGCATGGTTGGAACTGTGTTTTTATTTCGATGGCAGAGAAACAAGCTCATAGCTGTGCCATGCGGAAATGTTCATGAATACATTAGGGGGCAGTGATAGCTGAACGCTGAAAGGGTTGGTTCGGTGAGCCTTAGATTTTGGCAGCTTTGAGAACCTTCCAAACAGAGAACCTACTCTAGGGCTGCTGTGATGTCATCCAGCGCCTGGGGCGGGCTACACGCCCTAGCATTGCCTTCACTTATCCCCACACAAATGTCCCTGTCCTCTGCCAGGTGTGCTCACAAGGGGTGGCCCAGATCAGCAGTGGTGGGGGAGGGTGCACTCCAGGAGCAGTTTCCTCCTGGCTCCCTGCCCAGGAGCCACAGGACAGCCTGCTTTGCTCTCCAGGCTGAAGAGGATGTTTGATGTTTGCTTAGCCCTCATCTCTACACATCCTACCTTTGGTGGGAGCCTACATCCCTCTCTCAGCCCACCTTGGGACTCTGGCTCCCTACCTTCTACATTCTACCACTGCTTTGGATATCTCAGAATTCAAAGGGAAACACTAGAGTCAGTCCGGTTTCCCTTTCCCCTTCGTCCCTGCATCCGGTTCCACCTGCAGAGCAATACTGGGTCAGTGTTCCCAAAGCATCACTCAATGTCACTTACCAGCTCAAAAATCCAGTGCCACCCTATTTCCTGGTAATTAAATACAAATTTCTTAGCCCAACCTTCAACGTTCTTTGTTACCAACCTTACCTGCAAGTTCTCCCTAACGTATGCCAGACACCCCAACTCAAATGGAAAATCACCCCAAAACAGCCCAGATTTTTCCATCTGCACATTTTCCCACCCTACACACACACACACACACACACACGCGCGCGCGCGCGCGCACACCAGTTTTGCAAAGCTCACTCATCCTACAAACTCCAGCTTGAAGGACTTTTTTCTTGGGAAGCCTACTTGGCATCTCTCAGCTTAAAGTCTTCTGAACCCTCTTAACTTTCTGATTCACACCTGTTTGGAAACATTCAGCACTTTCTAGCTAAAGTCACAGAATGCTTTTTAAGGAACAAAGAATTACTAACAATGTCATCTGTTCTGTCTCTGTATGTAGTAAGTTCTCAATGAATGCTTAATGAACCAAGAGTAGAGATCACCCAGATATTGCAAACTAATTACACACTTCTGGGTTGCTAAGGTAAAAAGCAGCTGTGAGTACTAGAAGTTGGAATCCACAAGTTAGAAATGCATGCTTCTTCCTCTTGGAGGACAAACTTCTTTCCAATGAAGAATAAACTGCTCCTTGCAAATCACACTTTTTTGTCACAGACTCATATTAAAAACTAAGAAAACCCTCTCCCCAGGGCACCTGGGAGGCTCAGTCAGTTAGTTAAGCAATCAATTCTTTTTTATTTATTTTTTTAATTTTGTAAATGTTTATTTTTGCAAGAGACAGAGCACAAACAGGGGAGGGGCAGAGAGAAGGAGACAGAATCCAAAGCAGGCTCCAGGCTCTGAGCTGTCAGCACAGAGCCTGATGTGGGGCTGGAACTCACAAACTGAGAGATCATGACCTGAGCTAAAGTCAGATAGTAAACTGACTGAGCCACCCAGGCACCCCATAAACTTATATATTTTTATTGAATCCACTGACCTGATTCCAGTTTGTCAGTTGATCTAATATTATCCTTTACAGTGTTGTGTTTTTTTTTCCTTTAGTGCAAGATCCAGTCTAGGGTCGAGTATTGCCTTTAACTGTCATGTCTCTTTAGCCTCCTTTAATCTGTAGCATTTCCACAAATTTTCTTTGTCTTTTTTTTTTAATAAACTCTACACCCAACATAGGTTTGAACTCATGCCCCCAAGATCAACAGCTGTGTGCTCAGTTGACTGAGCCAGCAAGGCACCCCTCTGTCTTTTTTTAAATATTAATATATTTTAAAAAGTAAAGATCTCCTCACTTTCTTTTTTGAAAAATTAGATAGAATGTTTTTCACTTTGTGTTTGAGGTTTCCTTGTGATTAGATTGAGGTTTTGCATTCTAGGCTTGTGAATGAGGTGAGGGATGCTGTGTCCTTCGCACAGTATGTCCTGTTCTTCATTGGTGCGGTTCATTTTGATCACCCAGCAAAGGTGTTGTGCGATTTCGCCACTATATATTTGCCATACTTTGTTCTCCCTTGCAACTGTGACAGTCTGTGGTGACTTCAAAGTGTCTCTTAAAGGAGACACTTTACAATGATGTAAAGACACTGCTCCTCCTCAGATTTACTGGAGTACAATTTGAAGCCATTCACAGCCATCCGAAGGCCCTCGGCATGCTTGGAGTTAGAAACCCTATTGTGTGTTAGTTGTTTCTCTCTGGTAGGGGCAGTGAGTTTGCAGTATGTCTGTCACACACCTCTCTCAGCACAGTGTGGACTCTGGAATCAGAAAAACCTCACCTCTCGCCGGCTCTGAACTTCTCACCCAGGTTTCTGTGAGGATTAAATAGAGTCACGAATAGGAAGCTCCTGAGTCCTTGGCATATGGCCTATATCTAATGAATGTTAGTTCCCTTTTCCTCCTTTGATTAATCGAATGCTATTGAGGTAGAACCACCGATCCCCAAGGATCCAAAGGAAAGTAATGCCTTGTGGGGGCACTCAGCTAGTCTTTGCTGAGATCCAGATGCATGGGGCTTTGGACAAATGTTTTAACTTCTCTGTGCATCTGCTTCTACATTTGTACACAGGAATAACAACATCACTGAAATGCATAGCGCTGTGAGGGTTGCATAAGTTCACATACACAGAGGGCTTAGAAAAGTGCCAGGCACAGTAGACACTATATAAATGTTAGTTCTCACAGATAGAATATAAGCTCCATGAAGGGAAGGAGTTTGCTCCCTGAGTTACGCCCACTGCCAAAACACGTCCTGCACATAGTCAGCAAATGATACCCCAAGAAATGCCTAAGAAACAAGAAAGGGCTTTGAATTCTCCAACTAATGTACAATTTCTTTCTTGGCTTGCTGTCACCTGCAGCTGGCTGAGAGGACTAATTAGGATCAAACTCTCTGAGGAATACTTTGCTCCTACAGACTGCTGGCAGGCAATTCCTTAGCTGGAGGCTTCCTTCTCTTATCACAGGACAAGAAAGTAAAGGCCAGAAGCAGGTGCAGCCAACCAGAGCAGGCTGAATGGTCTGGCTGGAAGGAAAGTTGCCCCAGTCCTCACCACTAGCAGAAAGGGGGACATGACCACAGGGTGCCCCTGCCTAGGGTGCTCCCTCCTCCTGGAAGCAGTTTGACTTCCAGCTTAACTGCCTTCAGTACAAAGTGGGGATTCCCAAGCAGTAGGTTACATCAGGAGGTTGTAGGTTTTAGTGAATGTACATTGAAAACAAGCATTGTCTGCAGACTGAATAGTCAATGTGTCTCTTCATCAGTGAGCTTGAAGGTAAAAACCAGGATTTCTGAAAGTGCTGTTTCCGACCTGTCATAAAAATTGCTGAAAAGTGCATATTCCAAGGCCTCACTTCCAAAGTGCTATATCAGCATTGGGAGGGATGGATGGAGGATGCAAGGGGAGAATGGGATGGAGGTGGAAAGGTGAAGAAGTGAGGTGGAACAGAGCAGGGATCTGACCTTTTTTTTAAAGTTTTGTTTTGTTTTGTTTTGTTTCCTCAGAGAGAGAGTGGTAGGTAGGGGCAGAGAGAGAAGAATCCCGAGCAAGATCCGTACTGACAACACAGAGCCCCACACAGACCTCGAACTCACAAACCATGAGATCATAACCTGAGTCGAAATTAAGAGTCAGATGCTTAACCAACTGAGCCACTCAGGCACACCAGACCTTTTTTTTTGTAATGAACTTTATTTTTCAGACCAGTTTTAGATTTACGGCAAAATTAAACCAAATGTACAAGACATTCCCAAATAACCCCTGTCCCATATACTCACAACCTCTCCCACTATTGAAGCCCCCCACCAGAGTGGTACAATTGTTACAATCCATTAACTTACTTTATACGTTATTATCACCCAAATTCTATAGTTTACATTAGGGTTCACTCTTGATGTTGTACATTCTATGGGTTTGGACAAATGAATAATGACATGTATTCACCATTATGGCATCATACAGACAAGGTTCACTGCCCTAAAAGTCCTCTGTGTTCCTCCTATTCCTTCCTCCCTCCCCTCTGACCTCTGGCAACCACTGATCTTTTTGCCTTCATAGTTTTACGTTATGACGTTTTCCCAGAACGTCATATAGTTGAAATCGTACAGTATGTAGTCTTTTCAGATTGGTTTCTTCCATTTGATAATAAACATTTAAGTTTCCTTCATGTTTTTAAGGGTACCTGGGTGGCTCAGTCGGTTAAGTGTCCAACTTCAGGTGAGGTCATGATATCTTGTGGTTTGTGGGTTTGAGCCCTGTGTCGGGCTCTGTGCTGACAGCTCAGAACCTGGAGCCTGCTTCAGATTCTGTGTCTCCCTCTCACTCTGCCCCTCTCCTGCTCACACTCTGTCTCTCTCTCTCTCAAAAATAAAAATTGAAAATTGAAAAAAAAATTTAAACAAGATTCCTTCATGTTTTTCATGGCTTGATAGCTCATTTCATTTTAGCACTGAATAATATTCCATTGTCTAGATATACCACTTTGTTTATCCATTCATGTACTAAAGAACTAAAGCAACCCTAACTGGTTGATTCCAATTTGGGAGATTATAAATAAAGCTACTGTAAATATCCATTATAGGTTTTTGTGTGAACATAAGTTTTCAGCTCATTTAGGCAAACACCAAGAAGTGTGATTGCTAGACTGTGTGGTACAAGTATATTTACTTCTGTAAGAAACTGTCAAATTGCCTTCCAAAATGGCTCTACCATTTTGCATTCCTCTTCTGGATCCAGCAGTGAATGAGAGTTCCTGTTGCTCCATATCCTCACCAGCATTTGGTGCTGTTAGTGTTTTGGACTTTGGCCATTCTAATATGTATACAGAGGCATCTCATTATTTTAATTCGCAATTCCCTAATAACATATGATGTTGAACATCTTTTCACATGCTTACTTGCCATCTGCTTAATTTCTTTGGTGAGGTATCTAGCTAGGTCTTTTGCCCATTTCATTTTCTTGCTTAATATTGAGTTTTAAGAGTTCTTTGTATATTTTGGGTAAGGAGTCCTTTATCAGGTGTGTTTTTTGTCAATATTTTCTTCCAGTTTGTGGCTTGTCTTCTCATTCTCTTGAGACATCTGGCTTTTTAACCAGCTCATTCATGGGTACAATAAACTTTGAGGGTCACCATCACTTGAGGAGTGAGGAAGACTTTCCTTTGGCTGTCAAAGCATAACAGTGCAGTTTAATTATGCTCGTAAACACAATTCTATAAATAACAAAAGTTATAAATGTATAATGAATGTAATTAATATATACATTTGTGAGCATCACAAAAATATCTTTAATAGCTCTTCTCTAGTTTTCTGAAAATGAACAGAGCCTTAGAAAAAGGAGACCTAGGTTCGAAAGGGAACTCTGCTACCAATCAGCTCTATGACCTTGGACAGGTCTCTGTCCATCTTAGTCCCCAGTTTCCTCAGGTATAAAATGAAGAGTATGATAGATGAACTTTAAAGTTCCCTCTAGTCCTGTGGTTCCATCTTTTCACCAAAGCCGAGACAAGAAGGATTTTTCTATCAATGAAACTTCTGAGTAAACATGGATGAGTAACATATTAATAAGAAATGCCTTTCATTTGGCATCCCCTAGACTGTAGGTAACAATCTTCAGAGCCAGGATTTAATGCAGATTTGACTAATGCATAGATTAAACAAGGTGAGCGTCCCCACCAACATGCCACTGTGGTCGGTGAAACAAACCCAGATTGATAATGGCTAAATTTAAATGAGAAAGTGTATGTGTACATATACACAATTACATATAGGGCAGAACATAGGAAATTTCAGACTCAACAGAGTTTGTGAATGCAAAGAGAGACAAAAATAGAAACCATCAAATAGCCAGATGGCTGAGCTTTCTATTTTTAAATATATCATGAGTTCTGTGGGAGTATGTCAATGAGTGGAACTAAGAAAAATGCGGTAACCTTGAATGTTTCTGTTTTTTAAACAAAACAATATCACACAGGGTGTCAAATAGCAAAAGAATTATATAATGAAATGAAAGAAGTGAATGCTTTTAAGTCCCTCAAGCCCAGCCTTTAACATTACACCATGATTCAAAGCACTAATCAAACCTTCTTCATGCTTGAAACTGTGAGTTATTTACAATGACTGTAATATTTTCAAGAAATACTTAAATTAGTAGGCGAAGTTACCTTTTCCCCCATGTCTCAAATTTCCACACTCAACTTCTTTTCAAATGCCCTAATATAGTCACGGCATAGCCACAAAATGTGACAGAATAAACACATCCATGGGTCATCGATGAGCCGAACTTCGTGAAACATCTAAGAAAATGTGTTTGGAAAAGGATTGCACGGTTTAGAAGAATTTTAGAGTAACTCACGAATCGGCTAACCCAGTCAAAAGATTACTCACTTAAGAATGATATAATTACTTTCAGTTTGCTTAAAGCCAGGGAAAAGTTGACACAGCGATTAAAGGAAAATGGGCGAAAAAAATAGAGTTACATTATACCGACTAAATTCAGGCTGTTCCAAGGAGTAGGCCCAAGGCTTATTTGAGGAAAGATTATCTTGACAAATTGGATAAACATTTTCTGCATGACAGGACGCTGATGGAGAGTCTGCTCTGCAAGCACACCTGGTGGTGGTTTGCTTAGTGTTTGACCAAGGTGTTCAGCTCGCCGGAGTTCTCCCAGGGGCTTTGTTTACCGTTTGGCAGGTAGAGGCAGAGCCAGGGTAGGCCTTGGTAACGGTTGTTGGGCTCTGCAGATGTCTTACCCCGCCCCGGCCCCACCCCCACCTCCCCATTTGAGCTGAAACAACTCTTGGCTAGACCCATCCACAAAAGCTAACACCAGACTTTAACAAACAGTTCATGCTTAAGGAGGCCTGCAGTCTAATATCCCTGAGGCAAATAAAAATGGCAAATGCAAATAAATGTACCGACATCCCCACCCCCTTCCTTGGCTTCCTTCCATAGCCAGCTGGGATGGAGAGGTCAGGTCCCACACAGGGCATTGCTATGGATGCAGATTTTCCAGCACACAAATTATCCTAGTACCAGGATGGAGAAAGTGTGAATTTTGTGCTTTTCTACTCAAGCCCATGCTTACATAGGTCCAAATGACTGTAGGTATGGGGACACTGGTGGCCTCCCAGAAGGCCTTTATGGAGACTCTTGTGTTCTCAAGTTCCCTAACTATCTGTGGGCAGGTCCCCAAAAATGTCTTCGCTATGGCTTGGCATCCTCAAGAAGCAACCCATTTCTGGAGGCAATAATTTGTATAATGGCTTCCTAGGGTTGGCTGGCCATTCAGTACTTTCTAGTGCTGCTTTATTATTCAGAGAAGCACTGATTTGGGGAGCAGCACACCCAGAGATGTCATTAGACAGTGCGGGGGTTTCCCTTGGATTCAGGTCCTTCAGAGTGAAATGAACAGCCCTACTGTTAGGATGATTTTGCACTTTGCTTAGGTCAACTTGCCTCAACCAAAGTTCCTTTGTGTCAACTAATTTAAGTCCGTTTGTAGCTCATCCACTGGTTCCAAGCAAAAAGGTCTCGTGTTACCGTGTAGGAGACAGACGCTGGTTAGAAATGGCATTAGAGATGGCAATGGTTTTAATTTAAGTCTAGAAATCCTTGCGAAGTCATGCCCAGGTGCCCTGGTGTGAAACACCATGGAGCTCCTCCCTCTGCCAGCAGCCACTTTGCAATTCTAACGCTACAATTTCAGTTTCACAAATTACAAATCCATACTCTCCTAATTAACGGAAATGTTCCTCATTCCTGTCTCCATCCTACTGCTTCCTCCCTCTGTCCGTCCTCTTAACTGTGTTTTTTAACAAGTAAACAAACCAAATAAAATAAAATTAAATCTTAGGGGAAACCCAGGACAATGAAATTGCTTGACTCAAAGTGATCCAACATTTAATGTGTGTCTCCTGCCTCCCTAGACATACTTGCATAATCCTCATCCTGATGAGGTGAGGTGTTATTTACTTTTACTTTAAAGATAGGAGACCTCGGGGCGCCTGGGTGGCTCAGTCGTGTTAAGCATCCAACTTTGACTCAGGTCATGATCTCACAGTTCAGAGGTGGGGGGGTGGGATTGAGCCCTGCATCCAGCTCTCTGCTGTGGACCTCGCTTCAGATCCTCTCCCTTTCTCTGTCCCTCCCCTGCTCACAAACGCGCGTGTGTGTGTGTGTGTGTGTGTGTGTGTGTGTGTATGCTCACGCTCTCTCTCTCTCTCTTTCTCTCTCTCTCTCTGTCTCAGAACCCTGTGTCGGGCTCTGTGCTGACAGCTCAGGGCCGGAGCCTGCTTCAGATTCTGTCTCCCTCTCTCTGCTCCTCTCCTGCTCGTGCTCCATCTCTCTCTGTCTCTCTCAAAGATGAATAGCCATTTAAAAAAATTATAAATAAATAAATAAATAAATACACAAAAATAAAGATATGAGACCTCAAGTTTAGAAGACATTACATGATAAGTCCATATTCATACAGTTATAATGTCTGAAAGCCAGGAATGAATTTCAGTGATTTCTGCCTGACTCAGTCCTGGTACTCATTTTACCAGACTCCAACTCCCGTGTCTTTCCTTTTTTTTCCTTTTTTTTTACATTTTTTGAGAAAGAGTGTGTGAGTAGGGGAGGGGCAGAGAGGGGGGGGACAGGGGATCTGTCTGTGCTGACAGCAGAGAGCCCCATGCAGGGCTCCAACTCAGGAACCATGAGATCATGACCTGAGCCAAAGTCAGATGCTTAACTGACTGAGCCACCCAGGTGCCTTGAAGTCCTGTCTTTTAAAGACTGAGTCAAAGTGATGATCTTTCCTGCTAGTATTTTAGAGCATTACAAAAACAATTTTTAATGATACATGTTAATTATTTCTTATTCTAAGCCTGACACTTGAAATAAAATTTGAAGTGCATTTTTCTGACAGTTTTTTTTTTCTTTTAAAGTTTATTTATTTATTTTCAGAGAGAGGGAAGAGAGAAAGTATAAGCAGGGAAGGGGGGGAGAGAGAGAGAGAGAGAGGGAGAGAGAGATGGAGAATATCAGGCAGGACCCTCACTGCCAGCACAGAGCCTGACATGGGACTTAAACTTATGAACTGTGAGATCATGACCTGAGCTGAAAGCAAGAGTTGGATACTTAACCAACTGAGCCACCCAGGTGCCCTGACAGTTGTTTTGTTTTGTTTTGTTTTTTTCTAATGAAAGTTGTTTTGGTATGATTTGGATCTGAGTTGAAATCCTGGTTCTGACTCTGTCACCATGAATTCATCATTTACTCTCTGGTGGACTTAGTTTCTGAATCTGTATAATGGGAATAAAAATACTTACTCCCAGGATTGTTAAGCTTTCTTATTGTATTATTTATTCTGCTATTTCTGCTTAGACATTATCAATCTCTCTCAGACTATGAGTTCCTTTATTTAGTTAGTTATTTATTTATTCCATCATAGAGAAAGAATGAGTCTGTGAATAAGGGAGAGAGAGAGAGAGAGAGAGAGAGAATCTTAAGCAGGCTCCATATTCAGCACAGAGCCCACCACTGGGCTCAATCCCATGACTCTGGGATCATGACCTGAGCAGAAATCAAGAGTGGGACACTCAACCAACTGAGTCACCCAGGTGCCCCTCCCTACGAGTTCCTTTTAAACATGGATGTCATTGTCATCATTTAGGTATCCATTCATTTCTCCAGATTGTGTATAACCTATTTGCTGAGTAGCAAATGACTTATGAGACAGCACTTGTAGACAAGTGGGATCTCAATAAATGGTCATTTGTTTTCCTTTTCTCCTTTCTCGTTAAAGACTAAAGATCTATCATAGAAAATAAAAAATTGTTGAAATAATTGACTTTAAGCATTGAGACAAAAATGGAAGAGATACACAACTGTGATTTCTTCTTGTAGAGGCAAAGGATTGTCTCCAGACAGCCCACAGTGGTACATGCAGGTACAGGAACAGGTTGCATTGCAATTTGCTCCCCACAAGACCAGATCATGGAATGGAAGACTCAGTGTCCAAATTATCAGGGGATTAAGAAAACACAACCAGGGGCACCTGGGTGGCTCAATTGGTTAAGCGTTCAACTCTCGATTTCAGCTCAAGTCATGATCTCACGCTACATGAGTTCGAGCCCCATGTCAGGCTCCACACTGACAATGTAGAGCCTCCTTGGGATATTCTCTCTCTTTCTCTCTCTCTCTCTCTCTCTTTCTCAAAATAAATAAATAAACTTATAAAAAAAAAAAAGAAACGAAAACCAATCATTTTGCATAAGTTTTAGAAACTCTGCAGAAGCAGTTGAAGAATTGGTCTTGCCATTCCCTAGACCTCACTTTCGTGTATAATTTATCTTGTTGCAGCTTCTTTATCTCTGTTAAAGTATCAAGACTCTACATGGGCACAAAGGAAGCAAAAGGAAAATGACTTAACATGAAAGAAGACAAAATATCCATTCACATTTTACACATGGGAAATATTGAAAATCACATATTCTGCTGAGCTCATTCTGGGTCCCAGAGCAGGTCTGACTTCAGAGAATACTAAAGTTTTTGCCTGTAGCCTCGAATTGTTCAAATAGAAGGTGTCAAAGGAAGGCAAAAAGTTTAGGAACTAGTACTAATCTTGAGGGAACAAAATGCCAAAGGACCTGGTTATGACAGGTGGCTGTCACAATACCTTGGGCCAGTAACTTTAGTTATTAATTTTAACAACCACTTGAGTCATCAGGTGGAAAACTAGAGGGGTGTGGAGTTTGGCTCTCTAAAGACATTTTCAGTTTTGGTGTCATAATATTTTCCTGTAGCTGAATTCTGTAGGAGAAAAATCACACAGCAGTGCTGACCACTCATGATCACTAATCAAGAGGACTCCTGTATATCTTGTTATGTCTTCTGAAACTTCCAACTTCTCTCCACACTCTCACCTCCCAGCTTTACTCTTAGCTAAAGAATTTACCTCATCCTTCATCTGGAACTATGCTGTCCAATATGGTAGCTACTAATCAATTGTGGCTATTTAAATTTAAATTTACTTAAATTACAAGTTCAATTCCTCAGTTTTACCAGCCACATTGTATGTACTAATGTAGCCACATATGCCCAGTGGCTACCATATTGAAATACGCCTTGCCACAGGAAGACAGGAAGGAGAAAACACAAATGGAAAACAGAAAACAAAATACAAAAGAACAGATTAAAATCCTATTATATAACTGTAATTACATTAACTGTAAACAGCCTAAATACGCCAAGGAAAAGACAAGAATTGACAGAATGGATTAAAAACATGACACAGCTATATGCCGTCTGCCAGAAACTCATTTCAAATATAATGATGTAAGCAGGTTGAAAGTAAAAGGATGGCAAAGATATATTATGTAAACGTTGATCAAAGAAAAGCAGGAGTGGTTATTTTAATATCAGATAAAATAGACCTCAGAGCAAAGAAAACTATCAGAAACAGAGATGTATATTACATAACGATAAAGGGTCAATCCACCAAGAAGAGATAGCAACCCTAAGTGTGTATTCACCAAACAACACAGCTGCAAATATGTGAAGAAAACTGGTAGAACTGAAAGGGGAAATAGACAATTCACCATTATAGTTGGACACTTCAATATCCCCTCTCTCAACAACAGATAGAACAATAGACAAAAGTCAGCAAGGACATAGGAGTGCTCAACACATGGGCCAACAGGACCTAATCATCATTTATAGAGCATTCTACCCAACCACAGCACAATACATATTCTTTTCACATGCTCATGGAACACATAACAAGATAGATCATATCCTGGTCCTTAAGAAAAATTTCAACATATTTAAAAAAATTGAAATCATACGAAATGTGTTCTCCAACTAAAATGTAGTTAAACTACAAGTCAGTAACAGAAAGATTACAGGAAAATCTCCAAAGACTTAGAAACTACACAACACACTTTTAAATAATCCGTGAATCAAAGTGCCAAACGAAATAAAAAAAAAAATACACTGAACTGAATGAAAATGAAAATATATTGATATTTAGAGGACAGTTGAGGGCAGGTATCAATGAAATGCAAAAGAAAAAAATAGAGAAAATCAATGAAACAAAAAGTTGGTTATTTGAAAAGATAAATAAAATTGACAAACCTCTAGCAAAACTGACAAAGAAAAAAGAGAAAAGACACAAGTTTCTAATGTCAGGAACAAAATAGGAGATATCTCTACAAGTCTTGCAGACAACACAAGGATAATAGGGGAATACTACAATCAATTCTAAATACACATAAATTTTGACAAGTTAAACGAAATGTAATAAGCCCTCAAATAATACACTACTCACCCAATATGGATAATTTATATAGTCTTAAAACTATTAAGGAAATTGAACTCATAACAACTCCCCAATGAGAAATTACCAGGCCCAAATAACTTCACTAGAGAATTCTACTAAATGTTTAAAGAAGATTTAAAAAAAAATTTTTTTTAATGTTTATTTATTTTTGAGAGAGAGAGAGTGTGAGTGGGGAAGGGACAGAGACAGAGAGGGAGACACAGAAACCAAGGTAGGCTCCAGGCTCTGATCTGAATATATGGGTACGTTACCATGTGCCAAACACCAAATAATCTGTAAATGCAGGTGGTTAAGGTCTCCCCTTGTTAATACCAGGCAAAAAAATAAGATGGAAATATTCACTGACTCCAATTCCTTATGACTTTTCTATATGACAAGTGGCAGAGGTCTCAACATCCCGTCCCTAACCTTGAAGAGTATTCAACATCATGGAGCAGTTAAAGCACTAGATCTTGAGTTAGAATACTCAGCCAACTAGCTGAGTGACACTGGGCAAGTCACTTCATCTTTCTGTTCCCTTATCTCTAAGATGAGAAGAGTGACATTACATAGCTAGTGTGAGGCTTAAATGAGATAATGAAGGGAAAAATACCTTTTAAATACTATGTAGTTATTATTATTATCATTAAATCAAAAATAACAAAACTGAATCATTAAAGGCACTGGTGATATGTAAGTTTAAGGGCACTCAGATCCAGCATTTACACACACACATACACACTCAACACACACATTATTTTCACTGCAAGTACTTTCCCGCTTTATCATCATCTCTTATAAGCAAATGCCCTTAGAATATGAAAAGAAGTCTTGGTTTACTTGGCTCAAGAGACAGAATAAACATGAAATGAGGAAATGAGGAAAAACAGAGGAATGTGAATTCTACTCACTTCAGTGAACAATAATTGAGTGCCTAGTAGTATTTAGCACTAAACGATGTTCTAAGGATACAGAGTTGAAGAAAACACAGTCCCTACTTTCAAGGACTTAGCCTAGCAGAGGAGACAGGCTCATGTACAAATAATTTCCATGATGTGTGATGGAGGAACACAGAGGTCCCTCACCCAGCCTGGGATGTCAGAAAGGACATATCTGAACTGAGTCAGCCTGGCAGGAAGGGGATGAGACAAGCAAAGGAGTCGTGGTGTGAAGTAGCAAGACGCACAGGGCAGCTCCAAGTCCCCTATGTCACTAGGCATCAGCAAAAAGTTTGGGGAGAAGAAACTACAGATTTGTGCAGAAAACAGGTCAAAGAGGGTTTTGTTTGCCATGCTGAGAGCTGGGGTTCTACCCCCTTAACTATGAGGAGCTGCTGGAATTCTTAACCTAGAGAACAACATGGTCAGAGCGGTGCTTTAGATGAATGTCCTAGCGACAGTGAAGACGATAGATCTGACAAGAATGGAGGTCGTGATGCAGGTGTTACGTGGGGTAGGGGCAGCGAGGCAGGAAGTATAGTAATCAACGAGATAATAAAGGAAACAAATCAGGCAGTAGCAATCAAAAATGTACAAAGGATAAAATTGGTAAGACTTTGTGATTGATTGAACATACGGGTATGGGGGCAGAAGTGAAGAAAACGTAGTGGTCGGTGGTGTCTCCTAAGTCTCTGTCTCGGATAACCAGGAGGTGAGGTGGGGTAGGGGTGAGGGCTGGTGAGAGAACATTTGTATTTGGAGCAATACATTGGGCAAGAGCAAGGAAATGGAGGTGATCCATTCAGGCGAGCCTGGAGTGGCGAAGGCGGACAAGTGAACGAGAGGAGTCCCTCAGAGGTCTCTTCCTGTCAAAACAGTTGGTGAGTGACAGCTAACTTGGGTTTACACAAGAAATGCTCAAATACTAAAACCCAAATGGATATTGATGTGGATATCAAGAAAGTCAAAATCTTCTTGCTTGCCCCGGAATATTATCCTTCTCTCATTAAAACACACGGGCATTCAAGGGGCACCTGGGTGGCTCAGTCGGTTGGGCATCCGACTTCAGCTCAGGTCACGATCTCGAGGTCCGTGAGTTCGAGCCCCACATCGGGCTCTGAGCTGATGGCTCAGAGCCTGCAGCCTGCTTCCGATTCTGTGTCTCCCTCTCTCTCTGCCCCTCCTCCATTCATGCTCTGTCTCTCTCTGTCTCAAAAATAAATAAAACGTTAAAAAAAAATTTTTTTAATAAAAAAAAAAAAAAAAAAAAACAAACACGGGCATTCAAGAGACCTGCAAAATAAAGACAATGGGAGTGTAGACTTGAAATGGCCAAAGCAGGGGCAGCTGGATGGCTCACTTGGTCGTGCGGTGGGCTCTTGGTTTCGGCTCAGGTCACCATGTCCTGGTTTCGCGAGTTCAAACTCCACACCAGACTCTGCGCTGGAAGCACAGAGCTTGTTTGGGATTCTCTGTCTCCCTCTCATTTTGCCCCTCTGCTACTTGTGCCATCTCTGTCTCTCTCTAAATAAATAAATAAACATTAAAAAAAAAAAAGGGGAAGGAAGGAAGGAAGGAAGGAAGGAAGGAAGGAAGGAAGGAAGAAAGAAAGAAAGAAAGAAAGAAAGAAAGAAAGAAAGGGCCAAGGCAGAACAAGGACGCTAGCTTGGCAAGTTGCTGTGAGCTGGCCTCACATCTTTTCACAGAACCAAGAGCAGCTACACACAAACCACTGCCCTCCTTTCTCGTCTGAATAAGGAACAAGGAAATGCCACACGCATGATGTGGTAGGAAACCAGTAGAAAAGCCTCAGAGTCACTTGTGTAGAATAAGCACAGCCCAATTCGTCCGGGTCCACATGATCTCACAGCCCTTGTGACTTTCTGCCCCCTAACTTCTCCCTCCTCTCATGGTCCTACACCTCCCCTCGAGCCCTGGGCCCCCCATTCCTCGCATCCCAACTGTTACCGAATGGGTTGTTTATTGTGGTTTTGAGAATTACAGAGGTAAAAGCCCCTTAAAAAAATGTGTTCCTCTTTTTGCAGGTGCCCCTTACCTATCAAATAGCTTTCATTTGCCCCCATGTTCCAGGCAACTATGTGCTTTCCCTCTACTGTTTGCAGTCTTAGTCACAGCCCCATGGAAGGATTAGGTACAAATGTCACTCTGCTGTTTCCTTCAAGAGATTATGCAAGTAGAAGTTGGATTGTGTAAATGCATATTAGCTCTTCCCTCTAGTGCTAATACAACAAGCTGTGTTTGAGATCTTTTTTTTACCCCTTCCTTGGAGAGGGATAAAATGAGCAAGCATACCTTTCTTTCCCTTGGCAGGCAGGAATATTGAACTGAGAAGCCTGCCAGACTGCCGATCCATGTATGGAACGTGTCCAGTAACCTAGGGACTGAAATTCAGGATGGCCACTAACTGTTCTGGTGGGGTTTACTGAAAACGATTTCTTTATGAAGAAAATTCTGTAAGGGGCCCCTTTCATTGCAGATGTGCCAGGAAGGCCTCCCATGCACAAGAGGGAGCAGTGCAAAGAACACTTTTGCTAGAGATTAAAATAGTAATTAGTGAACTGGACAGACAGGCTGCATCATTCTCCTGGTAGCCCAGCAGAGCTAATCTCAATTTTGTTTAACCTCATCACTCTGGTAAACTCAGAGCCCACTTCTCCTTCAGAACTGTGTGGACCAGAGACTTCTAGGTGTGGTCTGGGGACACATGCTGGTTTGCCATCTGATCTTTACTGGTTAGCTACAAGTATGAAATTGGGAGTAAGTCTTTAGAAATGATATTAGCAGTCAGAAAAGATAATGTTATATCTAATCATTTAAAAGTTAAGCTTGTCTTTTTTAAGTCATTTTTCTAATAATTCATTTTTACTTAATTTTTTAAAGTATGTGTTGGCTGAGGATTAGGACTTTTTTTTTTTTTTTTTTTTTTAAATAAATCTGGATTCCCACAGATGGTTTGAGAAGCACTGGTATAGATAATGGAGCACTTCATCAACTATCTGTATGGACAATTCACTTCATTGCAAAGAGTAGGAGCTCCACATCTATAATAAGGGAGTGGGGTTCACCGGACTTTAACTATACCTCCAAACTTAGAAGCATCACCTTTTACCCAGACTAAAACCTACAGACTGTTCTTTGGTCTTCCTTTTCCCCTCATTATACATATCCAACAGGGCAAAGTACTGTGGATTCTGTCTCTGAAATGCATCTCATGTCTCATCCTGTCTTCTGCCGTATTTTAGGTCTCTTCCTAATTGAACTCTCTGTCTCTAGACCTGGCTCCCACCATATTGCCGTTAGACCTTTCCAAAATGGAGAAGTCATTCCTCTGTTTTCAGAGGAGTGCCTTGTTGCCTTGTACAACAGATTCCAAACTCTGCTGACCCTCTAAAACCCTCGGTAACTGAGTTTGGCCTACCTTCCTGGCCTCATCTTTAGCCATCTTCCCAAATCACCCTAAGCTCCAACCACTCTGGGCTCCTTGCTGCTCTTCAGACATACCATGAATCCTTGTTACACCTCCCTGCCTTGGTTCACACTGTTGCCTCTGCCCTGGAACACCTCTTCGTCTGTGTCTACCTGGCACTTCCATTTTTCAAACCTCAGCTCATGCTGCTATCTCTCTGTATTTTGTCTGGCATCCCTCCACTCCCAGATTTAATTATTCCTTTATCTATGCTTTCTTCTTACTTTATAATCATATTTATATCGATATTTTGTAGTTATTAGTTTACCTGTTTTGTCTCTGCTTTCCCTTTCAACACCAAGATACTTTGTGAACCTTTGTTTTTAAACATTTATTTTATTTTTGAGAGAGAGAGAGAGAGAGAGAGAGAGAGAGACAGAGTGCAAGAGGGGGAGGGGCAGAGAGAGAGGAAGACACAGAATCCGAAACAGGCCTCAGGTTCTGAGCTGTCAGCACAGAGCCCGACACGGGGCTCGAACTCACAAACTGTTAGATCATGACCTGAGTGGAGATCAAGATTCAGATGCCTAACCAACTGAACCACCCAGGCACCCCGATAGTTTATGAATCTTAATCATCTAGTACAGTGCTCCGCACATAGGAGACAGTTGTTTATGTCAATATTATGAGTTGAGACACTCTTTCATTTGTTCATGGGGACCACCATGTGCCATGCTTAAGGATCCAGTCAGACTGACTGAGATACACAAGGTCACAGCCATCATGGAGCTTACATTACTGCGTAGGAGACACAAAACAAACAAATGGGGACGATAACAAAAGTAAATAAACAAACAAGATAATTACACATTGAGATCACTGCTATGAAGGAGTTAAGCTGAGGAGATAGAGCCTTCCCTGGGGGAGGTCACTCTTCACAGGAAGATCAGGAACGTTCTCTGGAAGATGACACTTGAGCTGAGATCTGAAAGTCGAGCAAAGCAGAAGAGGTAGAGGTACTGGCTTGTTTAAGGAACTGAAATAAGGCCAATGTGGCTGGGGCATAGTGAGCAGGGTTGAGTGGTATGAAATGAAGTTGGAAAAAGACCCCAGTATGAAGGACCTCACCAGGGTGCAGTAAGGAGTTTAGATTTTACTCTGAGCTAAAAGTCTTTGAAATGTTTTATGCAGGGGAGTTGGCTTGGTCAGAATAAAATTTTAAGGCATTCACTCTAGTCCCTGCTGAGAGTGGATTAAAGAGCAGGAGATCAGGAGACAGATGAAGGAGTTATTCCAGGATTCTAGGCCAGAGGTGATGATTGCTCAGACTTAGGGTAGGAGAGCAAAGGCGGGGATGGAGACAAGTAGGCATGTCAGAGATGTCGTTTGGAGGTCAAGTTAAAAGGCCTTGGTGATAGACTGAATGTATGTGAAGTTAGGGGGAAGTAATGGAAATAGAGTAATCAAGGATGACCTTGATGTCTTGGCTTGAACCCCAAGGTAGAAATTGGTGGTATTGATTGAATTGTTGAAGGTTTGGTGAGGAAGCATTTGGGGTTGGGTTCTGGGTGGTGGGGTGGGGAGAGACTAGGAATCAAGAGTTCTATTTTGGCTAGAAATTTTTATTAGACATCTAAGAGAAGCTGTCAAGATCCAGTAAATAACGAAATGACAGAAAAGGAAACTGAGGCTGAAAAATAGGTATACAGGTGCGAAGCGGTAGAACCGCTCCAGCCCGTCTGACTCAGGCACTAAGCTGAGCAGCCTCTTCTCCAGTATGTGCGAACTAGCAATTATTTCTTTCAGGTATAATTGGAAAATAAGTACAAAAGATTTGGGAAGAGAAAAGTAAAGGAGACGGAAAAGAAGAACAGTTTTTGTTCTTTTAAGCCTCCCCCCCCCCCCCAACACCATCTTAAGAGAAAGAAAGAAAAGTGAAACAAAATAACCTCTGCCCTGGGGTCTAGTTAAGAACACGCACTCTGGGGCAGCTTGGGTTCAGAGACTTGTCTCTACCGGTTACCCCTGTGTGACCTTGAAAACGTTCCTTCAACTCTCTGCACCTCCGTTTCTGATCTATAAAGTATTTTAAATAGAATCTACCACCAAGTGTTATCATGAAGATTCACCGAGTTAATGTGTGTGGCGAGTGCTTCCAGTACTGCCTGACACACAGCAAGAGCTCACAGAGTGGTAGCTCTAATCTGAGCTTCTGCAAAGGGTGGGTGCCCCAGTAATGCTGAACCATTTCCAGTTGTCCAAATGAGTCAAGCTTTCTCTCCACTGCGTCTTTTCCTAGTTCTGCTCTAAGGAGGCACATGTGTCCCTAAAAACCGCCACGCTATGTAAAATTGGGCAATAAAAACCACAGGGTTTATGAGAAAGTGGGGGTTAGCGGCACAACACGCAAACGCACCTCCAGTGACACATTTAAAATGCATAGGAATCCGGGGTGACTGAGTGGCTCAGTCGGTTGAGCATCTGGCTTCAGGTCATGATCTCACAGTTTGTGGGTTCGAGCCCCACATCAGGCCTGGAGCCTGCTTCGAATTGTGTCTCCCTCTGTCTGCTCCTCCCCAGCTCATGCTCTGTCTCTCTCTCTCCTTCAAAAATAAATAAAAACATTAGAAAAAAAATTAAATGTATAGGAGTTGGGGTGCCTGGGTGGCTCAGTCAGTTGAGCTCATGACCCTTGATTTCAGCTCAGGTCATGACCCCAGGGTGGTGGGATTGACCCCAGGGTCCGTGTCAAGATCTGGGCTGAGCTTGGAGTCTGGTCTGGTTGGGATTCACTCTCTCTCCCTTTGCCCCTCTCCCCCACTTGTGCACTCTCTCTCTCTCTCTCTCAAAAAAAAAAAAAAAAAAAAAATAGGTATAGGAATCAAAATTTTAAATGTTTACTATTGGGGCTCCTGGGTAGCTCAGTTGGTTAAGCATCTGACTTTGGCTTAGGTCATGATGTCTCAGTTCTTGAGGTTGAGTCCTGCAAGGGGTTTTTTGCTGTCAGCACAGAGCCCACTTCGGATCCTCTGTCTCCCTCTCTCTACTCCTCCCCCCACCCCTGTACTCTTAAAAATACATAAACATTAGGGGCGCCTGGGTGGCGCAGTCGGTTAAGCGTCCGGCTTCAGCCAGGTCACGATCTCGCGGTCCGTGAGTTCGAGCCCCGCGTCAGGCTCTGGGCTGATGGCTCGGAGCCTGGAGCCTGTTTCCGATTCTGTGTCTCCCTCTCTCTGCCCCTCCCCTGTTCATGCTCTGTCTCTCTCTGTCCCAAAAATAAATAAACGTTGAAAAAAAAATTAAAAAAAAAAAAAAAAAAAATATTAAAAAAAAAAAAAAAAAAAAGACACTCCCAAGAGAGTGAAAAGACAACCTACAGAACTGGGGAAATTATTTGCAAATCATGTATCACAAAAGGGTCCAGTATCCAGAATATGTATATAGAACATTTATAACTCAGTAACAAGAGGCATACAATCCAATATAAAAAAGAGCAAAGGACTGAGTAGACATTTCTCCGAAGATGATATAAAAGTGGCCAACAAGCATATTAAAAGATGCTGACCCTCATTAGTCATTAGGGAAATGCAAATCAAAATCACAATGAAATACCACTTCACACCCACTAGGATGGCCATAAGGAAGGAAGAGAGGGAAGGAGGGAGGGAGGAAGAAATTATCAGATATTGATGAGACTATGGAGAAATTGGAACCCTCATAAATTGCTGCTGGAAATGTAAAATGGTACAGCCGTTTTACTATGTAAAACTGTTTGGCGGCTCCTTAATAAGTTAAACAGAGATTGACCATACGACCCATAAATTCCACTTCCAAGTATATACCCAAAAGAAGTCAAAACAAAAACTTGTACATGAGTATTTGTAGCGCCTCTATTCACAATAACCAAAAGGAGGAAATAACCCAAATGTCTATCACCTGATGAATAGATAAACAAAATGTAGCAAATCCATGTTGTGGACTATTCTTCAGTCATAAAAAAGGAATGAAGATACATGCTACGCATGGATGAACCTTGAAAACATGATGCCAAGTGAGAGAAGTTGGATACAGAAGTCCACATATGATTCCATTTATAGAAAATCTCCAAGATGGGCAATAGAAGATGAGCTAAATATTGAATTCTTACCACATGTCAAGTACTGTGCCAACACTTTTTACATGTATACACTGATTTAATCTTTATTAAAACTGGATGATATATAATTATTGACCCCTTTTTTATATATTAAAAAATTGAGACACAAGCCTAGGATTTAAATCTAAAGAGTCTAGTTGCAGAGCCTGTGCCCACAACTTCTATAGAACTCTGAGTGAAGACATCCAGATTTTAATAAAAAAGCAAAAACAAAAACAAACAAATAAACAAACTTTGTGCTTGTTAATCCAGTCTATAGCCTACATTGGCCGCACAAGTCACCAGTCTGCAACCACTTCCAGAACTATATCTTTTTCTTCCTTCTTCTCTCAGCCCTGAATGCCTCTTTTTGGAGTAAGACAAGCTAGGGTCCCACACATCATTTGCTTGGTGTCTTTTCTCTTTATCTGGAAAATAGGTACAAATAGATCTACTTTACAGGGATGCTGCAGTATACAAAATTAAGTATAGGAAACTCTATCTAGCACACTGGCTGGAACCTTGTAGGCAAGAAATAAGAAGATGGACTATTTTTCTGAGTTTTTTCTGTTGTGTGTGTCTCCTTCCTACAAGGCAGGATGCAGGTCTTCCTCCCAAGGAAGGACTGTGGGAAGCTGCGTGTGGTAGACCAGCACGATGCACGGCACCTGACAGGGGTCACATAAAGGGAGGATTTGCTTTGTTTGCCCTTCAGTTTCATCTAATGCCATTTTCTGTGGGTTTTTTCTGACTAAAAAAATGACGTATGCTCATTTTAAAAGGAAAGCCTAGCAAAGGATAAAAAATAGGGAAAAATTAAAATTATCCTGTTCTCCCATCTAGAAATAAAATTCTTTCTTTATTTTGGTATTTATCTTTTCAGACTTACTTTTATGGATAGGTATCCATATAAGTTATTTGGTCTTGTTTTGATTGTTTTGCATATGGAATTACTCAAAACATATTTCCTAAACACTGCTTCTTCTTTAAAAAAAATACGCATGGACCCACGTTTTTTAATTTGAACACGTACATATTTACACCAAGTTTTTAAGTACTACTTATGTTTTTTAAAACAAATTCTTTTTCTCTAAGATTTTTAATGTTTTTTTAATTTATTTTGAGTGGGGGAGAATGGGGCAGAGACAGGGAGAGAATCCCAAGCAAGCTCTGCCCTGTCAGCGCAGAACCCCACATGGGGCTCGATCGCATGAACCATGAGATCATGACCTGAGTCAAGATCAAGAGTCAGACACTTAACCAACTCAGCCTCGCAGGAACACTTTTAAGACAAATTCTACAGACGATATCTCCCTTTTTCATAGGACTAATGTCCAACTGATTTGTATGCTTTTACATAAATATATATTTTTTATATCACAAAATCTATCCAAGGTTATCATAGGAAAAATAGATTAAAATCTCTGATATTGTTTTACTTTACATCCTTCCAATTGTAAAAGGAGATCATATTTATTTTTATAACTCATTTTTCACTTAATGATATACATCTTACCATATTGTTAAATGGCATGATTTTAAATACAATTTACAATGTAATTTCAATGGCTCTATAATATTTCTTCAATATTCTCTTGTAATGGGCACTTAAATAATTTCTAACTTTTTGCTATTATGATAAAATCTGTGAATACAGTACTTAATATATGGTAAATTCTCAATAAATGTGGAATGAATGAGTGAGCATACTGTATGAATTTCTTTTTAATCCAGGATCATCTATTAAATTTAAATGAAAGTCTCCCTTTCTAACTTAGCTGAAGGCATTAGACATATGAAGAAAATATATGACTTCGGGAAATTGCCCATACAAAAGTCAGAATAACTATATTTTTAATCTTCTCTTAGGAATAAAACCTGGGATCTAGCAGACAACTTAGTTTCCCTAAGAGTTATAAATAAGATTTTGTTCCTTAATTTGCCTCTAAATGAATTCATAAAGAAATGGTATTTCATGTGGCATCACACATAATGAGCACAAGGCAAGACATGGATACATTTAATTTCATATGATTAAATTTCGGAGATATCTGTAAATGTGGGCCCAACATGCAAAAATTGATCTACAATAAAACCTTGGCTTGTGAGCATAATTTGCTCTGGAAACATGCTTGTAATCCAAAGCACTTGTATGTCAAAGCAAATTTTCCCATAAGAAACAATGGGAACTCAGATGATTCGTACCACGACCCAAAAATATTCATATAAAAATGGTTACAATATTGTAATATAAGACAAAATAATAAAGAAAATACAAAATATAAAGAAAGATAAGCAAATTAACCTGCACTTAACTTTGAAAACCTTCGTGGCTGGTGTGAGGGAGACGAGAGAGAGGAGGATCATTGTGTAGGACGACTTCCACTATCCCTAACAGCATCACTGCTGTCTATTGGCTCAATGGAATCTTTTTCTTTTTGTTCAACTTTAACAAGGAAGCTATCCAGTGACACTTGCTTTTGCCTCCTTTTGAGGATTTCGTGGAAATGTGACACTGAGTTGTTAAACAGATTCATCACTCTCACAGCTACAGCCTTTTTCGGGTGGTGCCTTTCTACAAAATTTTGCACTGTTTCCCACATTTACACATCTCCCTGATCTCATTTGAAGTGAGAGGTTTCTCCGCCTTTTTCTCCTCCTCTGCAGCCGAGATCTCCTCTATAACCTCTTGCTGTTGCTCACGATGCAGACCCATCAGTTCATCGGTGGTCAGCTTCTGGCCATCCTCCTCCACGAGATCTTGAATGTCATCCTCATTCACCTCCTGTCCCATGGTCTTCCCCAAGGACAGTTTCATTGACAACTAAGAGCTCCTGTTCATGAGCAAGCCTTTCTAAGTCATGGCCAAGAATGCAATCAGGCCACAGTTTTTTCCAAGCAGAATTGAGGGCTCTCTTGGTGACCCCATCCCAGCCTTCATCAATGATCTTGAGACAGTTCGTGATGTGGAAATGATTTTTCCAAAACTCTTGGAGGGTTAAGGTTTGTTCCTTCAGTCACCTCAAAGCATCGCTGAAATAGGGCTTTGCTATAAACCTTTTTTAAAGTTCAAAATGACCTGCTGATCCATGGGCTGGAAGACTGGAGTGGAATTGGGAGGAAGGAACTTGGCCTTAATGAACTGAAATTCCTCCAGTAAGTCATCCTCAAAGCCTGGAGGATGAACAGGAGAATTATCCATAACCAGCAAGGCTTTGAGTGGCAAATTCTTTTCTAAAAGGTATTTCTTCACTGTAGGACCGAAGACCTCATTGACCCACTCAACGAACAAGATATGAGTGACCCAAGACTTGCTGCTGGACCTGCACATAATGTTTAACTGGCTCTTCTGTACCTTGCATTTCTTGAAGGCTCATGAATTCTCTGAATGAAATCCCCATTTGCATTAACACAAAACAAAAGGGTGAGTCAGTCCTTCATGGGCTTGTGTTCAGGCATTGCATTCTCTTCTTCTTCTGTAATGTAGGTCCTCTTTGGCATCTCTTTTTCCAAAAAAGCCCCATCTCGTCGCAGTTAAATATTGCTCCAGCAGGTAATAGTTGGAAACCATGAGCTTCTGGAAGTCGGTAGCTAATGCCACAGCTGTCTTAGCATCCAAACTCTCAGCCTGTCCATGCCTCACAACACTATGGATGCCACTTCTCTTAAAATTTTCAAACCATCCCCTGCTTGCCTTGAAGCCTTCTTCGTTTTCTGTTGATGTACCTGGCAGTTTACTTACGAGATCAGTGTACAAGGCCTTTGACTTCTCACAGATAAAGTTCTTGGTCACAGAATCACTTGCTAGTTGCTTTTCATTTATCCAAACCAGAAGCAACTTTTCTACATCTTCCAGAACATGTGACCATTCTTATAAAACCTTGCAATTTCAGCCACTCACATACCTCGTTTGTACTTCTCGATGATCTCCTTCTTAACTTCCACCATAATCATATCCTTCTTACCGCCTTTCTTTTCAACCTTTTTCTGCATGGGGGCCATGGTATATGCTGGCAAGGATGTTGACTATCCTACAGTATTAATAAACTCGTGTCATCTACTATATTTAATGTAATTGGCAATATAAGGCAGCAGAAGAAAGGGTCTATATCTTCAGGCAGACCCACCTAGAATGAAGCAAAGCATTCCTAAGCTTACTCTTGTATGAAAAAGCAAACAACTGTCCATAGGTGCATTGAAGTGACAAAAAATACACTAGTGTCAGTTGTGGGCACCTTCCAATGTTCTAAAAAAAATCACTGATTCCTGCCAAACACCCTGATCTGAGACCAAGCATCCGAGCATGGGAGACGATCACCCACAATCCCACATGTGGTGATCATGTGATGTTTGGCATCAAATACTGCAAGACATTGCTCATTTATCAAGTTAAAATTTATTAGAAGTGTTTTCTCATCTTGTGGAACACTTGCAAAACAAGTTAGTCACAATCCAAGATTTTACTGTATTTGCAAAGGGACCAGCCCATCTCTTCAGAAAGACTGAGAACATTTTATACAACTATGGGAGGTGGTTGGGGACCCAACCCAAGTGAATGAGTTAGAAAATGGCAAAGTTCAGGGGTGCCTGAGTGGCTCAGTTGGTAAAGCGGCTGACTTCGGCTCAGGTCATGATCTCATGGTTCATGGGTTCAAGCCCCATGTTTGGGCACTGTGCTGACAGCTCAGAGCCTGGACCCTGCTTCAGATTCTGTGTCTCCCTCTCTCTCTCCTCCTCTCCCATTCATGCTCTGTCTCTCAAAAATAAATAAATGTTAAAAAAGAAGAAGAAAAAAGAAAATGGCAAAGTTGATTTCTAACATTTATGTTTATTTGGAAATGTATAATTTCAGAAGAAAAATAACAGAATAGAATATCCTTTGCATAAATCAGTAAAGGCATTGTCTTATTACTTGCTTCCTTATTTAGGGTTTGTAGACTTAATATTGGTTTTACAGATTTATTTAACTTTAATTCAGTAAGATTTATGTATTTATTTATTTATGTTTATTCACTTTTGAGAGAGAGTGCATGAGTGAGGGAGGGGCAGAGAGAGAGAGGGATAGAGGATCCGAAGTGGGCTCTACACTGACAGCAGCGAGCCCAATCCGGGGCTTGAACTCACAAACCATGAGATCATGACCTGAGCCACCCAGGTACCCCCAGTAAGGTTTTTCAAAGATAATTTTATTCTTCCTAAAATCTTGAGTCAACTTTTCTTGGAGGTTTCCATCAATTCCTGGATTAATTCATTTCCATACTTACACGGTGTACTTCTAACAGAAGATACTGGGACAAATCAGAGTTTGAAGGCATCATCATCATCAACAATAACTAATCCTTTTGTGCCACAACCAGGGCAGATTATGTGTCATAGCTAGGAGACATTTCTACTTACTATAAAAATATTAACTCATTTCATCACTAGAGCAAGCCATTAAGGTAGATATTGTTGTCATCTCTAGTTCACAGACAAGAAACTGAAGCAGACAAGGTTACCTTGCTCAGGTAGAGTGAGGCTGAGATTTGAATCCAGGCAGTATGGCTCTGAAGCTCATGCTCTTATCCAGCATCTAGAAAGACTGGGCTTAGATCCTGGCTCTGGATTTCCACCTGAACAGGTCCCTTAACCTCTCTAGGCTTCATTTTCCCATTCCTGAGAAAGGAATGGTAATAAACACATCACAAGTTTCTTGCAAGAATAAAATTAAGTCATGTGTGTGAAAGCACATTCACAAGTAATAATGAACTAGCCAACTGTTTCTTCTATTGTTTTTATTAACATGTAGGCTCAAAATAAAAATAAGCTGTTTGTGAGAGGGAAAATTAAAAATAAGGAACAAAGGCAGCTCTGGAAATATCTAAACTCTCTATTTGATTAAAACACATAACCTCTATTAGATACTTGGGTTGCATCAGTCAAGTAACTAGACTGTATCTTCTCCCTCTGTTCCTTAATTAAAAGAAGGAGAAAATGGGAAGTTAATGCTAAATTTTCAGAGACCTTATTTTAGCTGAAATAATAAATTATTTCAAAGTCTCAGAGAAAAGATTCAGGCCAAATCCAGGAGGGTGTAGAATCTGCCATTTCCCTACTGGGGTAGGGAGAGCACCACACAGGAGGATTCAAAGACTCAATCCAGGCAAGTTCCTCGGAGAAGTCTCAGAAATTTAGGCAAGAGACTACGAGCTAGACACTTAGGGTTGTTTCATTATATTTCCTCAACTGAAGAATTCCTGAGCATTTTCCACTACTATTGTTCTCCTTATGGGAGACAATATATTGTTTAAAATAACAATAACAGGGGCACTTGGCTGGCTTGGTCAGTAGAACGAGTGACTCTTGATCTCAGGATGGTAAGTTTGAGCCTCACATTGGGTGTAGAGATTATTTAATAATAATAATAATAATAAAATGGCTTTGGAATCAGATTTGAATTTAAATCTCAACAGCTTTGTTTTATTAGCTGGTAGATGTTGGTCAAGTTATTTATCTTCCTAGTCTCTGTTTTCTCCTACGTAAAAGAGAGTAATAATGCCATTTATCTCAGGAGGTGGTTGCTACATGGGTTAAGCATAAATAATAATGATAGTAGCTAGCATACATTGAATACTTCTAATGTACTGAGTGCTGTGCTAAATTCTTTGTGCTTCTAGTTAATCCTCACACTGCCCAATGAGAAAGGTGGTGCTGGCTCTACTTTATAGTTGAATAAACTGAGGCTTAGTGATCTCACACTGCGAGCAAGTAAAGGAGCCAAGACAAGTGAAGTAGCAATGGAAAGCCTGGCATAGTTGTTATTTTAAAATTTTAGCTAATTTTCCTAAGCAGTCTTAGAGGAAGGTTTCAGCAAGAGGAGTCTTTTTTTTTTTTTTTTAATGTTTATTTATTTTTGACAGAGAGAACCAGAGTGCAAGCAGGGGAGGGGCAGAGAGAGAGGGAGATACAGAATCCAAAACAGGCTCCAGGCTCTGAGCTGTCCGCACAGAGCCCAACGAGGATCAAACCCTTGAACCGTGAGGTCATGACCTGAGCCAAAGTCGGAAGCTCAACCGACTGAGCCACCCAGGCGCCCCGAGAGGAGTCTTTATTCTTTCTTTGGTACAAAGTTTGGAGGTCTTACCCACTGTGGGGGACCCTGCAGTGGCTCCACATAGACCTTTGCTGCTAACCCTGTGCCAGGGTAAACCTTATTTTCACCATGTGACCTCAGGCAGAGAAGGTGCAGCAAGATGCAGACATTGAAAACGTTCAAATGGACAGCAATCCCCCAAGCATGTGCATCATGTGAAGTCAAATGTGCATGTCTATTTTTATCTCTGACTCACTGAAGAAATTAAGTACTGAGAAGCCAGGCTATAAGCCTGTCAAAATCCTGGCCAAGATAGTTTCTGTCTCTGGTCTGCTGTTGAATCTATTCTCATTCTGACAAAAGACGAGAGGCAGGCTGGAGAGACAGTCACGATTCTTGACTTCACTTACCTCCTAGCTGGGTGTCCTTGAGCAAGTCGCTTAATTTCTCTGAGGCTCATTTCCTTATCAGTAAAATGGAGATAGGAACAGCTATCTCATCAAGTTGTTAAGAGGATTAAATGAGGTCTTTCTGAATCACCAATCCAATAGGAGGTGGACATCTACTCCTTGAAGGCCCCCAGGGCTCTCTGTGCCTTGCTGGTAATGTCTAAGCCCTCTGGATGCCTACTGCAGCACATTTCTGCTTGCTCCTTCCTTCTCCAGGCTCCAGCCACAGAATGCTATACACACTTCGCTAGACGCACGTCTCCCCCTTTGTGTCTCCCTAATCATTCATTCACCCAGCAAAATGTTTTGAGCCCCTGTTATGTGTGAGGTCCTGGATCAAATGTTGGGAATACAACTATGGAACCAGACAGACACAGCCCCTGCTGTCAAAGACCCTGAGATCTAGTGAGGGCTTAGGTGAGTAAGTGGCCATTACAATTCTGCATGCTGACTGACGGGAGAGGGAAGGGCAAGGTGCTGTAAGGGTACACGTGAAAGGGCAGCTTACTTAGACTTGGATGGCCCTGGAAAGCTGTCTGAAGAATGAGATCATATTTAGAGATTGGCTTTCAAGGGATGGGGTGTGTGACCTTGTATAAATCACATCTCTCTCTCTGCATTTTTTGTCGGTGAGGTGTAAGGCTGGAAGGGGTCATGTTTTTTGCCAGAAGGAAAAGTCTTCATTCATTCCTTTGGATATACTCTCCAAAGATTTAGCAAATCTTACGCCAGCATATTCTCCATTCCCTTGCAACCTTCTCAAGAAGGAGTTTTGTCCAGAACCTATGGGGTAAAATATCCCAGCAATGGGCTAGTGGAAGAGGGAGGTGCCCTGGGGAATCTTTCCCTGAGAGGAACATAAGACTTTTTGTTAAGGGAAAGGGTGAAGTGGTAGGAGTTCTTGAAGAAATCGAAATGAAATTTAAAAATCAACATTCAGCAATCCCCAGCAAAATAACTGATTCAATCAAGGATCATTTATGGCTGCTGAAACTAATAGGTGAAAAGTTGTTGAGGAACAGGATCTTCAAAAATCTCTTAAAATGGAAAGCTCTGATGACTATCACCTCACTCAAATGACCAAACTCAAAGATTCCCTCTGTAGCATATAACTCCTCCAAACTTTGACTTGTGATTTCAAACTTTATTCTAAATCTTCTTTAGCCTGTTTCTTAACAAGAATATCTCAAGAGTTTAGTCTTCTGCCTTTTATTCCTTTTATGTTACATGTTTGTCCTGGGCTAGCTCGGCCACTCCTAAGATCTTTTTTAAAAAAAATTTTTTTTTAATGTTTACTTATTTTTGAGAGAGAGAGAATACGCAAGCGGGGAGGGGGCAGAGAGAGAAGGGGACAGAGAATCTGAAGTGGGCTCTGCACTGACAGCAGAGAGCCAGACATGGGGCTGGAACTTCTGAACCATGAGATCATGATCCAAACCGAAGTCTGACACTTACCCCACAGAGCCACCCAGGTGCCCCTGCCACTCCGAAGATCTTAACCAAAAGCTCTATGCATATAGCCTCTGAACCCTCATTTCCATCGGGATCTCTTCCCACAGCTCTAAATCTGTAGTCCAACCACCTGCTGCATTTGCTCACTGGGACTTCCTCAATTGCAACTTTCCTCGTACTTAACATTTCTCTTTTCCTGGCCGCGTTCCGGCATATTCCTCATCTTGCATTCCTTAACTTAACACATGATCCAGTAGTTATCCAAGCCAGAAATTTGGTGGTCTTTGTTCATATTGTCAGCAGAGATTTATTTATTATCTATGAATGGTTAGGTATCATGTTCATTTTTGGGCATGCAATAGGGGAAAAACCATTCTCAATACCTATTTACATAGAGAAAAAGATGCCTGGCTGGCTCAGTCAGAAGAGCCTGTGACTCTTGATCTCAGGCTTGTAAATTCAAGCGTTGGGTATAGAGATTAGTTAAAAAAAAAAAAAAAACAAATAAACTTAAAAAAAACATTAAAAATGATTGGACAAAGAAATGCATAATTACAAACAGATAAATGTTTTGAGAGAAAGAAATATGGAGCCAAGAAAATGAAATAGTACCTACCCTACATTGAAGGGGTGGGAGGGAACAAGGAGATCAATTGAAGAAAATGTTTCTCTGAAAATGGTCTAGTTCAGATAAGAAGGATATATTGGAATTAACCAAGTGGGGGAGGAAAAAAGGTGGGGGTTAAAGAGGTGGTGGTCTCTAGGAAGAGGGAAAAACACATGCCAAGACCTTGACTTAGTTCTTTTGAAGAAGTGAGAGAATGATGGTGTGGATGGAGCACAGAAAACAAGCCGTAAAGAGTATCAGGGCGCCAGGGTGGCACGGTCAGGTAAGTGACTGACTCTTGATGTCGGCTCAGGTCATGGTCTCACAGTCTGTGGGATCAAGCCCCACATCAGGCTCCATGCTGAGCATGGAGCCTGCTTGGGATTCTCTCTCTCCCTTTCCCTCTGCTCCTCCCCCATTTGCTCGCGCGCTCTCTCTCTCTCTCTCTCAAAATAAACATATAAACTTAGAAGAAAAAAAAAAAAGAGGGAAAGGGAATAAGGCCAGACTGGAGCAATCACTGAGGCCAAACCTTGCTGAGTACTGAAAACCATATATAGTGTTTTAAACATTATGTTAAAAACAATAAAAAGGCAATGAAAAGTTTTAAATAGGGCAAGTTGGGGGGTGGATGTGAACGTATTGTGTGTTGTGCAAGTATCACTCCGGCTGATATGGAAAACTGTTGCAAGGAGGAAGCAGGATGGGGGGATGCTGGTTAGGAAGCTGCTGTAGGTGTCTCAATGAAAAACAAGGGTAGCTTGCCCTGAGGCAACGGCAATGAAGATGGAGAAAACCAGACAGATTCAAATAATATTTTAGGAGTAAAATTTACAAAGCTTAAAGTAGGTAATATATGGGGTAAGTAGTAAACAAAGGGGACTGGGATAGCTCCAAGATTTTTTAGAAATTCTGAATGTGGGCCCCAGCATTCTACGTTTCCTAAGAAAAAGAACATGGAAAGAGGATCCGTTTAAAGAGGACAAGGTCAGACAGGTCACGATCTCGCGGTCCGTGAGTTCGAGCCCCGCGTCGGGCTCTGGGCTGATGGCTCAGAGCCTGGAGCCTGTTTCCGATTCTGTGTCTCCCTCTCTCTCTGCCCCTCCCCCGTTCATACTCTGTCTCTCTCTGTCCCAAAAATAAATAAACGTTGGGAAAAAAATTTAAAAAAAAAAAAAAAAAAAAGAGGACAAGGAAGATCATGAGTTCAGGATGGATGTGTGAAGGAGATTAAGGTGACTTTAAGGTATCTATGAAAAACTAGAAAGTAGGTATTTGGATATGTGGGTCTGGACTCAAAGATTGGACCTGAGATTTGGAGTCATTGACATAGAGATGGTAACTGAGACCATGGGAAGGGATTAGATCGCCTCTGGGAAGATTACAGAATGAGAAAAGAGTCTATTGCTGAGATTTATTTATTTTTTTTTACTTCTGATTTTAAATAAATACTTGAATTATTTATTTGTCACTGTTGTTTGCTGATGGATTTTAGAGATACAGTTTATTCAATTGGGAAATCTCAGGTTTATTTTTTTTTTCTCTAACAGTTTCTTCTTTCTCATAAAAATAAAATAGGTGCTGAATTTCCTAATCACATTATGATTTCTCTTTGTGATATAAATTAAAGTATTCTATTAATTTACTAGATTTAAAGAAGACCAACATTTAATGTCCACGTTCAGGAGAATGAACCTTCAAAGAAGACCAGAGGAGTTCCCAGGTAGGAGGCAGGAAGAACAGATGTATGTAACATCATGAAAGTCAAGGTAAGAGCATCTTTTAAGGGTGAAGGAATGACTAATAGAGTCAAATGCTACTTCAAGGAGAACTTAGGTGGGGACTAGATATATGTCCCAGAGACATGAAGACATACTTTCATAAAAGCACGCACATGAATATTCACAGCAGTATTCGTTATAACAGCCAAAAGTGGAAACAGTCCAAAATGTCTATCAACTGATAACTGGGTAAATACAATTGGTGTATCCATACAAAGGAATATTCTAAGTAATAAAAATCAATGAAGATCTGATACATTCTACAACATGAATGAACTTTGAAAACACTATGCTAACTGAAAGAAGTCAGTCATTCAAACAATGCCAGAAACACACATATGGTATGATTTCATTCACGTGAAATGTTCCGAATAGGCAAATCTATATACAGGAAGTAGGTTAGTGTTTGCCTGGGTCTGAGGAAATGAGAGGGAGATGGGCAATGACTGTTAATAGGCACAGGGTTTCTTTGGAGACAATAAAAAAGATCTAAAACTAGATGCTGGTGATAATTGCATAACTCTGTGAATATATTACAAACTTTGAAATGTACACTTTAAGTTGTATGAATATGAATTGTATGAAATGTGAGTTTTATCTCAATAAAGCTGTTAAAAAAAAAGAAAGAAATGATATTTAAGCCAGGTGACAGCAGGCTATTTTTTAATGGATGTTATTCTTTTTTATTGAATCCAGCGTGCTCTATTCTGGCATCAAGATAGCTAGAAAGCTGGTTAGGTCATCACAAGTTTGGTTAATTAAATGTTGCAGATAAAATCAAAACAAAAGGAATTTTTGATGGGTCTTTCAAATCAACTAAAGAATGACCTAATCAACTAGTGACTAACATATTTATATACCTTAGATCCTGAGAGTGCTGTAGAGACTCTGACAAATTCTTTTTTTTTTTTTTAATATGTATTTATTTTTGGGAGAGCGCAAGCCAGGGAGGGGCAGAGAGAGGGGGACAAAGGATCCTAAGCAGGCTTTGTCCTGACAGGCTGACAGCAGCAAGCCCCATGTGGGGCTCGAACTCATGAACCATGAGATCATGAACTGAGCTGAAGAAGGACGTTCAACTGACTAAGCCACCCAAGTGCCCCAAGACTCTAAAAAAATTCTGAATATTCAAATCTCATGCCATTCTTTCATTCATTCATTCACTCATTCAATATCTGTTTATTGAGAACCTATAATGTGGCATTTTATAATCCATAATTTAAACAGTAGTCATCTTTTTAATTTATTTTTAAAAAATTTAAAGTTCATTTATTTTGAGAGAGAGAGAGAGAGAGAACGAGCAGGGGAGGGGCAAAGAGAGAGGGAGAGAGAAGATCCCAAGCAGGCTCTGCACTATCAGTGCAGAGTCCCATAAAGAGCTCTATCTCATGAACCCTAAGGTCATGACCTGAGCCAAAATCAAGAGACAGACACACTTAACTGACTGAGTCACCCAGCTGCCCCACTAGTCATCTTTTTTAAATATTAAATTGAGAACCATGATCTGACAGTAGGAACGCATATTGGAAATGGAGGCTTTTCCTTAAATCTGGAAATAAGCTCTCCTAGTGCACAATTCAGTTCTGGATAGTGGAAAGGTGGAAATAGGAAACTGACATTTGTTGAATGTCTACAATTTGTCAACTACTGTACCAAGCAATTCAAAAGTATGATCTATTGATTGTCATAATAACACTTTGAGGTGAGTATTATCATCAGATGAATAAAGTATTCAAAGAGGATTTGTGACTTACCCATACTCACACCCCTGTAAGCTAGAGAAGGTATTTGAAATCAGGTCTTCTGACTCTAAAAGCAGTACTTTGCTTTGTTTTTGGCTTGGTGTTGTCTGTGCTGCTTCCCAAGAGAATGTTCATGAATCAATTCATTTATTCAACAAAGATTTATGGGGCATTACCACATGCCAGGCATTGTGCTGGACCCTGTAGATACAGAGATGAACTCAGTTGAAACAACCTCTGACCTCAGAGGGCTCACAGTCTAGCTAAGAAGGGAAACCATTTAACAAGAACACTTTAAATCCTCAACAGATTCTAGACTCCACTGCTTTGATTGCATCTCACTGTGTTCCAAGAGCTGTGCTAGGTGCTTCTGCATTCATTAAGATCCTGGTCCCAACCTTCCTTCCCAACCGCATCTCCTGTCACTTCATCCAGGATCTTCCATGCCAGACTCACTGGACCCTTCCCCACAATCCCCTAAACCATTGCTCTTCCCTTTCACATTCACTCTCCCTCTACTTGCATATATGTTTTAGCTTCTGCCTCTTCCCACTTCTGGGTTGATTTCAACAAAGTTGGGTAGAGTGAAGGACCTTGGTTTCATTCTGAGTCAGTCTCTTTTCTGTACTGTAGTGGCAAGTTATCTCATCTATCCAGCGTCAGTGCCCCATCTGTAAACTTGGAGTGTTAATAACGACCTCACATGATATTTGTGAAGATTAAAGTGATAAACAAGCATAGGGCTTGACACAAAGTAGTTTCAAAAATGATTCTTTAATATGGGAATGAAGACAAGAGACACTATGCATTAATAAAGGAAGAAATCCTTGAGAGTCAGGGATGCTTCATGAAAAAGGTAAGACTTAAATTACTCTTTGAAAGGTGAGTAGATTCTGAATAGTTGCAATTGCAGGAGAGAGGCTGGATAAAGACTTGCTCTTTCTCTGTGTTTTAAATATTCTTTTACAAGATACACTGGAGAGCAGCACCGAGGGCTGGCTGAAATAAGGAGGTTAAGCCTCCTTTCTTGAGCAGTTAGTGCATTGCATTCATAAAAATGTGGAGATTCTTCCACCCTTTCTCCTCTCTTGACCCAAAAGTGGCTTAAGAGTGCCCCTAGTTATCCCACCCACCAACTTAACTTCCGAGCCTGAATGCAGGGGTCTCCTCCACAGATGTCTCCTGTTTGCCATAAATCACAACCATTCACTGAGTCATTCCAATGTTAAGTGGGGCACATCAAAACCCTAAATTCTTGTTTGTACTTTGACTCAACAGTTACATCATTAAAACATTTATTCCAAGGAAAGAGTCATAGCTGTGCACGAATATCCAACTATGAGAATGTGCATCACAAAGGCCAACAGCTAGACACAATCTAGATGCCCAGCAATAAAGGATTAGTTATTTAAATACCTATAAATTCATGAAAGGTAATATTAAGCTGTCAGCACAGAGCCCGATGTGGGGCTTGAACTCACAAACAGCAAGATCATGACCGGAGCTGAAGTCGGGTCCTATTGAGCCACCCAGGCACCCCTGTACTATTCACTAATACAAGAAAATAGTGAAAAGATTAGTTCTCTTTCCTGACAACCTAACCTTTTCTCACCTTTCTCATTTTTGTCTTAATGCTCAATAAATATTATAATATTATAATAGAGAACACAAGACATTGCACAAATATTATAATAGAGTGGCAGAATTGTCACAATTTTCATTTGAATTGGAAAGTTGCTAATATGGAAGAAATTTCAAAATCCTTTATATGGCTTTAAAAAACAGGTTTCTTGGGGTGCCTGGGTGGCTCAGTCTGTCAGCCAGATTCTGTGTCTCCCTCTCTCTCTGCCCCTCCCCTGCTCATGCTCTGTCTCTGTCTCAAAAATAAACAAAAACATTAAAAAAAAATTTGTTTTAATAAAAAATAAAAATAAAAAACAGGTTTCTTGGGGTGTCTGGGTGGCTCAGTCAGTTAAGCATCCACCTTCAGCTCAGGTCATGATCTCAGGGTTTGTGAATTCAAGCCCCACATCGGACTCTGGGCTGACAGTGTGGAGTCTGCTTCAGATTCTCTGTCTCCCTCTCTCTCTACTCCTCCCCTCTCCTCTCTCAAATCAATCAATAAATAATAAAAATAAAAAATAAAAATGAAAACGAAGTTTCTTCAGGATAGGCAAAGGTAGACTTGAATGAAAAGTAATTTGGGGGCACCTGGGTCCCTCAGTCGGTTAGGCATTCAACATTGGCTCAGGTCGTGATTCTGCGGTTCATGGATTTGAGCCCCACATCAAGCTCTGTGCTGACAGCTTACAGCCTGGACCCTGCTTCGGATTCTGTGTCTCTTCTCCCTGCCCTTCCCCTGTTTGTGCTCTGTCTCTCTCCCTCTCTCTCTCTGTCTCTCTCTCTCTCTCGAACATAATTAAACATTTAAAAAAAAAGTGTTTTTCTTTCTCACTCTTTATCTTTCCTTCTGTTGAAAGATTTCATGGTACTTATTATTTGAACAATTAATAAAAATTTTAAATAAAATCATGTAAAAACTTAAAACAATCAAAACTCATCAAGTGAAAGTTAAAAGATTTCTCTGCTTCTTTTTGCTAGGTCATCCAGAGTCACTTACCAAAAGTAACTTTATCTTTCATTAAAAAAAATGTTTTTTTTTTTTAAATACAAATGGGATCACACCATCTACACTGCTCTGCAATTCATTATCTTGGCATATTTCTACATGACATACAACGTTTACTCACTGTTTTTAGTTTCACATAGACATAATTTTTAAAACAAATTTTTTTAATGTTTATTTATGTTTAGAGAGAGTGAGATAGAGAGTGTGAACAGGGGAGGGGCAGAGAGAGGGAGACACAGAATCAGAAGCAGACTCCAGGCTCTGAGCTGTCAGCACAGAGCCCAACACGGGGCTCAAACTCACGAACCGTGAGATCACAACCTGAGACCTGAGCCAAAATCAAGAGTTGGATGCTTAACTGACTGAAACACCCAGGTGCCCCCAACACTAAGAGGTTTTTATAGTAATTTTATTAGAATATAGTCATATGCAATTTGAATTTCTAAAAATAACTAGATTTTTTTTAAACTTCCCATGAAAATTGAATCTATAGAGTAGTGAAGGGACACAGTGAAGAGATAAGTTCACTTCAACTTAATTAATTCGGGAAAAGATTCTTGGAGGACCAGCCCTGAACTAAGTAAGTCTCAAAATATAAGTAAGTAAAGGGATGTTGGGCAGAGAGAAGAGGAAACTTATCTATGGGTAAGGAAAGCCACAGATGAGAATTGATTGATCGGTAGTTTTTTTTTTTTTTTTTTTTTTTTTAGTAAGCTCAATTCGGGGCTTAAACTCACCAACTTGAGATCAGGAGTTACATGTCCTACCAACAGAGCCAGCCAGCCAGCTATGAGAATTTAAAGCCCAGGATACTTTCACATTTGGAGAGCAGTATGAGAATTAAGTAACAATGTATAATGAAAACATTTTGTGACCTATCAAGTACTATCTAAACTAAAATGACTGTTGTAGGAATTGAGGGGCACAAAGTGTGTGCTTTAAAAACCTATGTGCTTTGAGAACAAAATGCATATAAGATAGCAATCTTCTTTATATGAAAATAAATACAATTACTGATAAATATGATTATGTAAATAACAAATGCATATATAGCATTACATATGTGTTAAGACTGAATTAATAGAATATTTACTTGTCTCATACATCTAAAGAGTAACTATTATAAATTGTATTCTTATAATTACGTTAAAAAAGAAAAAGAAAAGCAAAAACATGTAGCCAGAAATATCATTCTACATCATGATGATTTCGTTTTTCTTTTGCATAAGCCTGTGTCTTTCAAATAATCCACAAGCAAATAGCTCCATTCTGTAGATGAGAAATTATAAAAGACCATGTAATCAGCTGACAAAGGAACTGAAAACAAGCCCAGAGGAAATGCATGGCTGTTCTTACAAAGTCACAATGTACTGTTCTGTTTGCCTCCCACTCTCAAAGTGTATATTCCTGACATTTCTTGTCTTATAATTGGACTTTATGAATGAGAGCTGTAGGATGCTGTCTGGTGAATGATCTGAAAAGGATATGCTGAAACCCAGTGGAGGTGCTACAAAAACTGAATGCTAGGTTTTGTGTGGGAACTTAAATAAGAGGCATGAATTAGAAATTCAGAACCCCAAATTTTATTCTATGTAAAATAAGGGCTATTTTCTCAGTCTTTAATGGAGACTTTGAGTAGGCTTAGGTGACATATAATGTGGAAACCAAATGCAAAAGCTTGGATTTCAGAATGGTGTAGGGTCCTATGGCTTCCCAGAGTCTGCCCTTTACAAGTGTTCTGGCAAGAAAAGAGAAGTTCTGTAGCTCTCGTCCTCTTTAATTTAGCTTCTTCGTCCTAACTGCTGAGCGACTATTAAAAACCATACTAACTAACATTTCTATAACATGTTGTTCTCTCTAACCTGCATTTAATTTCCTATCTCATGTGGTTTAGCTGATGAATAGCACCAGTTAGTCAAGAATCCGTTCACTGGGTCTCTGGAAATAATCAGTCATTTTTAGTAAACACACTTTTCCTGTGTGCCTACTATGTGCCACATGAGAACCAGCAGCTGGACGGTTTTATTCACATTCAGATGGGGCCACAACAAGGATTCTCTTTTGTTGGCAGAAATACTGGGGAAAGAAAAAAAAGAAAAAAAGCATTTCCGAAGCAGGGCAGGCAAGAATCAAAAAATAGGCTTGAAAAAATTCTCCAAGGAAACAGGCCATTATGTTAATGGTCTCTGTATGTCTCTGGGTGGTAACATTGTGGGTTTTTTCCCTTCATTATGCTTTTTTTTTTTTTATACTCTGATTTTTTTTCTACAATAAGCATATATAATGTATAAACAGAAAATAATAAAGTAAAAATCTTAAAAGAAAAAGAGTCTCCAAAAGTCTATACAAAAGAAGGAAGAGATTCAAATGTAAATAAGTCCATTGATTGGTATAGTTGACTGACAATCATATTGATGGACAGCATGACTCCAGCTACTTAATTGATTGTTTTTTTTAAATCAAGCATCGGGCCTCAGCCGTGGTAAGAAAGAAATATACCATTCACCTTATAAAGGCATTAACTCTTCCTGGACTCTGGGACTTTGCCTCTACTGAAAGAAGAATTCATGTAATGTCCCTCCCTCAAAGCCCTAAAATAACTTGAACTTTTCATCTGTCTTTTTGAGAGATAAGCTTGAGATCCTGAGAAGAATATCGTGGATGAATATATGATATTTATGGGTTAAAAAATAACCACCACATCAACAACAACAACAACAAAGAGGACGTAGAAAGTGTGCTCATTGCCTTTTGTTTTTACATTCGTGTGAACCTTTCTGCAGTTAGAAATTTCTATGCCAAGTAAGTTCTGGTTAGTCAGAAAATCGGAAGGAGCCCCCAGTGTATGAAAGGGTCATTCATTGAGGGCTGAGCACGAAAGTCCTTGGTCCACAGTGAGTTATCCTGTGCACATACCCTCCAAGTACAGATGGCTCCTCGGGGCAGGAATTAAAGATGAAGAGAGAAATGACTCTCAAATGGAATACAGTACGTTAATTCACTTAGAAGGCACCAGGGTGTGACTGCTTTACTGACTTTTCCAAAGGCACAGAATTTGGCCCCATTTCCAGTTATAGTAAATGTGTTTACTCCTCAAAATGTGCCTCTCGGTTTCCCCAAATGAGGGCTATGGCTTATCACCAAATTTTAAATAAGCTGCTTGTTGGTTTGAAAACACTTGAGGTTATCTGGGTCTCAGAGACACTGGAGGCCCAGACATCACCTTTGTCCTCACCCTCCCCCAGAAGCTCCCAAGAGCAGGCAAAACCTTTCACTCATGAGTTCTGGCAGTTGGCTGAGGCCTCCCTGAGGAGAAAAGAAGGGGGAAAACTGTGCTGGGTGAGGTTGGCCTCCTCTAACTCTTATTAATAGAGAACATGTGGGCTGAGGCGAAGGCGGGGGCTAGGGTTGCTGAGTAAACAGGATGGGATGAGAAAGAGAATGATGCTTTTATATTCTTGTCTATTATAGATCCAGGGAGGCTCTTTAATGCAGATGAAAGGGAGAGACAGATTTAAAGGAAGTAGCTTCCAAAGCTAAATATGCAGACCACTGACGTCTACTTTCTCATTTCCCATGGAAGGAAGCTATGTGGTCAACTGGCATTGCTAACCGACTGCTAACCAGATTTCACTGAAGTTTTCCTAGTCTGTGGCTCTGTTCCACCTCTATCTGAGAATTCTTCTTTAGATCTATCATTATTTATTTATTCCACTAATATGAACTGAGGGTTATTTCCCAGGCACCATTTTGGGCACTGTGAATACAGTCGTGAAGAAGACAACCTTCGTGGACAATCTGAAGAAAGGGGAGTAATAAAGAATGATAATAGGCATGTGCAGACTGTGACACCAACCAGACGCAGGTGCCATGGGAGCCTGGAGAGGGAGCACTGATCCAGACTTTTCCAGGGAGGGGTGGTCAGGGCAGGCTTCCCTGAAAAGGAGTCTATGACACCCAAATTGAGCCTGAAGTTATCCAGCTGGAGAGGGGGGGGGGGGCGGGCTTGAGACGGGACATGACAAGACAAAATGGGGATAAGGGCCTCATTGCTTAGAAAATGCCCATTCCTCTTAGGGATGACAGAGAGGGCCAACATATCCCCAAAGACTTTCAGGAAGGATGCTGTAGAAACTACACAAAAAGTATGCTGCTGTTTCAGAGAACATCCAGGTGCGATGCCACACCTAGAGGAGAAATGAGAAAGACTGCTGTTTGCATCTGAAATTTTCTTCCACATGCTGACCTACTTTTCACTCAGGCCCATCAAAGCCTTTTTATGGAAAGGAAATTAAAGACCATAAGGCAGGCAGATATGTGAGGGAGTTTCCCTTTCTTCATCAAAAAATGCTGATATTTTTACAAATGCAAGTGTTTAAGATGTCTTCTTACATATGTTTGCCCCTGTAGTGTTGGAAGTAGAATTGATAAGATAAAACTATCACATTTTAAATTTTGTGTTGACATCTGGGTATCAGCAAATTTTCTTATCATTGAAATTTCATTTTGAAAACTATACATACATATAAATAAATACCTAGTATTTGGAAGATTGCTATATAAACTTGAATCTTCCCCAAAATATTTTTAAAATGCACATGAACATATCTGATGAAGTTTGAACCACAAAAAAACATAGCTAGTATCAGAGAACTGAACTGGTAACAGATTTTTTCATTTATTGATTTTATTTCAGACAATATAAAAGAAATGAGAACTTTGTCAGTATAAAAAAAACCCCACTTTATTTCATGCCATTATTTCTTTTCAATCTGCTAGCTAAAAACATGTCCATATCAAGCTTTTGTTTCTTGATCCTTATTATAGTCTCCATAAAAATCATTAGAAATATACTGTCTCAAAAAGAGAAGCCGATTCCTCTCCTGTCCAAATTGTTAGTTTTCTGATTGACTTTGAAAACCAAAACTTTACTCTCTTTGAGGGAAAATAATCTATTTTTCTAGAGAATTTCAATCTGTCAGTCACTCTGATAGACGCATAGCTCCTACTGTATTATTTTTTTTGCTTCAGCTAACATACGTTAAAACAAAATCATTTTTAAAGCTGAAGACAACTCAACATTCTGATTAACTCCAAAAGTTCTTCAGTCAACCCGTGACTGCCAAGTTTCCTCAATGGAAGACATTATCTTGACTCATTTTCTTCAAGCATCAAGTGTGTGATCTGCCCCAGAAATAAGAGTTGCTTCCAAACATTGTCTTCTCAGAGAAGTCAGAGCTGCTAAATCTGTAACTCATGTATTTTCAGTTTTAAATCTCACAGAAAAATACTTCAGCTCCAAGACATGAAATGATTATGAGGGAGGAAAAAAAGCTCAGGAAGTCTTCACTTTTCATCATTTTTAGTCAATGATCCATTTGTACGATGGCCAAAAATGACTTACTATATGAAGGCAGAGGCTACAATTTTCACTGATATTTCCTCTTGGGGACTAGAGAATTCAGTGCTTTGGTCAAATGTATAACTTGTGTTTAGATAATTGGAGATATTTTTCAGCAATTGTTTTTCACAGAAATACTTCTATGAGAAAAAAAATTTAAGTTTATTTATTTATCTATTTTTGAGAGAGAGAGAGAGAGAGAGAGAGAGAGAGAGAGCATGAGTCCAGGAAGAGCAGAGAGAGAGAATCCTAAGCAGGCTCCACACTGTCAGCAGGGAGCCTGATGCAGGGGCTCAAAGCAGGGCTTGAACTCGTGAACCAAGAGATCATGACCTGAGCCAAAACTAAGAGTCTGACACTTAATCGACCAAGCCATGCAGTCGCCCCCTATGAGAAATTGCTGCAATAATTTACTGTGTACCCCGAGTTTTATACAAGTCAGTCATCCAAAAGAACCTGGACATCTGGAAACACGGCGATATTCACTAAGTTGCTATAGCAAAGGAAGAGATCTGATTAAAATGTGTTAAACAAGTCAGTGGAATGAAATTAGAGTTAGGTTACTTGTTTTGTCTACCTACCTGCCTTTCTTTCTTCCCTCCTCTGTCCACATCCCTCTCTCTCTCTCCCTCTTTCTCTCTCTCTCCAGATATCTCTAGCCTAAAGCCAGTTTGTTACATGTTTTTACAACTCATCAGCAAAACCGCACTTGTGTCAGCCAGAATCGTTCTAGCATACCAATTATTTAAATTGTCAGAACCCTCAGGTAAAAACGCTCCAGGTGCCAAAAAGCAACAGTCCTCTTCAATGTGCAGAGAAGTTGTTTTTTTCCCTAGAGTTTAGAACTGGGCTCTCCTCTGAATCAGAGGGACAAACACGTGTGGACTTTAAGCTGGAGCTTTCCGGCAGTCTGGAAATTGATATTCTGAAGGACATTATTGCCGTTGACTTGTAAGTTGCTGGAGATGAGCCAGTGCTTCGTGGACACTGAGAGGAAAAAGAAGGCACTAGATCTCTGGTTCTCAAAACTAGCTGCTCAACGGAGTCACCTAGGGAGTTTTACAAAACTGTTTGAATGCTTAGACTTGAGGGGTGCCTGGGTGGCACAGTCGGTTGAGCGTCCGACTTCAGCCAGGTCACGATCTCGCAGTCCGTGAGTTCGAGCCCCGCGTCGGGCTCTGGGCTGATGGCTCAGAGCCTGGAGCCTGTTTCCGATTCTGTGTCTCCCTCTCTCTCTGCCCCTCCCCCGTTCATGCTCTGTCTCTCTCTGTCCCAAAAATAAATAAACGTTGAAAAAAAAAAAAATTTGAATGCTTAGACTTGATATCGTTGGCTTGGGATATGGCCTGGCCTTGGTATTTCTAAAAGCAACCAAGCTTGAGGACCGTTATTTTAAAGTATACAAAATTCACATTTATGCCTTAGTTAAATTAAGGTAAAAGAAATTCCCCCTCATCTGAGCTGAAAAATTTAATCAAAGAGAAAGGAAATAATTCTTACTCTTGCCATCCCTCCTGTTGTCATTTGATATAATCAACAGGCCATTTATAAATCCATTTATAAGATTTTTAATCAGTTTGTTTGGCCCCTCTTCAGAGGCTCTGTGTCAGAAACTTTAATATCGGAGGAACTACAAACAGCTGCCAGGACAAACACCATGTTGTCTCCCTGCTTCTCAGGCCCTGTGTCAGAGAGGGTAGGAAACTCAGCTGCCAGGTGCAATGTTAGTGAGCTGTCCCACTGCGGGTGTCCCTTACCCCGGGCCAGCCATTGTGGTCAGGTAGGAGGGTGGGCCCGTGGCCACTGGAGTGTCAAATTTTTCAAGAGAAGCCAGAAATCATCTTATTTACGTGAAATCTCCCAATTTCTAAATGTTGGCAAGTAGTTGTGAATAATCAAAATACATCTGTGGACCAAAAGTGTGCTGCCAGTTTGCACCTCTGGCCTGGAAGGCCCTTCATTTCACTGTCATGTGGCTAACTCCTGCTCAACTTCCAGCACTCACTTCTGGAGACCATCCTTTTTTTTCCTTTAATGTTTATTTATTTTTGAGACAGAGAGAGAGAGAGAGAGAGAGAGAGAGAGCGCGCGCACAAGTGGGGGAGGGGCTGAGAGAGAGACAAGGAGACACAGAATCCGAAGCAGGCTCCAGGTTCTGAGCTGTCAGCACAGAGCTCACACGAGGCATGACCTGAACCAAAGTGGGATGCTCAGCCAACTTAGCCACCCAGGTGCCCCAGAGACAATTCTTTAGAGAAAGCCTCCTGCCGTCGCCCCTGTCCGCCTCCCCTTATCCCCAGCCTCCAGCTCCAACCCTGGGCGCTCAAGCACATCTCCAAAGCTTGTCTCCCTGCAATGGGATTGTGCGTTTGTCTCCCCTAACAACTGCCCACTCCCGAGGGCAGGGATGCTGCCTAAATCCCCTTATTTTAGGGGTGTATGTTAATCCCAAACTGGATTCTGACTCAGCCAACAAACACTTATTAGACGCTTACTACATGTGTATACATAAAAATTTAACAAGTTATGGCCCCTCGGAAATACAAATTAAGAAAATACACCCTAGGGAAAAAAGGCTTTCCTCTCCAAATAGATGTTGTTACCTTTGTGATTTACATCTCTGCTCCCAGATCTAATTCACTTGTGAGTATCCTCAGAACATCTCCACATGGTACATTTATCCTCAGGGTGTTGCTTTATGGTTAAGACAGTGGCCTTTAAATTTTTTTTTAATGTTTATTTATTTTTGAGAGAGAGACAGAGAGACAAAGCACAAGCAGGGGACGGGCAGAGAGAGAGGGAGACACAGAATCCAGAAGCAGGCTCCAGGCTCTGAGCTGTCAGCACAGAGCCAGACGCGGGGCTTGAACCCACGAACTGTGAGATCATGACCTGAGGCGAAGTCGATCGCTTAACCCACTGAGACATCCGGGAGCCCCAAGAAAGTGGCCTTTAAAGACAGCCTGGGTTCAGATTTGGGCTCGGCCACCTGTGTGACCTTGGGTAAAGTACTTGACCTTATTCTCAGTTTTCTTACACTTACCTATTTTTTAAACTGAAGTATAGTTGACACACAAATGTTACATTTGTTTCAGGTGTACAACTTAGTGAAAGGACAACTCTATACATTATGCTATGCTCACCCCAAGTGTAGCTACCATCTGTCACCATACAACACCGTTACATTGGTTTTCTTATATTTATACTGGGGGTAGTAATGAGACCTGCCTTAAAGGTTGTGTGAGGATTAATTATGCCTTAGTAAGTATTTACTATCTTGGACCATTGCTGTTACCCATAATTGAACCCAGTGCCTTCCAAGAACCCTTCTTAGTGAGCATTATTACCCCCACCTTATTGATGAGGGGACAATGATGCTCCATTGTCAACTACCCAAGGCCACTCTGTTGGTACGTTAACAATGTTACACAGAACCTGGTCTGGATCACCTGGTGGAAGAACCAAGTGGCACTTGGGGATCTTGGAAGGCGGGAGGTTTATTTCACTCATCACTCTCCAGAGGTCTGAGCCCCCAAGCATAAGCAGAGGGAAATTTATAGTCTGTTACTTCCGCATTGCGCATCAGTAGTAATTTGGCGCATGTGGCAAGTGGGGCGGGAAGAAGAATCCGGAAGGGAGTCTTTGGGCGGGGACTGGAATGCCCCTCTTAGTCCTGTTGGCCATCTTCTAACATAATTTTTCACTCTCCACAAAACTTGGCTGTAAACACAGATCTGCCACCAAGTCCACTGCCTTTCCAATTACACTAGGGAAAAATCAACCTGGTCCTCCCAAATTTTTGCCAGTCTGCCAACGCTTAAAACCAACTCCTACCCATTAAGATAGTCCTATTCACCTTGACAAGTACCTAAATACAAGTACATTCCTTTGTCATTATATTAATAATAATAAAAGCTAACATCATCGAGTTGTGCGTTCTCTACATTTTGCTAAGCACGTGTCTTTCATTGTGTTCTTTAACCTCTATGAGGCACTTATTATTTTCAGATGAGGAAACCCAGGAGGTTAAGTCACTTGCCCAAGGACATAAAGCAGTGGTTAAGCCTAGACTCTGACTCCAAAACCATTAAAGGTTCTTAACCTCTCTGCCAGGCACTGGGATCTCCCTGACCAATACAATTTCATTTAAAAAATAAAATTATTAACCAACTTACCCACTCTTTATTTCATTGCCATTTACTCATAGAAGAAAGAACATGTTAACACAAAAACTGTTGAGAGCTCATAATCTCAGAGTAAAATAATTAAATATATTTAACTTTATAAAACGTTCCAGACATTGTTTGGTTTTTTGTTTTTGCGTTTGTTTTGTTTTGTTTTGTTTTTTTACTTTTCTATGTGAACTGGTGGAAGCTTTGTCTCCATCACTGCCCCCCTGCCACCATTTTCTCCTTGTCCTTCCTTACCTAGTCATCTCCAGCTTTTCCACTTTGTCATGTCTTCTCTTTGACTATTCCTCCAACTTGGTCCTTCCTTCAGAGCCGAGATGACTGCCCCACAAGCAGCACTGGAATCATTTAAACTGGAAGGAAGAAGCCTGAATGCAAATGTAAGAGGGGGGCTTGGTCCTACCCAGACCACAGGGAAAGCAGCGACGGATCTGGGAAGCTTCCATGCTGATCAAGGGGTTGTAAAGGGAGACCATGGTGCACGATGGCATGTGACATAGAGTCCAGGAAAATGGAGGATGATAAGGGCAGGAAAAGGGCCAAAGGGCTTCTCCAGTTCTACCTTCTTTTTTTTTTTTTTTTTTTTACTTTTTTTTTATTTTTGGGACAGAGAGAGACAGAGCATGAACGGGGGAGGGGCAGAGAGAGAGGGAGACACAGAGTCGTAAACAGGCTCCAGGCTCTGAGCCATCAGCCCAGAGCCTGACACGGGGCTCGAACTCACGGACCGCGAGATCGTGACCTGGCTGAAGTTGGACACTTAACCGACTGCGCCACCCAGGCGCCCCGCCAGTTCTACCTTCTTGACATGGAGACAAGAGGGAGGGAATGGGCCCGTTATAAGAAGGAGCAGGGTGACAAAGCAAAGAATGTTTGCATTGTATTAAAAACCACCCACAGGTTACCTCCTTGTCAATGAGTCCCTCCCACAGGTTTCTTTTGAGTTAACATTGAATTCAGTTCTCCTAAACTCAATCTGAAAAATGGAAGTCACATTCAATTTCACTCATTTATTCAATATTTATTAGGACACTACTGTGGCCAGGCCTTGTAATCTGCACTGGGGAAATGTTACCTTAATAAGATTGGTTTTAACCAGCTTTCAATAGCTCCCAGATGGATGAGACAGACAAAATATGTCGCTTTATTTTTCATTTCCTTTTTGTACATGACTATTACAGTACTCATACCTAGTTGAAGAAATTCCTGTATTTTCTTTTTTTATTATTTCTTTTTTTTAAACATTTTTATTCGATGTATGCATAGTTTTTTTTTAACATTTATATATTTTTGAGAGATGGACAGAGTGCGAGTGGGCAGGTGGCAGAGAGAGGGAGACACAGAATCCGAAGCCGGCTCCAGGCTCTGAGCTGTCAGCACAGAGACCTACATGGGGCTCGTACTCACAGACTGTGAGATCATGACCTCAGCCAAAGTTGGTGGCTTAACTGACTGAGCCACCTAGGCACCACTCTTTTTTTGTTTTTTAAAGTTTATTTACTTATTTTGAGAGACAGAGACAGCACGAGAGGGGGTAGGGCAGAAAGAGAGAGAGAGAGAATCGCAAGCAGGCTCTGCTTGAACCCACAAAAAAAACACGAGATCACCACCTGAGCCAAAACCAAGAATCGGACACTTAACCAACTGAGCCACCCAGGAGCCCCTGTATTTTCTGTCTATGGTAATATTAACAATGGCATGAAGTACTTTCTCTGTGCGAATGTCAGCTGATGTGCAGTGAGCATTCCTCCATGCCAGACATTCTGTTAAGCGCTGTGTATAAATCATCTGACTGAATGAGAACAATGCCTGGAACATAGTAGGGGATCAATAACTAATGGACAGATGGATGGATGAATGAATGAATGAATGAATAAATGATTCTTCACTATAGCTCTATGAGGTAGTTTCTATTATCATCACCATTGTATAGATGAGGAAACTGAGGTACAAAGTACCTCAGTACAAAGTAGTTAAGTAACCTGCTTAAGACAACATGGGTTCTGACTTCATGACTTTAGAGGCATAAAAGTGATAAAGAATAAAAAACACTTTCTGGGACACCTGGCTGGCTCAGTCAGTAGAGCATCAACTCTTGATCTCAGGTTCGAGTTCAAGTCCCGTGTTGGGTGTGGAGCCTACATTTAAAAAAAACAAACAAACAGAAAACAAACAAATAACACTTAAAAAAAAAAAAAGGAAAAACTTCCCAACTAATGAAAGCATTTAAGGATATTGTGGTGCCAAGAGTAATAAAAATCACCAAGCAAATAAGTCCAAAAGGCACAAGAGACCTGCCCGAAGTGAAAAGGTAAAAAAGATCAGAAATGATGAGCCAGAAGTAGAACCTGGGCCTCTTCTAATCACTCTGCATCACACCAGTTTTAATTCCCATGCGTGAGCAGGTCATACCTCAGAAAGATACTCAACTTAGTATCAGCAATTGCTTTAGCACTGAGGTCCAGAACATAGTTGTTCAGGAATGAAAAGGGGGAGGAAGAAAAATGTGGGAAAGGAGAAAGGCAAGGGTCTCAAAGAATTATCTATGGTGAGGTGACTGACAAAGCCCCA
>NW_024412400.1:74052546-74053245 GCF_014898765.1 Herpailurus yagouaroundi | reverse complement strand
TTTGAGACCCTTCATAAGTACAATTATCCCCTTATTCCTGGTGATTAATAAACATATTCATGATAAATTTCATCCTCGATGGGAACATACCTAACAAATTATCTATAAGCAGAAAGTTGGACACGATTACTTAAAGAATAAACAACCCTGCAGAAAAAAATGGAAGCGAGACACGGGGAGGAGCAGGGCCCTGTAGCCCTGGTTAGAATATACAATTTGCCCCCATGTCCTAAACAGGTAGTTATACTTCATGTGACTGATGCCCAGAAGAACATTTAATCTGCAATGTCTATTTTAGTGAGTTCTTCCACTGGCACATTCGCGAGACTGGGTTTTGTTGTTTTGGAAGGAGGTGTTTGGTTGGGGGAATGGGGGCAAATGTAGGGGGCGGAATTCCCCGAACCAAAAAAGAAGTCAAACCCTGCCTCCCCCAACCCCCCGTATCAGGAAACATGCATTTCTTTTATGCCCAGTCTGTGCTGCCCCTGTTTGACTTTAGGTCAATGCAAGGAGCATGTGACCTGCTGAAGTTAATTCTACAAAACAATGGATTGAGTTAGCAAGGCTTCATCCTATTACTTTTTTTTTTTTTTAATTTTTTTTTTCCAACGTTTATTTATTTTTGGGACAGAGAGAGACAGAGCATGAATGAGGGAGGGGCAGAGAGAGAGGGAGACACAGAATCGGAAACAGGCTCCA
>NW_024412400.1:74011585-74052536 GCF_014898765.1 Herpailurus yagouaroundi | reverse complement strand
CCTGGCTGAAGTCGGACGCTTAACCGACTGCGCCACCCAGGCGCCCCTCATCCTATTACTTTTGATAACAAACTAATTCCTTTTTCTCTCTCTCAGTGAGTTCCTGACACTTTCAACTTTTGGTGTTGCTAGTGAAAAGGAATGAATTAAAATGCAGCTAAGTGCATTTCCTAAAAATCTTTGGTGGGTTTAAGGGCAGTTTACTTCTTTTCACTAAATGTTTCCCTTTCCCTACTAACTAACTTAGAAGGATAAAATGTACATATGGGGACAGGGGTAGGATTTGACCTCTAAATTTGGGGACTAGCTTACTAATTCAGTCATGTTTGTGATTAGATTCCAAAAGGCATTCCCAACAGAAAGCTGATAAAAGTCTTTAAAAGCCATTCCTGAAAAATCTTCCATGATGTATTGGCAAGTAGAAAACAATTAAGAAGCCATATTCATTACATTACCACAATTTTGCTTGAAGAAATAAAACAAACATATGCAAATGCACACATAGGTAAAAAGATTAGGAGGAAATATCCATAAAGGTTAGCAGTAATTATCTTTGGACATAGAGATTGGGAATGGTTTTAACTTTCTACATTTTTTTTTTTTGTCTTGGTTTACTTATAATTTTTCTACTTTTAACAACTATTTGCCTTTTATTCAGAAAAATACATTTGGGGCACTTGGGTGGCTCAGTGGTTAAGCGTCCGACTTCAGCTCAGGTCATGATCTCACGGTTCATGAGTTCGAGCCCCATATCAGACTGTCTACTACTGTCAGCACAGAGCCTGCTTTGGATCCTCTGTCCCCCTTTCTCTCTGCCCCTCCCCCCACTTATGCGCGCGCTCTATCTCTCTCAAAAATAAACATTTTTTTAAAAAAGCAAGAGGGGCATCTGGGTGGCTCAGTGAGGTACATGTCTTGACTTCGGCTCAGGTCATAATCTTGCAGTTTGTGGGTTCAAGCCCCATGTGGGGCTCTGTGCTGACAGCTCAGAACCTGGAGCCTGCTTCAGATTCTGTGTCTCCCTCTCTCTGTACCCCTCCCCTGCTCACTCTCTGTCTCTGTCTTTGTTTCTCTCTCAAAAATAAAATAAACATTAAAAACTTTTTTTTTTTAAAGAAAGAAAGAAAGAAAGAAAAGACACATTTAAGGCTATTTTTCCTCCTCTAGGGGACTTCAGATCCTGCCCCCCACCCTGTGTAGCTGGGTGAGAACCTCTCCCCATACCTGCCAAAGACTGAAGATTTATTCTCTGAGAGTAAAACAGAGTCTCTAGAAGGGGGAGAGACCAGGCACAGCTGAAGACAGAAGTACTATACAGAGTCAAAGGGGGTCTGAGTGTAGACGCTGAGATGCCCCCACACACACCACACCAGCACGCTCTCTGGCAATCAGAGGCCGTGCCTTCACCCTCCAACCAAAAAATGGAAGCATTTCTCTGACAACCCAAAAGGAAGAAAATCTAAAAGATACTGACTCTAGAGTTTCCCTGGCCAGAAGGACTAGCCACATGGCACCCTTTCCCCAATGAACTTCAGTCTACAAGCCCCCAGTCACTTAGATATGAGCAGACAGACAAGACTGACAGATTTCTAGGAAAAGCCTCAAACATTAAAATAGTGACTAAAACACATAGAAAACAAAGTAAATGGAAAGGTAAGATAATAATTATGGTGAACAAGAGTTTATAGGAAAGAAAAAGCAATATCATGGTTTACAAGATGACTCAGCTATGAATGGTCATTGTAATGTAAACCCTCATGCAAACCAATCAAAAGTTATGACACAATTAAATTGGGAGGAGAGAGGGGATGAGAAAGGTGGTATGTGTAGTGGAGCATCCTGGGGGCAGGGAGGAAGAAAGCTAACCTTCATCTTCTGTAGTGAAAAGTTATTACTTAGTGCCTGCAACCGAAAGCTCAAGAGGTCAGCAATATAAGCATGTCATATAGAAACATGGAGGTCAATATAAAAAGCAGTAGCTGATGTATGAAACTGATTGCCTTTGGGGTGGGGAAAGTGGGGGACACAGCGGTAGAGAACTATTGCTTTTCTTTATAAACCTTGTGGAACCATTTTATTCTTTAAGCTGTAGTCATATATAATTTTGATACAAGAATATAAAAGAAAATGAGAAATTAAAAACGGAAGGCTAGAGCTGGCTTTGACAGCTATACATATTTGGGTTGGAATCCCACTGTGGCATTCACCTAAATCTGACCATGCTTAACTTCCTTATCCTCTACAAGCCTGTTTGTTTCTGTCTGTAAAATCAAGGCAATGGTGGCTGTGAAAATTAAATAAGGTTTAATGTGTAAGGTCCTTTGTCCATATTGGACAATTAACGTCAGCTCCTATGTCAAATGGCCAAGGCTCTCAGCCCCTCACGTGACCACTGTAGGAGACTAGCAGTCAGAGTTTTTCTGCCCTGAGAGCAGAGTTCTACTTACAGCAATGTCCAATTGTTTGAAGAAGGAGATTTGAAATCAATGTTTCTCAATCTTCAACAAGCTATAGATCCCTTTCAAAGGAGAAACAAAATAAAACACCAAACTCTTAGGGATCCAGGGTTGACTTAGACTTTTTAATTAAAATATGACTTAAATATTATAATACTATTTTATATGCATTAGCTCCTTATGCACATACAACTTAAGCAACAATAAAGTAAAAATAAATTTAAATGAAAACCAAATCACAAAACCAGTGGAATTCTAGTGAACACTAATTTTTTTTAAATTCGTTTATTGATTGGGGCGCCTGGGTGGCGCAGTCGGTTAAGCGTCCGACTTCAGCCAGGTCACGATCTCGCGGTCCGTGAGTTCGAGCCCCGCGTCAGGCTCTGGGCTGATGGCTCAGAGCCTGGAGCCTGTTTCAGATTCTGTGTCTCCCTCTCTCTGCCCCTCCCCCGTTCATGCTCTGTCTCTCTCTGTCCCAAAAATAAATTAAAAAAATAAAATAAAATAAAATAAATTCGTTGATTGATTGATTGATTGATTGAAGTAATTTCTACACCCAATGTGGGGCTCAAACTCATGACCCGGAGATCAGCAGTCGCATGCTCTTCCAACTGAGTCAGCAAGGCGCTCCCAAGTGAACACTTAATTTAATGTGATAGTTGGTAACATTTTGCTGAAACCAAATCATGGCTCTTCGAGAGCATAGGCAATAGCAGATTCTCATGGGTCCCCATGCCCAGGCCACTGGGTGCTAGTTGGTGACCCAATTTCTCACTGTTTTTCTTTGAATCCTCCTTCCACAGCTGGCTGTGGGACTCCTGAGCCTTTGCATGGTGCTAGCATGTATCTTATACATCAGGTCTACTAATGCTTTTTGCTTGTTAGCCAGGTACGATGAACATAATACAATTTGGCTCAAATTTAATCGTAACAGAAACTCGGGCTCAAAATGGAGAAAACCACTAAATTAAAAATCATCATGGAAAACTATAAATCCCTGAATGGAACAACTTGGTGGTTAATTAAGGCCTCCTGGAAGCTTTAACCCAAAGTCAAGAGTAAGACTTTTCCAGGCAGCAGGACCACCTTCCCTCTCCCCTGGTCTCCCCATCCCCTCCACAGTGTCCAGTCAAAACTGCTGCTTTATTATGTTTTTACCATATACCCATTAATGAAGATTATGTTCTTTCTATACCCAGCTGTTCCTCATTCTATTATACTACTTGTGGTGTCTCCTTGGTTTGCTTTCTTCCTTTTTTTTAAATTGCTTTCTTTTTCAAAATACATATTATGATCTTTTTTTGCATACACAAGACAAAAACCAAAGACATGTTATCAGACTGGTCAAAAGGCACAACATCACCTTATAACGGAAAATATTTGCTGACCTCTTTGATACTAGAAAAATATCTGTGTATTTTAATGGAATTTAGTATGTATGCTTCTGATGTATTAAAAACAAACTCAACAAACTGTCCCTTTGTGGAATGACTTAATTCCCAAGGTTTTTGAGCCTTCCATAGGAAGAAGGTACCATCAAAAGAAAAAAATACATAGTATATCCAAACTTCCCCAATCCAGCCTCTGCTCTTACCCTCCAAGCCAGGCAGTTTGACAGGAAGATAATCTCAGACATGGCAGGCTGTGTCCTCTGGCCACAAACACCCAGTCACATAGGTTCTGTGCTAAAGGCCAGGGGGTGAAATGTCCTTCATAGTTCAAGACATCTCTTTTTGCAGTCACAGCTGTCCATAGAAGTTACGACAGTTTAGGCAATCGTGGCTATTTCAAGGGCTCCAGGTTACTGCTCTGGATGGAAGGAAGATTAAAAGAAGTTGTCTCTGTTCATATAAAAAAAGCTTACGGCTCTACACTCATTTGTTCCATAAATACATATTAAACAACTACCGTGTGAGGTTCCATGTGTCTATTAGGCAGTGTAAGGGATGAAGAAGACATATACCCTGCCTTAGAGAAACACATTTTCTAGAGGAGCGGATAGAAATAAAAGCAAGTGCCTGCAAAGCAGTGTGAGAACTGCTGACTGATAGATAATGTGCTATGGGAGCACAGAGGAAGGAGCAACTCCGCTTACCTGGAGTGACTTTGAGTTGATCTTTTGGCTGAATTAGAGTCTTCAGCTTAACAAGAAGGGTGGGGGGGAGGAGTCCAGGCAGAGGATATAGCACAGAGGCATAACAAAGCTTGGATCATGCAGGGAAGAGTAAGTAGGTCTGGGGTTACATAATGTATAGTAGGTAAAAATAACCAGAAAAGACATCCTAGGGTAGATGATTAAGTTTGGGTTTTTCCTATTGGTTTCAATTTGATGGGTGTGTGTGTGTGTGTGTGTGTGTGTGTGTAGATATATATATATATATCTACACACACGACAATATTTATGTAAATGAAACATTGTTCTAAATTTTGAGAATATAGAGATAGTTTTTTGCACTGCTTCTTAAAAGAATACACAAAGCACATAATAACTCACAAAAAGCACTTTTACAGGGAACTATAATAGTATTGACTAAGTATTGCTCATGATTTTTCAACGAATAAAATCTGGAATAGCTCGAAGAATAGACAGGCTGCATGGCCTTCAAATATTTCTTCATAGATAACATTTCTATCAAGCAGGACATTGATAAGATTTGGACAAAAAAGTGGCTGGTTGATTTTGTGTTCTTTGCAGATTCCTTTGGGTTTTTTTAATGTTTACTTATTTTTGAAAGAGTGAGCAATTGGAGGAGGGGCAGGGAGAGAGAGGGGGAGACAGAGAATCCCAAGCAGGCTCAGTGCTGTCAGCTCAAAACCCGATGTGGAGCTTTAACTCATGAACTGTGAGGTCATGACCTGAGCTGAAGTCAGACTCTCAACTGAATGAGCCACCCAGGCGCCCCATATTCTTTGCAAATTCTTAAGTCTAAAATTGATTTTGGTGGTAATTGGTAGGCATTAAAGAGTTGCAATCAGTGTGCTGATACAATTAATATGTATGAATATTAGGAGGGAGTGGTAGGAGAAGCAGAGAGATCCATGAAGAGTTTATTACATTTTCTAAGGTTAAATAAAGGGCACAACTGAATTATGTCATGATGGTAAACGTGCAGGAGTCTACAGATATTAAAGTGGTAAAATTTGCTAAATTTTTGAGACCAATTAGTGCTGAGGAGTGAGAAGAAGTAAGAGGAATCTAAGAAGACTCCCAGATTTCTGACTTAAGTATCTGAGTGAGCTTTTTTAAGTTTATTTTATTTTATTTTTTTAGTAATCTCTACACCCATCATGAGGTTCGAACTCATGGCCCAGAGATCAAGAGTCGCATGCTCTATGACTATGCCAGGTAGGTGCCCCCAAGTATCTGGGTGAGCTTTAGTTCTCTTCACTGGAATAGTGAAGAACAGATTGGGAGAGTTATGATGATAAGTTCTGGTACAACTTGATTTTAGGACATGATGAAAGATTGGATGTAATTCATCTTTTTAATATGCTAAGAAGAATAATGTTGAGATAGCAATGGGACCAAACATTGCTATAGCCACATTAGGAGGCATTTTGGCAGTATCTAATATAATATTAAAATGTACACACCACATGACCCAACAGTGCCATTTCTCAGTATCAACCTCAGAAAAAAGCACATGCCCTAGGAGGAAGGTCCAAGGAGGTGCATTGCAGCATTACTGGTAATCACACACACACACACACACACACACACACACACACACACAATTCAGCCTACTGAAATGTAGTTTGCTAAGGAAATAGTTTTTAAAAACCGTGATGGTGTTTTCAGACTTACTGAAAATTAAAATCACCCGGGATATTGGTTGAAAATAATTTCTTCATCCCCCTTCCCAGTCCTACAGAAACAGATTCTCTTGGGGCAGGCCGTGAATAGGTCTGGGTGATTTTTTATCATCAGAAATGTTTCTGAAAAACTTATGAAAAGTGTTTCCAAAACCATCTCTAGAAACAAACAAATGCTAGGCAGGACTAAAAAGAATGAGGGTAAATCTCTGTGAAGCAACTCAGAATGAGCTCCAAGATATATTGAGTGATAAATGCAGACTGCAGAATGAACACACAGTGTGATACCATTATGTAACCACAGACCCACACACAGAACAATATATTTCTAGAAGTAAATATGGGCTTGGTGGTGGTGATTTCAAAGGGAACTTCTGTTATGACTATAATGGTTCATTTTTTTAAGATCAAAAAGCATTTGTGCATTAATTCTGTAATTAGAAGCAGATATTTATTTATTTACTGCGGGTGTGGTTGAGGTGATGATGAAGGTAGCCTGTGCAAAACACAGCTTGTGCTAAACCACAAATACCTAGAAGCATATCCTGGATAAATTTTATCTACATAATATTTATGCATCAAATATATGAAACTGTGCTCTACACCAAATGAAGCAGTTCATTGCTTGGGGGGATGTGGCAAGAGAGGCGGCAAGAATGAAGAAGGGCCCAGAAATCCCCTGATATTTCCATGTCTGCTCACCTTTCAAGACCCACTTTGAATACCATCTCTATGGTCCAGTTCCCACAACCTGATTTCATCTCTTTGTCTTCTAAACCCCATCCCAGCCCTTTCATCGGCTTACATCTGTGTATACAGGTCTCATCCTCTCACCACATCATCCCCCTTCCATTCCACTTTGCATTTCCCCAAAGCCCAGCAGTGCCCTGCATACACAGCTCTCAATCTGAAATGATTATTGAATGAAATGCTTCCAGCTATGCCTCAGAGGTCTGAGAATGGTCTTCTACTCTCCACTGCAATTACTGCTCAGTGGAAGTCACTTAGTCCTGTCTACCCTCACATCCTCACCCCATCTCCCCCTCCTCCTCACTGCTGTCTAACATTCTTACAATGGAAAACATATGTTTTTATTACATAATTAGAGCTAAGGCTCGAAATCCAAAGCCCTAGGGAGAGCCATAAAAAGCAAATGGTTGCATCCCATCCTTCCCAGAGCACAAGATGGACAGGAATTGGGGAGAGGGAATAGATTGTTCCCACATACCTGGGGTTAGATGAAGAGCAGACGTGGAGAATAGAAGCTCTGTTGGCTCCTTGCAAAGGAAAGGCAGGCCTAGAAGAGGGAGCTTTTCTTCATAATCTGTCAGCCCAGTCACCACAACCACTTCCACCTTTTGTCTATCCTTTGTAGCTAGCCTAACAAGAACAATCTTGACATGAGACAGCTTATCTCAAGGTCTTCCTCTTAAAGTCAGTCCACCCACAGAGATGGGGAACAGAGTTTCACAGTGTTACCCTTCAATCATGTCAAGAGTGCCTCGCTTAGAGGTAAGAAGACATTCCCCAAGAAGCCACGCCATGTCTTCATGTTGTTCCAGACCAGCAGCCACAAAGGAATGGACGAACCATTGTTCTTTATAGAAATCCTATGCCCTGAAACTTCATGTCTTTTGGCATTAGCACTATGGTCTCTAAAAGGAGTAATTGTAGAGAGCTATGTGGGAAAGCCACCTGCCAGGTGCTGTGATTTCCATTAAGGGAATAAATGCCCTAATCTCAGTCTTCTTCCTTTTGATTTCTTCCCTGTATCCCATTGGCCAAATCCTACTGGAAGCCACAGGTCAAGGGAGCCCATTGATGAAGTGCATGACATTCAGCTCCCTAGGTCATAAGCAAGTGAAGGATGAATCTGGAGGAGCAAGTAGAGGCTGTCTAGCACAACTGCCGTGTCTGTCTGTCTGTCTCTCTCTCTTTTTATATTTAAATTTTAGTTAGCATACAGTGCAATATTGGTTTCAGGAGTAGAATTCAGTGATTCATCACTTAGGTACAACACCCAATGCTCATCCCAAGTGCCCTCCTTAGTACTCATCACAAATCTAGCCCATTTCCCACCCACTTCTCTCCGTCAACCTATACTTTGTTCCCTATCATTGAGTCTCTTGTGGGGGAGCCTGGGTGGCCCAGTCAGTTAAGCGTCAGACTCTTGGTTTCAGCTCAGGTTATGATCTCACAGTTTCATGAGTTTGAGCCCCACGTTGGGCTCTGTGCTAACAGCGCAGGGCCTGCTTAGAATTCTCTCTCTCTCTCTCTCTCTCTCTCTTTCTCTCTGCCCCTGCCCCAATCTCGCTGTCTTTGTCTCTGTCTCTCTCAAAATAAATAAATAACTTTGGTTATTTTTCCCTCTCTTGTCTCCCCCCCCCCCCGCCTTCTTATATGTTCATCTGTTTTGTTTCTTAAATTCCACACATGAGAGAAATCCTATGGTATTTGTCTTTCTCTGATTGTGCAATGTCTGTCTCTTGCTCAAAAAAGCAAGAGCAGCGACATTGCATATACAAAGCCATCTCCAGTCTGGAGCAGCTGCGCCTTCCACCTCCTCTCCCACCATTCTTAACCATGTGACCATGTTCCGCTTAAGACACAGGACAGTGTCCCTGCCCAGGCTTCATCCTTTGTATACTTATGCCCACATTGTGCTTCCTCTTCTGCCTGGACCACCCTCTCTCCCTTTCCTCTTGGAAAATTTCTACCCATCTTTCAAGGTGAGACTCCATTTCTCTTTGGAGCCTCTCCTGATCCATCATACCCTTTTCACACAGGCTTCATCGCTTCTGCCTACATAATACTGAAGCACCGTGAGCATATACTTTTATTCAGGACTTTATTCATGTACATTTTCCCTGCTGCTATGTAAGCATTGCTCACAGATGAAGATTCCATCTCATCATTACTATTAACAACCACTATTATCATTTTCCGACTACTAATTATGTGGTAGACCTGGTCCCTTTAATCCACTCTTTTGTCTATGAGGCAGACACCTTGTTTTTATCCAATGTACTGATGTAAAAACTGATTTTCAGAGAGATGGACCAGCGTGCATAATGTCACTCAGCTAGTAACCAGTGGAGCAGTGGTCACTTAAAGCAGCTAAACTTGGATTCAAACCCATGTCCTTCTAACTCCCAACCTGAATGGTGAAACTGAAAGTAACCACAGTGAATTTAAGAAATAAAACAAAGCAAACATAGGAGAAAAAAAGGGAGAGGCAAACCAAGAAACAGACTCCTAGCTGTAGAGAACACACTGATGGTTACCAGAAGGGAGGTGGGTTGGGGGATGGGTGAAATAGGCAATGGGAATTAAGGAAGGCACTTGTGATGAGCATGGGGTGTTATATGGAAGTGAGGAATTACTATATTGTACACCTGAAACTAACATTACGCTATATGTTAACACACTGGAATTTGAGTAAAAACTAAAAAAAGAAAGTAACCATGGTGAATACTGCCTGTCTCAGATTTGCATCCCCAGAGTTGAGCCAGCTCTAGATAATCCATAATTAGTGTCCAAGACATGTGTTTGAATAAACCCCCAGAAGCATAACATACTGACAGAAATCTCTTGACTATGTGTCTATTTCCCTTAGTATAGGTTAGTCCAAGGCCGTGACTTTCTTTAGTCTTATCTCCATCCTGATAGTTTATAGCAAAGTCCCAATTTGCTAACAAAACTAAACTTTGTCTTGACTGTGTTTATTAGTTGCCTTTTCAAACAGAATCATCAGCAAACAGAATCCCTTAGAAGACTCAGGTATTGATTGGTCTTGCTCCCAGAGTACTGAGTTAAAAATTTTTCCTAAGGAAAAAAAAAAAAAAGAAAAGAAAAGAAGAAATATTTCCCAAGGAATGGAAGGATAGTGTATCAGGAGCTTCTGAGCAACATGTTCTTGTATTTTTACATATGAACCGTGAGAGTAGGGAGCTGAGAGACAATATTTTAAAAATTGATCCTGTTATAACAATAACAGCCATCATACATATAGGGTACTTATTGTGTGACCAATTGGTGTTTTACATATATTATTCCTAGTTCCTTTAACAGCTCTGCAAGGTAAGTCTTACTCTCCCCATTTTACAGGACAGAAAACTGAGGTTCAGTGAGCCTAAGTTTCCTGTCCAAGGCCTCTCAAAATTCATGCCCAGATTTTCATGGCTTTACCCTGATTCCCTGAAACAAAGAAATTAAACGCCATCAACTATAACAGAACCAATATCATCATGAGGGACATCTAGTAATGTAGAAATTTTATGGCTAATCAAAGTAATTCTAACTGTCAAATATAATTGTAAAATACAAGGAAGGTCTCAGTATCCTAAAATAACATTTTTCTTCACATTATGACCTCATTTAAACTTTCCTTTTACATCTTTGTAAATTAGGTAAGAGCAGTGTTATGATCTCGTTTATAGATGAAGAAACTGAAGCTCAGAGAAACTAAGCAGCAGGCAGCAGTGGGATTTGAACCCAGGTCTTTCGCTTTCAGATCTAGTAAACTGAAATGCAAAAGCATCGTTATTGTGAATTTTTTTTTAACCTAGAAGGCAGAAAGTCTGCCATATACACTACTGCTTGTTTCTAAAGAATTGGTTCGTGCCCACTCCGTTGTCCTCATCTGTCCCTCTCCTTGCCATCTTATTTTCATTTGCTACACAAATATTGTAACAAGAATAAAGGAAATAATTAAAAGAAATTTCACTCATAATTCATATACCCCAACATATCAATCACTTTTAGGTGTCTATAATTACTATCTAGGCCTTGTCCAAACTTTACCCAAAAAGCACGCACGAGCACACACACACACACACACACACACACCAAACACTTACACTCCCCTAGGGAGTTATTTGGAACTTTGTGGTGACTAGTGACAAGCACGTGATTCACAGAATCCAGACTGACCCTTGCATGGTTTCCTCTGTAGTGACCTAGATCTTCCCGGCGTGAATCAGCCAACTAGAAAGAAGAGAACAATGAGGGAAAGGCTGACTCAAAGTCAGTGATTGCTTAGCTAAAGATTTTGACAAAAGCCACCACTACATCCAAATTCTGAATGTGACAACTCCTCCTCAATAAGAAGCAGTGCCTGGTTCTCCGAAGTGAAACTTTCCCGGTCGTTTGACTTTTATCTTAATCAGAGTGATATTGACCAAAATGTTAGCAGTGGTTATCTCTGGATGGTAAGATTATAAGGGATGTTTGTTTTCTTCCTGATTCTCTCTTGCATTGTCTGAGTTTTCTGCAATGAACATGTAATATTTTCGTCATAAGATTAAAATCAATAATAATCGTCATGCTGAATAGGATGTGAGGTTGATCTAAAAAAAAAAAAAGGGCCTATAAAAATTAGAGTCATGGGGATAGATAATGCAGTCTTCACCACTGGAGGGACAAAAACCCCTCCCTCAGGTCAGAGAGCCTAGAACCCAGGAAGTACAATTTCTAGCTCAGTTCCTTTGTAATATAATATATGCTAACAAGTTTTTGTTTCCTTTTTTTTTTTTTAGCTTGCAAAGATTGTTCCTAAACCATTTGTCAACAGAGAAGATTTGATCCTGAGAACATGTTATGGATTTTCTATTGCAATGGTCCAGTATAATTTAGTAGACAATAACACCCATAGAAATGTGTGGGAGCTTTGCTGTCAAGTCCTGTAGTGTTTTAATAAAGGAACCTGTCATTTTTCTTCAGCTAAATTTCAGCTAGAAATAATATTAGGTGAGTTTTCATTGCCCTTCATTTCATAGCCTTTCTGTAATTTGGACACCTTAATGATTTCATGCAAAATTCTCTGTCTAAAGAGTCTTGGTGGCTTCTGTCTGATCTTGGTTTTTGCTTTTGATGCGGATTACTTATGTGCATCCATCATGGTAAAAACAGCAGAGTTTGGGCAAACACTGCTCTCAGACCTCCGCTCCCTTTCAGGCCTGGAGATCCTTCATCTAACCCAGTTCCATTCTTGTGCCTCTTCCCGCTGGCTTCCCCAGTGCCATTTTTATTAAAGCCCCAGCTCATCCCACATTCAGCCGCATGACTTCTTACAGGCTTCAGAATAAATCACCACATTGCTCCGATCTTGGCTTCTCTGCCCTCAGCTTTCAATTAAATTTAGAATTGACTTTAAAGGTACAACCTCAATGTACATGGTTGAAAATGACCTTGTTTCCCCTTTCCCACCACCTGCGACTTCCTGCGCAGGGCTCTTATACTCCAGCTCCTGGTTCAAAAAGTAGAAACAGGAATTTGCTACATGCTCCTGTGGCAAACTATAAGTCTCAAGCTGTTTAAAGTCTTTAAAGTCCCATCCAAAAGGTAAAGTACACTCTGCAGAGAGAAATCTGGGGGCCTGAATCTCTGGCTGCCTGTGTTCAGGAAGAGACACAGAAGGAGACGAAGAAGAAGAAGAAGAAGAAGAAGAAGAAGAGAAGGAAGAAAAAAAAAAAACCTTTGAGCTAAACACTTAATTTGTTTAATTTCTATGGTTTGCATTCAAGATGATTCATCTATTTATAATACGCATCACTATTAAAGTAATTATATTAAGTTAATATAAATGATCTATGACAATATTATAAGGACGCCAAAGCAGACTTTAACATCAAAACTGACTTTCATCTTTTGTCTTGTCATTTGGCTTCCCACTCCTAGCAAGGAATAGAGCATATAAGCAGCAGGTTTGGGCTATTCAGAATCGGACACACTCCTGCCAATTTCTCCCTCCTCCCTTTGGAAGACTTTACCAATCAGAAGGACCGAACTGGAAAACCTGTCTTACTCTATTCAAAATCATTAATATTTCAAGACGCTTACTTGTATCTAAGAGTAATAAGTTTCCTCCCAACCTGGGAAAGAAGAAGGAAAGAATGATTTGATTGCCTAAAAAAGGATAAAACAAGATCTGCTATGTGAAAAAGATGTATACATTCAAAGTGCTCTATAAGTATAACAGGGCAGTTTATTAATTCAACCATTGATTAGTTATTATCTACTATGCATCAGGGTCCAAGGAAGCTGTACAGTGTTTGTGAGCTTGAACCTTCATTTTCTCTCCTCTAAAATGGGAATAGAGACCCTTTATTTCAGGGTGTGTGAGAATCAAGTGGAAGAATAAATGTAAATCACTTAAAATCAGTTCTTGGCACATAATAAATACTGAGTGAATAGCTTTATATACAAATATGAAAGAAGTATCCCCAAATGCAAAGGGATTTACAGCCTAATGAATTCTTATTCTAAAACCTCTGCCTTTTGCGTTTGACCCTAAAATTTGAAAAGCTTCAAAGTTTTAGCTATGCAAATCTCAGATCAAAATACTTTCCTATTGATTGCCCTTTAGAAAGATTTACTGAGAACATGTGGGTGCTTTACCAAATAAGGAAGAAAAAGAAAAGGAATTAACACATGTTAACTCACTAAATGTATCTCAGTGATTTTGCATCTTATTTTTCCCACTGTCTTATTAAATCCTAATTAATAGATAGGCATAAATAGTCTTATGTCCTAGATGGGGACACCGAGGCTCAAGGAGAGTCAGTAACCTCCCCATCATCACAGGGCTAGGAAGTGGAGAGGATGGGATTCAAACCATGGTATGTGGTTTCAGAGTCCATGCTCTTGTCCAGCATTGCCAGCTCCCCCCTTCACCCTGTTACGTCCGATGGAAGGAGAGCCGTAATCCTCATCTGAAAAGACAAGAGTTACATGAGATCTTCTTCAAGTAGAGGGGGACATTTTTTAGAAGAAAAATATTGCAACTATTAATTTCTTGCTTAATCTTCTGAACAGCAGAATAATAGTGGGATTCCTTCCTTTCCACTTAAAGTCTTCCAGGTAGAACCTTCCTTTTTCAGTTCTAAAAGATCACTGTTGACACGGACATTTTTGAGGACTTGGATTCTCCTTCCCTTTAATAGTGCTTATGCTTTTCTGGGAAAGGAAATCACACAAAAATTTAAAACTGTGAATCAAAAAGTTAGGAAAGAAGGTTCCACTGTACAAACCTTGCTTTGAAAGCCTGCAGCCATCCCTGGTATTAGCTGATCTCTTTGCACCTCTACGTTTTATAGCCTTCCTCAAACTCCACTCTTCCTAAGTGAAACATTCCTGCTCCTAGTTCAACCTCCCTCCCTGGACTACAGGAACGATGGTGATAGCTTGTGTAAGTCCAACCAGGAGTCCAAGTGCCTACCGAGGCTAAAGACATGTTTGCTGGGCAGGGCTGATGGATAGCTCCTTAGGATACTAACAGTGTTTAGGGAGTTGAGTTCTCTTCTGCGCCTACCCCTGACTATAGATGAGGAAGACCACAATTGGTCAAAACCAGCTAATTAAAATTGAGTCACTCCGTAGAAGGCCAAATGGCCCTGGATAAATAGAAATTTTTCATTCTTACCTGCCCCCCATTCTCCTTCCTTTCCTTCTCTTTGTCTCTTTTTTAGTTCTAGAAATAATTATCCTTTTTCGACTGCCTACATAAAGGCACCCCACAGTTCATCTCACTTGGCAGCAGCCTAAACAGCTCCTTATCCTTTCTATATAGACTTTATTTACTTTTTAAAAAACGTACAAAATACTGAATTTATTGCTCTTTTTGCTGTACTTGGTATATCCACACTGTATTACACTTGAGCCGTTAATCTTGTTGCTTCATCACCATTAACTGGTTCATTTTCTTCTTTTCTTTCATTCCTTCCTGTTAATGTTTATTTATTTTTGAAAGGAGAGTGCATGAGCAGGGGAGGGGCAGAGAGAAAGGTGGACAGAGGATCCGAAGTGCTCTGAGAGCAGACAGCCCCAGGCGGAACTCGAACCCATGAACCACAAGAGCATGACCCGAGCCAAAGTCAGATGCCCAACTGACTGAGCCACCCAGGTGTCCCTAATTGGTTCATTTTCATGTCACTGCTGAGGAATCAGCTGTTTCTGCAGAGGTTCAGGGGAAAGGCCTTTTGAGAAATGTGGAAGTTTCTTTTGTATATCTACAAAAGCTTTACTCACTGTTAACTTTCTCATCACTCACAATGTTTATCTTCATAAGATTGGTGGGAACTGGTTTTGCTTTGTTTTTCGTCTTACAGTTCTTTTGCCTGGCTGTATGGAATACATTCCTGGACTTCTGCCCTCTTAGTTTGTTCTTGGCCATTGTCTTCCATACCCTTGCAGCAACTCATGCTCCAGGCAAGACATCTGCCTTTCTGTATAGACTTTAAAGTTCAAGGATGAAAAAGAATGAAGGATGAAAATAACTAGCAACCAGAAAGAAGTTTAGTTATTTATCACTCCAGTAGTTGTGTGCGTTGATGTGTGTTTTAATGTTCCAAAACTCGGAAATTGAACCCATCATTCACCAGGACATATTTTTTTATTGGCCAAATATATTTACAATAAGGTTGTCATTCCTTTTATGTGTATATCATTTTCCATTTCAAAGCACTTTCACATGCACAACAGCTAGACTTAAATCATAGCACCCATTTTGCAGATCTGGAAACTGGACTCAGATGGACAAAGGGGCATGCCAAGGTCGCAGACCTAATGAATTAGTCACCGCACCAGAATTAAAATCTGGCTTTCTTATTTATTATGAGCTTCTTTTGTGGGGGGAAATGGGGTACTACTCTCTATACAAGGTTTATATCCTAGTCTTCGAGATTTCCTCATGGGGGGAGAAAAGTACTATTCTACAAGCAATGTCTTGGAGCCGATGTCAGGAACAGACTTTCAGGTCGTGTACCAGCGGTATACCCTACTTAATATGACTTATGGCTTCACAGGATTGAAAGATATTTTGTGGCAAAAAGACCTGAAATCACCATTTAATAGAATATAACCACGGAAAAGTTATTTGACCTCTTTGAGTTTGCTTCCTCACCTACAAAATGGTGACAATATTGCTAATCCCACAGGGCTGGTATAAGGCTTAAATAAATGACATTCGCAAAGCACTCTGCTAGTAGATTGTAGATGCTTGGTGTTAGAATTCTTTTCCTTCTCTTGAAAGAAAACGTGCTGCCAGAATTAGAGAGTCAGGAGACTAAGGTTAAGGGAGGCTGAGGTACCAGGATTCCCTCTCCCGTCTCAAGGACCCTCCACCTGCAGGCCATAGCTCCCTCCCAAACTGTAAGACTCAGATAGGAGGTAGGGATAGGTAGGTAAAGGTCAGATCACAGGAACCCTGGTAGGCCATGGCATGGACTTAGGAGTGACCTGATCAGAAAGCAATTTGAGGTTCTTTTTTCTGTTCCTCCAACTCACCAAGCTTGTTCCTACGTCGGGGCCTTTGCACTTCCTCATTCCTCTGCTTGAAACACATGAACCGGGGCGCCTGGGTGGCTCAGTCAGTTGAGTGTCTGACTTCGGCTCAGGTCATGATCTCGCGGTTTGTGAGTTCAAGCCCCGCGTCGGACTCTGCTTGCCGACAGCTCAGAGCCTGAAGCCTGCTTCAGATTCTGTGTCTCTCCATCTCTCGGCCCCTCCCCTGCTCATGCTCTGTGTCTCTCTGTCTCCCAATAATAAATAAATGTTTAAAAAAAAAAAAAAAAAGAAACACATGAACCTTAGGTGGTCACATGGCTCACTCCCTGACTGCATACTGTGCCATTCAAGGAGGCTGTCTCTATCCAAATTAATTAAAATACCATCGCCCTGACTACTAGCCACTCTTCAATCCCTTAGCCTTTTATCTTGATTGGATTTTTTTTCCTCAACACTTACCAATACCTGAAATTATACTACATATTTACTTAGTTATTGTCTATCTCTTCTGCTAGAATGTAAGCTTCATAAAGACAGGGACCTCATCTGCCTCGTCACTCTATTTCCCCGATACCTAAAGGAATGAATGGTAAATAGTAGGTGTTTAATAAATAATGAATGAGTGAATGTGGATATTGTTATATAAATGAAATAATGTATTCTAGGACCAGTTATTAGTTAGCACTGTGGATTTCTCAGACTGCCACCTTTATATCTGATTTTAACTGCTAAGTGCATTTTCAGCATTACATCAGGATCCTTATAAAGAATAACTTATAGGGGCACCTGGGTGGCTCAGTTGGTTAAGCATCGGACTCTTGGTTTCGGCTCAGGTCATGATCTCACAGTTTCGTGAGTTCGAGCCCCGGGTCGGACTCTGTGCTGCCAGCACAGAGCCTGCTTGGGATTCTCTCTCTCCCTCTCTCTCTGCCCCTCCCTGACTCACATTGTCTCTGTCTCTCTCAAAATAAATAAATAAACTTAAAAAAAAATTTTTTTTTAAAAAGAACAATTGTAAATGACATATTCCAAGAAATTGTATAAACATGAACTATTCTCTAAAATTGGCAATTTCACTTAGAATGATGCCAAAGGCGAGATGGCAGGAAGAATTCTAAAGCATAGACCTGATCTTATCACCTGTCTGCCCCACTCTTCAGTGGCTGCCATCATTCTGGGCAATCTTCAAAAACTCTGCTCTGAAGGACCCTTGAGATCTCTTCAGAGCTCTTGTGTGTCCCCTTGCATCATCTCCTATAGAGGGCACCTATATCAAGAGGGTTCCCCCACTTGATATTAGTAACACCTCTTTTCATTCTCACAAGTGTCCTGATTTCAGTCATGATGTATATGGTCATCCTACTTGTTTCACCCTTTTCCACAAGGCCTTCACTCTAACCAGACCCATACACCAGCAGGTCTCCAAACAAGAAAGACTCTTTTGTACCTTTCTTTGAGCAATTTTTCCTCAGCCTAGGATACCTTTCATTCTTCCAGATTCCAACTCTAGTATCAACCCCTCTAGAAAGGCTCTCCCAGAAATTTTCCTCCAGCCTAATTTAGATTAGGCAAACACCCCAGGCTGCTTTGGAATTGCTTGAGGAGCTTTTTGAAAATACAGCTTTCTGGGCCCCTCCACCTCATGTTGGGATTCAACAAGTCTGGCGTGGGGCCCAGGAAATCTGCTTGCCCCCCCACAACTGTTCCCACAATATCTTCTGTATACTCTTCCAGGTATCTCTCTGTTGTAAGCTACTTATCTGTTTCCTTCAGGTGTCTATAAACTCCTTGTGGGCACGATCCATGGCCCTCACCTTCAGTGAGTCTCCACTTACTAGAATCAGCACTCCGTAAATGATACATGAAGAAATGAATAACGGCAAACATTTACAGTAACACTTATCATGTGCCAGGCACTGTCCTATGTGTTTTTTTGTGTATTAACTCATTATTTCAGAAGATGTTTTAGCCCTTAAGGGCATAATCATTAACTTGTAAGATAAAGGATATTAGGAACATTAAGGTACTAAGAATTAACTCTAGAAAGTGCAAGGTGTAATATATAAAATTTTTTTAAGTAAACATTTTTTTCACAAACCTTTTTTTAATGTTTATTTATTTTTGAGAGAGTGTGAGTGGGGAGGAGCAGAGAGAGAGAGAGAGAGAGAAAGAGAGAGAATCTTAAGCAGACTCAGTGGTGTCAGCATGGAAGCGGCCGAAACGGGGCTCATACTCGGTGAAATGATGACCCGGCAGAAGTCAGAGACGTTTAACCGACTGAGCCACCCAGTTGCCCCAGGAAACATTTATTTTAAGATAGAATACTTCTTGAAAGTCTTCTACGTACATTGAATCATGTTGATCCTTTCCCCAAATGAGTACCCAATGTGCCTTCCTGGAGAACTTTGTAAGTCTGACTGAAGTACCTATGATTTCTTTGCTATGTCTGACCTTTCCTGACCGTTCTGTGCTGGGCCATCACCTTGCACCTTCCAGGGTTTTGTTTTCTATCTCGGACCTCTCTAACAAAATGCCTGGGGAAAAGAACAGGGGTGGAGCTTCTTCACTATACCCTTCAACTTTAAATGTTAGCACTCTCTGTGGATATCCTGTAAAATTAAGGGGAGCTCATGAAGGGCTTGTGACTCACAAAAAGCTTAAGGCGTTTTAAATGTACAGTTCTGGTAACGGTGTCAGATTATGGATTTCCAAATGGCAGCCACAATCATGATTTAGAACAGATGGCCAAACCTCAGGCAACAGAATCAACAGAATTTTCTGCCATCCCAAGAGGCTAACAGAATCCAAGAGAAGTATCTGACATCACCTAAATTGGTAAACAGCTCAAAACAATCTTAATTAACAGTTTGCTGGAGCACTTAATGACAGAGAGCATGCCTCAGTAGAAATTGGTACTCTTAGGCAGCTCTCATATATTATTAACTGCATAGGGAAGATGGTCGAATGCCCTGGAAAAAAACAGTCAAAATTAGAAATTAGGAAATCTTGATTTTGGTCCATGCTGCGACACTAGGTGACCTTGGGCAGTAATTTGAACTTTCTGAACCTATTTCCTAGTTTATAAGATGATGTCTAAGTTCCTTCTTTTAGCTTCAAATGTGTACCCCAGGCAACTGGGGGGTCAGGGAGAACCTAAGTGTAAATGGGTAGAATAAGAATCATGCAAACATTATGGTAAAGTAAAATCCATCTTTCAACATACAAGAGGCTCAGTAGTGAAAGGTAACTCCTATTATTCATGTTGTTCCGAGTTCCTATGGCAGAGCATATTATTTTCCTAGAACTATTAATGCTTGCAGCATAGCAAACCATAGTGCCTATGGGTAAAAGGAGCCTTTCTGAAATCAACAAAATCATGTAACATTGTCAGTTAAGAAATGTTGAACTATTTTTCATGTGGTCATCTTCAGGTGTCAGTGTCGTCAGTCTTCTGGAACAGCCTTGGAAGAGAATAAGTTATCTTTTCAGCATTGCTTGTTAACCGGTGCAAGAAACCCATGAGGAAAGACTCTACAAAGTCCCTCAGCAAGTCGGCTAAAATGCAGTCTCAAAAGTTTCAGCCTGAAATAACCCAAAACTAGTCAGGCCTAGAGGCCAACAGGCAAATTTCACTCTGTATTTTTTTTTTTTTTTTTATCCTCCCCATGTTTCTTTGACAGACCTTTTTTTTTTTTTTTTTTTTTACGGTCTACGTTCAAGTTTTCAGGAAAAGTTATGGTGTGTATTTTGTGGAAGTGATGGAAGAAGAGAGGTTGAAGAGAAGGGACATGGGAGTAGAAGAAGAGGACAGAATTAAACTCCCCGGGGAAGGAAACCTACTGCTTCTCAAGTTACCATTTGTAAACCCTTTACCCGGTTCTGTTTGGCCTATTGTCCTGGGTAAATCATCCATTGAAAATCAAGCCCTTCAGCTCATTATATATTCTTCATTTGAGGTGACCAGAACTATTTCCTGAAACCTGGTTTGGGTGCTAATTACCTGCTCAAACACCTTGGAAATACCTCCGTGGATTTGTCATAGGAAAATTTCACTTTTTTATTTTTCTTAAATTGAGCACACTTATTGCAAGTGCCTCTTTTAACTTCCCAGTCGTGACAATAAAGGCCGTCTGAGGGAGCAGAGCCTTCTGCTGCTCTGGTTACTGAGAAGTGACGCTCACTCCTCCCCAGCTTCCCCAAGGCGTAGCTTGCAGCTCTGCCTCAATTGTAGAGAAATGTTTACCGAAGTCAGCCACATCTTTCTATACAGAGAAGTAAGCTGCTTTTTCTTCCAGGGCCTCTCTGTCCCCTCCTCTGCACTGAGGCAAGAGCCTCTTTTTACAAATACCCGAAGAAACTTGTACAAAAGAGAATCGCACTCCTTTTCTTCCCTTCAGATTTTAAAATAATTGTTTCTGTCAGACTTCCTCCTCTAGTAACCCTCCGATGAAAAAAAAAAAAAAAACCTCAAACTCAGAATATGCCTGGCCATAGTGACAGGATGGTATTTCTTTCTATCCATTTTGAAAATTAAAAAAAAAAAAAAATCTTTTTTCCTGGGGAAAAATGTTTAATCATTTATGCATCTCTAAGTGGTGCAATACAAAAATTTTTTGTTGCCTTGTCTTTCCTTCCCACATCTAAATAAACCTAAATCCAAAAGCATGAATGCAGGTGTCATCTTTAAGACAAATAATCAAATAAAGCCAGAAATACATGGAACAGAATCGACACCAAAAGAACCAATATAAGTCAATATTTTAAATACACAGTATTTCCATCTTTTATCCCTGGAAAAGAACGGGTAATTCATCAATTTCATTCTACATCTGTTGCATCCTGACTAGGCAAGATTCCTACCCCTCCCCTTTCCTTAAGAAAACTGAAGGTGAAGACTGTCTCTATGTGGCACTGTGGTATAAGTGACCGCTGTTGTGGAGGAGAAAAGCCCATGAAGCTTAAAAATTTTGCAAAGAGAAAACAATCCTCCTGCAGACCACAATAAATAAAATAACAGCAGTGGGGTGATTTGCAACCATGTAACGGGGCTTTTGTCTGGGTCTATTTCTCTGTGCCTTGAGGGTTTCTGTGTTCCTTCTCTGCAGGATCTCAGTGTTTCGCCCCTCCATTACAAAGGCCCAGGGCTTGAGCCCCTCCTCCAGCTGTTCACCCCCAATCTTGCCCATGCTGAGGCTTACTTACAGCAGACTGAAGAGTTTCAGTGGGGTGCAGGGCACTGCAATTTAGGATTTCTGCAGTACAGGGTGAATTTTCAAGAGTGCATCAGAGAGGGGAGCCAGACTTAAAAATAGCCTTTACTCATCCTATTAACCATTTCATTGCTGCATTGGTTTTTAAGGCAGGGCCAGCAGGCTCTTTTTTTCTCTAGGAGACGCCAAAATTGCTACAGCTGCTTCGGGCAGTCTGCATGAAGGCAAAACTTCACCATGTCTTGGAAGACAGGCGAATAAATGCTGTGACTCATTATAGAAAGAACTATGAAAAATTATTGCATTCTCCTTTCTGCCAAGTTTGAGGGCAGGGAAGAAGGGAAGGGATTACAGTGCAGGGAGAAGGGGAGTGAAAGAAGGAAAGGAGAAATCTTGGTGAACCGGAGGAGTGAAGAAGCCTCTTGTTCTGGTTTGTATTGATCTTATTTAAGCATGGGGAGAGCTGATGAGTCTGTGATTGTTTTAATGACCATGAAACCTATGCATTCAAAGAAATAAATGAAGCTATGTAATCACCTTCTAAGTAATATCAAAGAACCACAGAAGGGCTAGGGGGAGGGGCGTCATTGTAAAAGAGTCTTTACATCATACAGGGCACCGCAGGCAAAGGTAAACGAGGGGCTGAAGTATTTCTAGGGGGAGAAGAGCCTAGGATTCAATACTTTAGAGCCGTGACCCACCTAAGGCAAGGAAGGGTAAGGCGCTGAAGCAATATGGGTGAGGGAAATGCTGTTGTTGGAGGTCTGTGAGTAGTTTCTAAAGCAAGTAAAACTTTGGAAGTGCAACAACACAGAATATACAGACAATGGACTGAGTCAGAGGCTGTTGACCAAGTGAGGGTTACTTTACATTTTGAATAATAACGAAAACACACTTGGTTCAATCCAAAGACAAACTATCTTTTTTAAAAAATGACACTTTAATGTGACATTATAAAATTATGTGGCCGCTTGTCTAAGGGAAGGTACGAAGAAACACGAGACCCTGACTCTGTCTTGGAAACTAGCAAGACAGCCAGGACACGCACAACAGAGATGACAAGCAATATGACGTTGTTTTTAATACGCTGTTGTAGTTAGCTGATTGCACCACTATTTGTGATTTTTAAGGAAGTTGCACATTTAACAAGTTACTGCAGGTAAAAGGAAGAGTGCCAACTCTGGACGCTCACAGACCTGGTTTCCAATCCTAGTTCTTCCCCTTGTTAGTTCTCTAGCTCAGGGAAAATTATGTAATACACGTGGGCCTCAGTTTTCTCGTCTGCAAAATGAGGCTATCATCATCTGCCTCCTCTGGTTGCTGTGAGGATTAAATAATATAATAACTGGAAAGCACCTGGTTGTATTTGGGCAGGTGCCCAATCATAACAGCTGTTCTGGTGAATCCGATCATTCTAAATAGGTAACAGAAATTCTTTCTTTCTTTCTCTTTCTTTTCTTTCTTTCTTTCTTTCTTTCTTCCTTGGCTTTCATTTAGGGGCACCTGGGTGGTTCGGTCAGTTAAGCATCCGACTCTTGACTTTGGCTCAGGTCATGATCTCACCTTCATGAGTTCAAGCCCCACATCGGTCTCTGTGCTGACAGTGCAGAGCCTGCTTGGGGTTCTCTTTCTCCCTCCCTCTCTACTCCTTCCCTGCTTGCTCTTTCTATCTCTATCAAATTTTTTAAAAATAAATACATAAGGGCTGCCTGGATGGCTCAGTCGGTTGAGCGTCCGACTTCATCTCAGGTCATGATCTCACCGTTCCCGAGTTCCACCTCTGGTCAGGCTCTGTGCTGACAGATCAGAGCCTGGAGCCTGGTTTGGATTCTGTGTCTCCCTCTCTCTCTCTCTGCCTCTCCCCCACTCACACTCTGTCTCTCTCTCAAAAATAAATAAACATTTTTAAAAATTTATAAAATAAAAAATAAAATCTTTCATTTAATATTTGCTAGTGGGTATAAGCTTTTCATATGCCTTTTTAAAAATTTTATTTATTTTGAGAGAGACAGAGACAGCGCGAACAGAGGAGGAGCAGAGAGAAAATCCCAAGCAGGCTCTGGGCTTGTCAGCACAGAGCCTGACACAGGACTTGATCCCACCAACTGGGAGATCATGACCTGAGCTGAAATCAAGGTTCAGACAATCAACTGAGCCACCCAGACATCCCAATAGGTAACAGAAACTCTTAAGAAAATTATAAACCCCAGGAAAATAAAAACTCATTAAAAAAAAAAAAAGCTACACCTTAAGCCCTTCAAACCATGAGGTTTCTGGTCATGATTCTGTCATTAAATGAATTGCTACAAACAGGGTTCAGGTTCATCTGAATATCAGATGCATAACAAATATTTTTTTTTAGTGTAAGTATGTCCCATGCAATATTAGACTGAACAATTGTTTGTTGTTTATCTAAAATTTGAGTGTAACTGATCAGTCCTTTCTTTTTTTTCTTCTTCTTCTTCTTTTTTTCTTCTTTTTTAATAAATCTGGCAACCTAACTGCAAACAGTAAAAACCCAAGTATGTTTAATTCCTAGTTCTTTTAGCCCAAGTTCCTATGGAGGTAATAGGAAAGGAATCCTTATTTCAGAAGGTTTTTTTTAAAAAATTAATAAATGAAATTAATATTACTCAAAGTGTTCAAATATCCAGAACATAACCTGTCTGTATAAAAAATGTTTAAAAAATATTTCCATGTTTCCATTTCACATTAACCAAGTGGCTTTGGTTTTTAATCACCTTCCACCCAAACCATGGCAATGTACTGTTTCTAGGTTCCCTTGGCCAGTTCGGAACCAGCTACTACCCAGGCCTGGAACAGGTTTGTTTTGTTTTGTCTTTCGTCTCTCTCCAGTGCAGGGCACCATGGAAACTGGAGTTTGCACACAGGCCTGTGGCACCAACGACACCCACATTGAGATGCTTTGTCAAAAGGAATGGTTCTTTCCAGTAAAATGGTATTCTGTAGGTGAGGGGAAATGTATGTTCAGGAAATGTTTAGGTCAATGGAGTAACTGTAAAGTGGTATTAGGGACATGTGTGTGACATTGGCATGTGCTTAATTAACACTTGCTTGGTATTCCTTCTTTGTTTTTCTGTCTTCTGTGGTGACAGGGTAAAGGCCTATCACAGCACAATAAAATTCAGAAACTTACTCCAACAGGGAAGTTAATACATGAAGCGTGAGCTTTGAACTCTTTTTTTTATTTTTTTTTAATTTTTTTTCAACGTTTTTTATTTATTTTTGGGACAGAGAGAGACAGAGCATGAACGGGGGAGGGGCAGAGAGAGAGGGAGACACAGAATCGGAAACAGGCTCCAGGCTCTGCGCCATCAGCCCAGAGCCCGATGCGGGGCTCGAACTCACGGACCGCGAGATCGTGACCTGGCTGAAGTCGGACGCTTAACCGACTGCGCCACCCAGGCGCCCCTGAACTCTTAATTCTGCCAGCCACTACCTATGTATGGGGAATGTTAATAAGGATTTCTGATTTAGAACTGTCAACAAAAGACAGCATACTAAAGTTTACTTTCACACATATTTACTTGGCTTGGTGGTAACATGATCGATAAGTCACCTGCTTATATATAAATTCAGGTATATTATTCACTGATAAGAAAAAGGCAAAGAGGTTTCAAAAATAACTTAAAACGAGAATTTTATTTTAGTGTTTCAAAACATGAAAAAGTATAGAAAGTTGTGTTCTTGCCTCTATTAAGTTCCCTTGTTCATCACTGACGCCGAAGTGTTCTCAATTTTTTAAATCTTATGACATCCCAATATTTATTTAAATGCCACAAATCTTTTTAACAATTTCTAAGTAAATTTTAAGGGCTGGTTGGCTTTGAAAACTCTTTGTAGGTATGATTATCCTATAGAAGTCCCTATTTCATCTAAACTTAGAATTTAAAACAATGTAACCAAAAAAAAAAAAATTGTTTCACAAAAGCCAAAAGAGCATTAGAACAACACATTTTCCTTTGAAGGGCAGAGAAAAATCATGGGTAATTCAGGCCCGTTGATTTCTAGAGAACTCCAGCTACCAGAATGACTTTGTTGGGAGCAGCCTCCGATGGTCCTGGCCATTACATGTCAATCTGTCAAACCAACAAACAAAAACACCACAGGCTTTAGCGCAAATGACATATGACAAATGCAGATGTGCCTCTGAAAGGAATCCTTTGCTTTTTAAACACCTGCAAGAGTATTCCAAACAACTGGCAGGCCTTCCACTCTGCCATGGCCACTCTTCTGACCCTGAGTCCCGACTGGTAAAGAAAAAAATGCCTAGAATGTACAGTATTCCATTCCCATTTGGAAGCGCGGTGGGGGGCTGATGAGGAACAAGTACAGTGTTGATATCACAATGCCACGCACCTGCTTTGGATGTAAAAAGAAAGAGTTTATCGCAGAAACGGCAGCATTTTTTCATCTTCTCATTAAGTACTGGTGAGCAAATTCAAGTGTGCTTCCCTTTTATTAGGTTAACCCATCCTGAATGAAAAGGCTGTATTGAGACTTTTTTCTTTTTTTCTGCAACAGGTATATTGTCTTCTTTGCACAATTAAATTGCTTCCTACATTTTGGTTTAGGCAGACAAGTAATTCGTAGTGATATTGCAAAGTTAGTGTTTTTTAGATACTTCGTAGCCAAAAAATAAAACTTCGTTTACGCTTTTACAGATTATTTTTAATGAAAAAAAAAAACAAACAAACAAAAACAAGCATTCCCCCCCCCCACTCCTAAATACCCTTCTATTCAATGAACATTTTTATGTCTAAAACAAGTGTCACCAAAGAGATGTAATTCATTCCTAGGGAATATTCCTACTGTGTGCATGTTAGCTGGTTATCTTTTGGAGTTTCATCCTTATAAAGCCAGTACCATAAAACAATGGCTAACATAAATGTTTTTAAGGTTATCAGTTGGTAGAGGACAATGTCCCTTTAACCCGGCAATTTCGTGTGCCAGAGTCAGTTTGATATTATTTTCACGTCTTCCTTACTTGCAATCTGTTATGATATATATACAGAGTTACCAAATCGACTCTCTTGGGTTCACAAACTATAAATATAGATAGGGCACTACTATGTTATCAGAAAGAATGTCAGCACGAGCAGGCTGCCCAGTAGCAAATGGCAAAGTTTTGGCTCCCAAGAATGAGATGCGTTGTTTGCTCTTGCACGCTGCAGCTGCCGCCCTACCCCACCCCCCTTTTTTGGTGGTTTATTACACACAAGCTACTAATGAATGGGAGCCGCTGTTTTACAGTACACCACACTTACAGGACTTATCTCTAGGCCTACCACAGATTTGACTGATCAACAGCAGGGCACTGCCATCATAATTCTTCCTAGAAACAGGAGTATAAAAAGGGGTTTGTTGAAGGTTGGCTGGGTCTGCAGAGAATCCTGCCCGCAGGGCTGGCCGATGCCATCACTAGCTGTTATGGTCTTTGGCCTAATAAGGTACAGAAACAAAGATTGTTCACTTATTCAAGAAGACTAAAGCACCAGAATGATGGAAAGTAGAGGCAGTAGGGCACACATCCAAGTGGGATTAAGGCCACAAGTGCAACTTTATAGGCCTGTCTGGGTGGCAGAATACAGATCTGCAGCTGAAAATCCAGTTCAAACATAATTTATTATATGTCATTCATAGTTAGAGGTGGTTGTCATTAGGAGTTAAGTTGCTGCACTGTGTCCAACTGATTTTGATAAGTATTTTTGTAAGCTCCTTACATGTTATCGTAACTCAGAAACAGAGGCAGGGAAGGTAAACAGACTGATAAATACACTGGCAGTGCTATCTAAGAAATAGATGTGGAAAAAGCCATGGCACTTCATTTTTTTTCCCCATTCTCTGCTTTAACGTTACATTATGTCAGTCGCGTGTCTAAATTTTAGCATTTGTCTCACTGCAGTAAAATATGACAATTTGCATCTCCCGGGCTTCTTCACACTTTCTCATAAATAGCAACAAAATGAATCTACCTATTTTATTCCGACCCTTTTATATAAAGAGGAGATTTCAAGTTGGGCAAGTGCTTTGCCCCAGGCCTAATGTCATGGAAGGATCTAGCAGAGAAAGAAAGTCTGAAGCTAAATCTTCTAGTCTTTGCATCATACTCTCCCAACGCTGGGAGCCTAGCAAGACCGGCAACACATATATGTATATATGCACTATCGATGAGATTAGAAAAATCTGTCCTCTTTTCTTAGATGCGAAATATTGCTGGAATTAGAAGCGTGGGTTGTTTTTGTTTTTTAAGATTTTATTTGTAAGTAATCTCTACACACAACGTGGGTCTCGAACTCACAACCCTGAGATTAAGAGTTGCAGGCTGTCCTGTCTGAGCCAGCCAGGTATTCCAGAAACATGAGTTATCAAAAGAGTATTCTCACAATGAGCCCTGCACATTTTCAAGTCACTGTACCACGGGATCTTGTTTGAAAGAGAGAGGACTGTACTTGGCTGAGGCTTCATTGTATTATAACTGGGCTGCATGTTCTAAAATCAATTTAATTGGCTTTTCTATGTATTTGTATTAATGTATTCATGAAGCTGGATTATCTTAATACGGCTTGGAGAATACCATAGGTTACGGAATTTGGGTATGGGGCACAGGTATCGGTCTTAATGGAGTCAGAGTTCATGGAGATAGACCATCTGGGAAGACGAGAAGTCAAATGTGGCAGTTTTTCAAATAGTATTCTCCCAAGTAGTCAAATAGCAAGTTCTCTTCTCTACTCTGCTCCCACCATCATGTTTTATTTATCCTGACTTCAAGCCATGAAAATATTTAAGATTGGTGTCATAATTTTAGTATTCTCTTTAGTACCTAGGACATTGCCAGGCTTACGATTTTATTCGATCTTTTCGTACATTTCTTTATACGTCTCTATCGCACCCATTTTGGCACCACATTAAGTTGTGGTTGCCTGGTTCTTATTTCAGAAAGAAATGTCTTGGGGTGCCTGGGTGGCGCAGTCGGTTAAGCGTCCGACTTCAGCCAGGTCACGATCTCGCGGTCTGTGAGTTCCAGCCCCGCGTCGGGCTCTGGGCTGATGGCTCAGAGCCTGGAGCCTGTTTCCGATTCTGTGTCTCCCTCTCTCTCTGCCCCTCCCCCGTTCATGCTCTGTCTCTCTCTGTCCCAAAAATAAACGTTGAAAAAAAAAATTTTTTTTAAAAAGAAATGTCTTATTTACGTATGTATGTATGTATGTCTTTATTTTTGAAATGTCTTCTTATGACATAAGGACCACTGTGTTTATGAAGCTATTCTACATAACATGGGAAAAGCTGAGGTGCAACTGTGTTAAAGTTCTCCTCTGAACTCTTGTTACTTACTAGTTATACGGCCTTATGCGATTTACCAAACTTCTCTGAGCCTCAGTTTGGTCATTTATCAAATGGTGATGGATTACATGCCCACCCCTTCTGCATTCCTCGTTTTATATTCAAGGATAAGGTGTTAGCAGTTGCTTTGAAGCAGAAACATCTGGAAATAGCCAAAATGACCATTAATAGGAGAACAGTGAAAGAAATTCTGACCCAACCCTACTGTGGGATATTAGGCAGCAGTTACAAAGAGTGAAACGGGTGTCTGTGTTACACGTACTTTCCCCTTGACATATTATGAAGTGAGAAAATACACATAATAGAATTCCATTTGTTAAAAAATATTAGTATATGTGTATATTCATAATACTAAGAGTAGCTAACCCTTATAAAACGCTACGTATCAAGCACTGCTCTAAGCAGTCCACATATAAATCCACTTAATGCTTGCAAAAACCCAGTAAGATAGTACTGTTGTCCCACTTTTACAGATGCGAAAACTGAGGTCATATATGTAGTAGGTTATAGAGCTGGGACTCAAACCTTAACTGTCTGGATCCAGAGTCTGTGTTCTTAACTGCTACCATCTATCTGTTTATCTATCTATCTATCATCATCTATCTACCTATCATCTAGCTACCATCTATCTACCTCTTTCCACACATACGTTCACACATACATCTTTCTATCTGAGACCTGGAAGGACACATGCTTCCGGAGAAGTGACAATGGGCACTTTCACTTATTCTACACACCACTTTCACTTCTTCTTCTAGGAACTTTTGTATTGTTGGCAGTGCCATAATCGAGTTTAGAATTATGGTACCGGGGATATCTGACATACAGTGATAGTAACTATAAAGGAAAAGCTTTACAAACAAGTGGTCCTTAAGTGGGCACTGAGATGTCAATAATTTACTTTAGGCAGAGCCTTAAATATGAATATTTGTATCTATGAAGGCAGGAGATATAACACCTTTTCCTTTTCATTTTAACAACTTTTTCCTTTCCATAGCACCTGTATAATGCCCTGTCCCTTTTGAGCACTCAAAAGCTTTGTTTACTGACTGAAAGGAGACTGTCAGTGAAAGACTTCTGTTTGGATGCGGCTACAGTTTGAGGCTAGGTAGTAGAGCAAAGTTAAGTGGAAATTAAGTATATGGTTCTGGACAACTAACCAGTGCTTTATCCGACTTGATTAACCAGCTACAGGTAAGAATGAGTGTTTCTTTCACCCTTGAAAACCCTTGCATCCATCTATTTTTGCCTCATATTTCAGTCTAATTTGATGTTGTATACATTTCAACTCATTTCCCCTGTGAAATATTCCTTGAGCCTGATTTCAAAGCTTTAGATCTAGGATTCAGTCTCCACTTGGCTTGAGGATTCATATCCAGAAGTTTGACACTTACAATATTCTATTCCTAGACTCTTGCATGTTAAATCACCAAAAACGTTTTATTAGTTTACTATTTTGATCATTGCTGGATGATTCTGACATTTCCAGAGTGTATGTAGTATGCCTTTATTCCCTGCTTCTTTGCCTTTTAGTATTTTTTTATTGAAGATTCTGAGGTTGTTCATACAATTGCTGATACTTCCTGATTGCAAGATATCTCTGTGGGCTTTTAAACATATTTAAATATATTTCTAAACTTTCATTCACTTGCATAAGCATGAATGTACAGCTTCTGAATGCAGAATTTAAAAGTGATTTTTTTTCTTCTCTCAGCCTGAAGAGTCATTCACTTAAAAATACATGTTAAGATGCAGTGTTTATTTGTAACTCTACATTGGAACTCTGGGAACAAGTGACATATAAGTGACCCATGAAATATCTTTGAAAAATGATGATTGATTTTCCATAAGAGTTTTCGTCTTAATGTTTGATGTTACTTTGCAAATATGAGAAATAGATACCTAGATGAAGATACTGAGGAACACAGAGGTACCCAGACCCAGGAATAACCCAGGGTAAGAAGCACTAGATTTCTCATACTTATTCCTTTTCACTGAATTTTAACTCTCTTTATTTTATTGTTTTTTTAATGTTTTTATTTTTGAGAGAGAGAGAGACAGAGCATGAGTGGGGGAGGAACAGAGAGACAAGGAGACACAGAATCTAAAGCAGGCTCCAGGCTCCGAGCTGTCAGCACAGAGCCCTATGCAGGGCTCGAACCTTGCAAACTGTGAAATCATGACCCGAGCCAAAGTTGGACACCTAACCAACAAAGCCACGGAGGCATCCCTTAACTCTCTTTAAAAGAAATGGTTTTATAACTGGTAAAATGTTTTCATGGCACTTGCAAAGACATTATTTCCTGGATGAGCAAGGCTCTAAATCACCTTATTAAAATAGATGATATTCAGCCTCATTTTGTGTTATTCTAGAAACTTTATCTTAAATTCACTAAATAATTTTTTATGGTACCCTGTACAATCTCATATGTCTACCTTTTCCTTCCACCTGGAATACGGCCCCATGTCTGTCTGCCATAATCCTACCCATTCCTCAATCCCTATTTTCTCCAATAAGCTTTTCCAGGCTATTGCATATTTTCATAGTTGTTTGTTCATACCTTTCCCGAAGCTTATTCTGAAGACACATTTGTGCACATGGTAATTCGCCTTTCTTGGATAGTTGGGTCCAAATCTTGAGCTTTTTGCTGCTTTCTGGTTCCAATCCCTACTTCCTTTTTTTTTTTTTTTTTAAGATTTTTTTTTTTAAGTACTCCCAACACTCAATGTGGGGCTTGAACTTACATCCCTAACATGGAGAGTTGTATGCTCCACCAACTGAGCCAGCCAGGCGCCCCACCAATCCCTACTTTTTCCCAAGACCTAACACAAAATTCCATGATGGCAGGGATTTAGTCTTTTCATCTTAAAAAACTTGGAAGAATGCCTTGGAAGAACTTGTCACAGAGGTAGTCAGTTATGATTATTCAATGGATAGTAGACACCTAACAATACTCAACGCAAAGGGGACAACTCTTGGCTTCTCTAGTAAATCAAGCCTCATGATTATCAATTGTATCTATCAGCACTCAAATAAATGAGACATATTCACAATACTGAGAAGTAGAGACAAATCTGGCATTATAGAAACTAACACTCAAACAGTTGACTAAATTTTTCACTACACATTGTGATTTTCTACTATATGTATATATACTTTTCCATTCACAAGAATATAGAATATTTTTATGCGTGGTTGACTTACTTAAAAATGTCACTAGAAAAAAATTCTTTTCCCTTTTAAAGTAAAGTCCTATATTGCCAAAATTATATTAACCTGCCCAGACCAATAACAGCTTCAGGGGAGCAAGAGAGAGAGAGAAGAAAGAAAGAAAGAAAGAAAGAAAGAAAGAAAGAGGAAGGAAGAGAGAAGGAAAGAGAGAAAGAAAGCAAAAGGAAAGAAGGAAGGAAGGTAGGAAGGATACACATTTTTGCTACCGCAGTATATTGGGCAAGGATGACTTAAAAGAAAAATGAGTGATCTCTGATCTTTATTTATTCTTTCCAATATTTTCCATGGTGCTTCTATGTACTCACATATAAACATGACAACATTTCTTTTCAGATTACTAAAGTAATTCTCCTCCTCCTTCATCTTTTCCTTTTGCAACATGAGAAGCTTACACGAAAACTATTTGATAGCTTAAATGACTTAAAAAGACTATGAAGACAGCACAGGAGGAAAATTACCGGAATCTATAACATTAAAAGTTAATCCCTCAGGATTGAATTTGGGTTGTCAGAGGAGTGTTGATATTACACTTTAGGGTTCTCTGATTTGTTTTCAGTTTAACTGCAGTAAATGTTTTCTTGTGCAAGCATACCGGTTTTGTCGTGAGATTGTGTTTGATAAGCCCCTTAAGGCCCAAGCTGCTCTACATTTTAAAACAAAACTACCTGAAAACTGATGAGTAACATAAGGGGAGGAAGGAAGAGAGGGAAGGAAGGAGAAGAGAGAAGAGAAGACAAGAATGAAGGGAGGAAGGGGGGAAGGAGAAAAGAAGGAAGGAAGGAAACATGTTTTGGACAGTGGAAGACATTATAAAGACACACGTGACTAAAATAAATGAAATTGGTAATATAATAAGAAACTTAAAAATTGCAAAAGGCATCTAAACAAACATATTAGTGTTAATATGAGAGTTATTTTTTTCATTTCTTAATTTGCAGATTAGTAGACAAGTTTGAATTTGGGGGCCTGAACATCTATCTCCAAATCAAAATGAGCAATCTTCAGTCTAACGTTGTGTTTTAATTGAGGAACCTTAGCATAAGAGAGGTGATAATATATGTCATTATTGATACAAACTCACAAATGTAACCTCCAACCAGAACCGTTGCCTTTCCTTTTCTGGACACTTTTTCATTTTATCTAATCCCCAAAAGTCTGACTGGATTTGTCTAGCTGCCAACATAATTCAAGGACAGAAACCTTAACTTAAGTATATATAAAATGACTAATTTAAGTGTACACAATTTAAGAAATAAACAAATAATTTCCACATTAACATCCACACTGACTTCATTACCTAATTAAAACAATGTAATTAAAAACCTAAGAAGGATCACCAGGGCATGATCCTTTTGTATTTCTTGATTTCTGTTTGTCTAGATAGATTACATCAATAGCAAGTTAACTAAATATTTTATTTATTAAATACTAAATATTTTATTTATTAAATAGATTAGATAGATTACATAGATAGATTAAATAGATTTACATAGATTACATCAATAGCAAGTTAACTAAATATTTTACTTATTAAACACTATTTTATTTATTAAATAATAAATATTTTATTTATTATTTCTAGAGTTTTTGCAAACTTTTTTTTTAATGAAGAGAAAAAACCAAAGAGAAATAAAAGTAGCCCTACACAACTTTGTTTATCCAACTTGCTAAGATGTTACAAATTGCCAGTCTAGAAAAACTAGAAGGGCAGGGACTGGGGAGTCAGGGAATTAGGAATAGGTTGGTAAAAGGGTAGAAAGTTTCAGCTATAGAATAAGGTCTGAGGATCTAATGCTTAACACGGTGACTGTAATTGATGACACTATAATGAATAATTGAAATTTGTTAACAGAGTAGAACTTAAATGTTCTCACCAAAAAAAGAGAAAGAGAAAGAGAGAGAGATGTGATGTAATGTGTTAATTAACTAGATAGGAGGAATAAATTTCATGTTTATGTTTTATCAAATCATCATGATATATACTTTAAATATCTTCCAATTTTGTCAATTTATCTCAATGAAGCTGAAAAACAGTAAAACACTTGTAGGGAAACCTCCCTTACAGCACTCTAGAACTTAATCAATGCCATGCTCTCAAATACTTTACAAGCAGAACCTGTTTCTAGAGGTTTATTTGTTGTTGTATTCTACTTTGAAACAATGTATGGTTTTCAAGTACATTTTAAAAATTGCAGGCAGTTATTTAATTCATATAGGGCTTTGATCTTTAGAAAATAAGACTTGCAACTCTGAAAGACTATTGAAATACACACAATAATTCACGACATTTGCTTTTAAGTGAATAGAATTTTTTTTTAAATCAGGTCTTTTAACTTCTGTATCTGTGAAATATAAAAACTTTGATCTTTAATACAAAAATCTTGATTTTTCAGGGATACAGAAGACAAAAACTATTTAAATACCTATTGCTACGGGCTAATCAGTTAAAACATTTTGAAGCCATAAAATCTGAGTTGGTATCCCAGTTCTGTCACTTATCAGCTGGATCACAGTGTGCAAGTGACCCAGCATCCTCCTTGGTAAAGTGAGATTAATGTTATTTATTTCATAACATTGTTCTAAGGATCAAACAAAATTACGAGTTGAGAAGTGTTCTGTCAGCTGTAGGGCATTAAACAAATTTAAGATGTTTTTGAACAATAATTTTATCCAATTGAGAAATGTTGATTTATGCAAGATGTTATTTCTAACAGTGAGTTCACCATCTAAACACAGGTGCCACTTTGGAACCATATATTTAATCAATGGGAAGTAGAGTGTCTTTCTGCTCACCTCTCTGACAGATTAGCAACCTGTAAGAAAAAGATCTACAGTTAGAGTCAGGCTGCATTAGGTGGACAGTGTAATCACCGGGACAATTCTTAATACAAAGAAAGTGGAAACATGAGTCAGAAGAGGGGAAATATCAAAGGCACTCTTTATCAAGAGTGAAACTTTGAAATCCATCTATTTAAGAGTAATCACTATTCTTTTAGTTAAGCTGTTGTCATCTCTAACTTTCCCCGAGTAGAAAATAATCTACACTTCCAACTAAGTTATTCATGGTCCAATTTGTTCTCAGAATACTATAATAGGCTTTGTGAAGATAAGTTTTATAATAGGGATTTAACATAGTGAGAAGGCAAGACACAGAGGCCCGCAAACACAAAGAGTATGTATGTATATAAACTGCTCATGCCCTCCCCCTCTTCTTCCACTCTCCCTTGTCCCTTCTCCCAAAAGGACACTCACCCCTACTTAAAATCTAATTTTTACAAAGGATTCAGACGAAATGCCAGCTCGTCAACTTCACAGTACAATTGGTTTAGCTCCCGCAATGTTGCTTTGGGGCCTTTTTCAACAGGGCTGGGGGAAGGGGGAAACTTTGAGTGAAGCACCCCCGAAAGAAGGAACACTGGGAAGGGTTTTAGGAAAGAGAAACATTCAAAATCTTCCCCTCTTGGCAGCTCCGTCTTGCTTGATGACCACATTTACATACTGAGTTCACAGGCTAGAACTCTCAAAGAGAACTCTACTTTCCTGGAGAAAATAAAACTTTCAGGGTGGCATCCTGGAAAAAAAAAAAAAGGAGAAAGAAAGAATCACTGATGATTTATATACATTATTTTTATTTTCCAAGCTTCTAATATCTTAAACTTAAACATCATAGTTAATTCAGAGACACTATTAACGTATTGTTTTTTCTTCTTTTGTGCTTTCGCATCTCAGCTTCCATATTTAAAATTTTTAATCTCCTTTGTATCCAAATGGTTATACTGGCTATTTGTTTTACAAAGTTGCAAGGCACTTGGCCCGCAGTGCCGCAGTGCCCGTGTGTCTTCATTCCAGATGGTTGTTGTTTTGTAGGATTCCTAATCTTCCCATTTTAAACATATCAAGGTGCACGCACATAATTTCGTATTTACAATCCTAGAAACTCTCTATCTCCTCATGTATTTTAATAACTAGCTTCCCTTTCTGTATATGTTGCATCTCTGCTGTGCCTATTTTGTTGCAAGTCAGTCCCTCTTATCTGAATATTTGTAACAAAGTATTTAAGAGGATAAAGATGTGTGGTTTATTGAGTATTTATATTCAAAATTTTTCTTCCTTTAAAAAATCCTTCCAATCATATAGAAATTATGTAACAATATATGTTTTAAACTTTGCTTTACAAAGAATGATTTCTTAAGTTGTTTTTTAATGTGCTTTTAATGATTTCTAGCGCTCACACCTCCTTACTTGCTTTCCAAACTGTTTATACTGTCCCCAATAACACTCAGTGGAAAGCTGTCATTCCTGGCTAAATCCTTACTTAGGGTGGATGCTATGCCTCCGTGAGACAGGGTCAGGGGGTCAAAATAGATTTTGGAGGCCACCTGGAGAGTCCAGGCCATGAACTGACTCAAAAAATTTATATCAGAGCCGGAATAGTCCACCTCCCAGGGTCAGATCTGGTCTGACACTCCAACCACAGGCTGGGGCATGCTAGACCGAGCTCAGAGAGAGGCCAGAGCTGTTGACCCTGCTAGCTGACCTCTTCAAACTTCAGGAGAATTTTTTTGGCAGTTACCACGGTGACTGGGTACTCTAAAAGCTTATCCTTCTTACTGAAAGGAGGGGAAAAAATTAGGAAAAAATATGTTAAAACCTACCTTGCAGAGATGCTTATCACAGTTAAAGTTAAAAAAAAAATTGAGGGAGTTCTAAATTGCATATGCCTTTGATATTGATTTCTACTGCTCTCCTAAAGAAATTGGAATTTATAAAGTCTTCCAAACACCAAAATTTCACATTTGGAACAGATACTGGTTTTTTTTTTTTTTCTTTCCAATAGCTGACAACAATTTGAATAATGCATTAAAATACTTTTTAAACAATGTAATTTACTTGGAATATTTAATATCACTCTGCTTTTCTTTGAGAATAATCAGCTTTGAAATAAGATCCATCATAAATGCTAATCTACTAGGGGAAAATACTGTAACTAAATACTCATTTTTGCATCAAAAATAAACTCAGTATTTTTTTTCCCTGAGAGAAAAGTGTCCATTTTTGTTTAACTTGAAATAATAAAATTAGGAGAAAAGCAAGGGACTGTTATCATTATTGTATATTTTATCTTTTACCAAGTGACTTAATAAAAATAATGTGTACATTAAAAACAACATTGTAAAAATATTCTACATGTAACGAAAGAACACAGGGAGGAAAAAAATGCAATGTGTACTTAATTTTAGAGCAATGCCATTTAAGCTAAAAAAGCCATAGAATATTCTTCTATGTTGATATCAAATGCTATCTTGTCCTAAGTTTCCACAATAGAAAGACTTGTAAATTAAAATTTAATTCCCCATGAGGCAAACCTATGCACATTTTAAGACTTTACTGGTTGATTTTTGGTGACAGATTGTAATACAAAATACTTTAAATGGCTCCTCCTGTGACTTGAAATTAGATGACAATTGTAATCATTTATAAGTGTAATATCCGTTAATCATAACAATATTTCTTAGAAAAAATACCTATATACCATACAATGACTTTACATAAAATGAAATCAATGATTCTTAGTGTTGCTACCACTCTGGAGCTCCTTTAATTTTCCCATCTACCTTTTACATGACCCAGGTCCTACATGTCTTGAAAGGGCTTTCTCCAGCATCTGGGTGCTGTGTGTGTGTGTGTGTGTATATGTGTGTGTGGGGTGGGGGGAGCACGAGAGCATAAGAACGCATAAATGATCAAGCATGGGTGAGGGGAGAGTGGATTTGCATTTTAAAAAGCAGTGACTATATAACAAAACCATGTCTTTGGTCTAAATATTATTTCTCATCCTGACTCTAAGCCAAGAAAAAAAAATAATGAATTACAGAAATGTAGTAACCGACACTCCAAAAATGAATACTGATTCATTTCAAATTTCAGAGGTGTGTTTTAACCTAATCTTGAATGTTCATTTTGCTGTGACCTATTTTCACCGTTTTGTAATCACCACTAAATTCTTAGAACAGAATGGACATAAAAGCCAAGTATCTGTTAATTAATCTTAATTTTTAAGAAACAAAATATAACTCAGGGTGTAATTTCCTTTTTTGTCTTGTTCTCAAAACAGCCAGTGAAAGGGAAGATCGGAGATGATTTTGCCATGCGATCCAAATGCACTTCACTAAAGCACAGGTCTTTCAACTAAATGGTGTGGTTCTTGCCATTGCAAAGTGGGCAACCAGGTTGGTGAGTCACTACAACTGTGGTGCCAGCTCATTCTCTGTGATGAACTCAGCTTGTCCTTCCCAGTCGGGAACTCTTGGCAAGCTTCCCTAAAGACCCGGAGGCTGGCAAAGCATGAGGAACTATCAAACAGGAAATGAGGTCCTCCTCAGGTTTTGAAAAGAGATGATAGAAGTCTTAAAATGAAGCAAGCCAGACCAGAATCTCCTAAACCACAAGCCTTATCTTGAGTGAAACATTATTTCTAAGTTGGATCTGAAAAGGAAACGAAGTTTAAGTGTAAGACAATGATTCATTTGTATGCAAGAAAACAATGCCAAATCTCAGCTTGATTTCCTCCAGTCAAATTTAGGATCTTTTAGGGGGGAAAAAAAAAGAAACAAAAATCATTTGTCAATCTTCTGCGTAAACTTTTACTAAAAGGACGATGAAATGGGTATTTTATTCAGTAACTCATAGACCTGGATGTTTTCTGACGTTGAAAAGTCACAAATATTTTAGAGAGCGATAGAGTTTAGGGACTGTGAGGGCCCTAAGAGATGACCTAGTCCCAGCTTTTTACTTTATATGTGTGAAATCTGGAGTGCAGAAACATGAACTGCCTTCCATACAGAGTATTAGTTACATGCCCAGAAGGGAACCTAGATCCTGCTTGGCATTGCTAGCCTGGTGTGTTCTCTACTACAGTAAGTGGCCTCTTCACAGGAGGAATATTACAAGTCCCCACCAGTAGACATATTCAAAGACTTGGAGACATAGTTATTCTGATGCCATGGTATAAAATATTTGCAAAACTCATCAACGTTGCACTTTCAGGAAACACCTTAAGGGACCACGTGATCATAAATGCTACAAAATCAGGAGTAAAACAATAAAAGAAAATGTACTGTAGGAAGCTTCAAAGTTCTTAGGAACTTACGTCTGATGGTAACAGGGGCATGTTGTTAACATTATTCCTCTAGCTAATTGTTTTCATTGATTTGTTATGGCTAATAAGCACTGATTGATTTTCTTTGAATTGGTACAGAGCTCCACTCTGCCAGGTTTGTAATTAATCAATACCAACGAGCAGGGCATTTGGTGTTAGCCCATGTAGGTTTCTGGTGGTATGAAAGAGTCTGTCCAAATAATCACAGGCTAGATAAATACCATGGCTGTCAGTCTGGCAAGGGCTTAATCTGGTCTTCTTTAACATTTCTCTAATTTACTTCAGTTTTAACTTGTATCCATCAGGATCAGTGGATCCTGAAAATTAAACAAATAGAAGCCTATAGAAAAATGTGGAATTCATTGCTGGTACCCCAAACTGCCACTTTGCAACTGCGTTCAGTTGTAACATTAACTGTCTGCATTCAGTTGTATCATGTATTTTCAGCACAGCCCCCAAATTCTCCTTTTAAGTGATCATGGCATTTGTGAGGTCATGATTTCATTCTGAGAATTTGGCTCAGGGCCCCAGAGGAAAAAAGAGTAAGGGATAAAAATTTAAGGTGAGGAGAAAAACTACTGGGTATGCCAAGGAGGCAATGGTTTCATAAGGAAGAGAGCTGGTATTTAGGAAGACAGTTACATGGGATTAAGAGGTGACGGCAATAGGTGTCAGATGCCCTACTCCCACCTAGAATTTCAAAGAAATATTGTATCTTTTCCATAGATTCCAAGGGGGCACCATTTTTGGTACTAATCACATGTTAAAGTTTGGGAGCCAGGAATGAAAACCACTCTGAAGTGGGGTCTGAAGAGCATCCGCTTGGCCACTCTCAGTCAAAGAACCCCGATGGAGCTCAGGCACCACACTTTGCCCATGTGCATCTATTGTTCTGTTTCTCAAAACACTTCAGAAAGCCTCCTGTTGACCCAGAAGCCGACTTCTCCACCCAAAGGAGAAAGAGCTCTTACGGGAAGCTTTTTGACAGAAGAGAACTTGCTGATATAGAAATATTTTTTCCTTTTGAAATCAAGGCTGAGGGGTGAGTGAGCTAAGCAGGGAGAAGAAAGTAAGTGAGGAATTGTGAGACCAAAGAGGGAGAACTTTCAGGGCGCCTGGGTGGCTCAGTCGGTTGAGCATCAGACTCTTGGTTTTGGCTCAGGTCACGATCTCACGGCTCCTGAGTTCGAGCCCCACATGGGGCTCCGCGCTGACAGCACAGAGCCTGCCTGGGCTTCTCTCTCTCTCCCTCTCTCTCTCTCTCTGCCCCTCCTCTGCTCACTCTGTCTCTTGAAATAAATACACTTAAAAACAATTTTAAAAAAGAGGGAGAACTTTGCCCTTGGTTCTGAGCTCCAGCCCCAGGATCAGACTGGCTGTACTCCAGGGGCTAGGTGGATGGCAAAAAAGCTAGTTGCCTCTCCCCGCCCCCCCC
>NW_024412400.1:73899163-74011485 GCF_014898765.1 Herpailurus yagouaroundi | reverse complement strand
CCCCCCCCCCCCCAGCTTCTCAGCGCCTTGACACTCTCCCAAAGCTGTTCCTTCAGTCCTATGGGCACAGCACTCCATTCTGGACACTATCCACCCGACCGCTGCTAGAAGGGCACAGTCTGAGGCAACTCAACAGGTACCCACCCACTCCCAAGACAGCACCACTTGAGAAAAGACCCACTCTTTTGGCAACCTTCATAGGCCGCTTGGGAAATTGTTAAAGACAGAAATTTTGAATTTTAACCATCGATCCTCGGAAAAGAAGGGTGAGGCTTGGCAGCTGCCCTAGCTGCTCCGTCCACAGGCCATGCTGGCCCCTGGGCCACCACACCCTCCCCATCCAACAAGAGGAACGGAAAAGGAGGGGCAAAAAGGTGAAGTTTTCAACTTTCAAGTAAGGCCCCGGCACAGCGCTTGGCATTTGAGTCATCCCCATCCACAAATACAAAAGAAACAAAACAGTGCTAATGAAACCAACAAAAAAGCAAGCGTAACTTTGGGTCTTGGTCCCAGGTTGCTCAAATGAACTGTGGGCCCACGCACACAGGTTTTTGTGAGAGAGGAGGGACCTGGGGAGAAGGGCAGAGTTTTATGGGAGGTGGAACCAGTTTGGAGCCTGGATCCTCCTGGCTTGTGCTCTGGAGTTGACTATGGTCAGGTTCATGTCGCTTTTCCTCCTTCTGCCTGCCATTTCTAGGTGGGAAGCAGGCCACAGCTTAATGCGTTCCCACCACCAGTTTCCTAATTCCCGAACTCAAGGACCTGAGAGTGAAACTTTGAGAAAAGTTATTGCCAGCCAATGACAAATTCGGACTGACAAATTGTCAATAATCACGCCTTCGATACACTGGATGGCTTTCAGGCAATAAAGAAGCAGGTGCGGGGCGCCTGGGTGGCGCAGTCGGTTAAGCGTCCGACTTCAGCCAGGTCACGATCTCGCGGTCGGTGAGTTTGAGCCCCGCGTCAGGCTCTGGGCTGATGGCTCGAAGCCTGGAGCCTGTTTCCGATTCTGTGTCTCCCTCTCTCTCTGCCCCTCCCCCGTTCATGCTCTGTCTCTCTCTGTCCCAAAAATAAATAAACACTGAAAAAAAAAAATTAAAAAAAAAAAAAAAAAGAAGCAGGTGCACGAAGGGGTGGCCAGGGTGCATGCAGGGTGCAGGGTGCAGCCCCGTGTGCAATTTTCCAGGTCTGCCCTCCACACCAAGCTGCACTCTGCCCCCCAGCAAGGGGCTGCATTCAGTGGTTCAGTGCGGGACTGCGGGGCGCCCCTCAGCGGCTCAGGCCCTTGCTCTCTTTCTTCCTGTTGCTCACACAGACTGCTCCCCTGGAGCTCTCTCTAACCTTTCCTCCAATTAACCCTTCTGGGTGCCTGTGTCTGTGGTCTCAAGCGCCCTTGATTTACAGTCATGTTACCCGAGTTGTCTTTGGTTTGAAATGCTGGGCCCGTAGGAGTTGGCACGTGTTGGACGTTTAGTTACTCCTGCATGCTTGTCTGTACCCTGAGACAGAGAAAATTATTAGGAATTGGAAGAATGTGTGCAAGTTAAGTCTTTTCAGAACTTAAGATATATCTGAAAAAGATCTTTCAAAGTGTTTACACATTATCACTTCTACAAAATCCTTCTACCCAACACACACACATTCACCAAAGTGCCCTTGGCCTTTTTTTTTTTTTTTTTTTTTACATTTTGGATTCTGTCTTTTAAATTTAGAAGCAATTTTTTTTTCAACGTTTATTTATTTTTGGGATAGAGAGAGACAGAGCATGAACGGGGGAGGGGCAGAGAGAGAGAGACACACAGAACGGGAAACAGGCTCCAGGCTCTGAGCCATCAACCCAGAGCCTGACGCGGGGCTCGAACTCACAGACCGCGAGATCGTGACCTGGCTGAAGTCGGACGCTTAACCGACTGCGCCACCCAGGCGCCCCTAGAAGCAATTTTAAACACATGCACTGATCTAAACATGAATTTTCTATGTAAGATGTGATTTCCTGCAAAGTTTATAAATCCAGTTACCTAATCATAAGATTTCAGATTAAATTATCAGTCACAGCCCTCCCAGAAGGTTGATTTAGCTACAAAAGTTTGGGTTCACAATTTAATTCACTCTTCTTTCTCCAACTTGAACTTAGATTTCTGCTTTTAAATACAATACAGCGCTTAAATTAAGGGTCTTCTTGCTACACTGGAGGCTTTTCTCATTTCCCTGAACTCTATAAATGAACTACACTGTCATATAATCGATAGGAAAAACTCAGCTGTGTGACACAGGCCCTAAGCAACCCCTTGCCACAGAAATAACAAGATCTGGGCATTTCTTTCTTTCCTTTTTTTTTTTTTTTTTTTTTAAGATTTTATTTTTAAGTAATCTCTATATCCAACGTGGGGCTCGAACTTACAACCCCAAGATCAAGAGTCACAAGCTCTACCAACTGAGCCAGCCAGGAACCCCATGATCTGCTATTTCTGAGTTTGAAAAATGTGCTGTTTGGATGACATGAGACCAAAACTATCACCCAGACAGCTTAGATGTCGTAGTCTCTATGAATGGCTGAGGATTGATCTGCAGAGACCAAGGGGATTTGGGAACAGGCTTCTCTCTTGGTTAGAGACCAAGTGCTTCCTTTTTTCTTCCATAAACAGGAAGTATGAGTATTGGGATCTAGGATTCAAAGCCATTTTTAAGTTCATCTAAGTATGTTTGCTCGTGTAGAGTTTATATCAGAATTTGAAATTAGGTGTTCCCCTCCGCCAAAACCAATGAACAATTCAGATTTGAATTTTGGAGTTAAATTCTGAAACTAAATGTCCAACAATTTCAAAACTTATCCTTTGAAGTCCTGGATCATTCCCATCAATGTGATCAGGAGTTCTACAGTATGTAAATCCTTCACCTCAACAGTAATAACTGAATGGCATCTGATTATAAGTAGACAGGAACCCATAAATCTCTGGCAAGATGTTTCTCTGCCTCAGTGTCACTGGCTTTTGTCTCTCTCTCAGCCTTCTCTCTACAATCTGCCACCTACGAATGCTGCCATATCATTCATATGGGATCACGAAGAACATGTAATCCTTCCTTATCTGTATCTTCTCCCTTTAACTATGATATACTAGTCTGTACTTTTGAGTCAATGACTTATTTTACCTCAGGCATTTTTTTTTTTAAAAAGTGGTATGGCGCAGTCCTATTGCAGAATCTAGCCCACTTGATAGATTAGATTATGTGATAAACATGTTCATTCATTTCAAGAAGAACCTTGCTAAGAAGCCTCATGACCTTGGCATACTACAAATTACTTACACACCAAAGGTGAAAGATAATCGGACCCATGAATTTGCTCCATCAGTGAGCTGACGTAGTAAATATTAGTTACCCTTAGCCTACCTGGACCCATCTGTACAAAGAAAAGTACTAGAGGGGATCAAACAGTAGCAAGCAGGTGAGACAAATTCAGTTTGTAATGTCAAAGCATAGATATGTAAAACTTCTCTTTTCTAAAACTAAAGCTGTTGGAGCCTGCATTTCCCACACATGCCATCACTAAGATCTTTGGGATAAACTAAAAAACACCACTTCTAATTAGTTCATTTGTCATCAGAGAACCACCGCATCAAGCCAGGTATTTTGCTCCTATTCAACTCTAGAAGAAAACGGGACAACATGTGCTATTATAAAAAGCCCAGCATTCAGTGCCAACATTTCAAACTGGCCTCATTTGACAAGATCTCAGAAGCCCCCCCCAACTCATTCAGACTATGTCTTGGCAACCTTGCTCTCGCCCCAAACAGGACTGTAACACAGTAGAGTTTATCCATTATCATAGTTCACAGGCTTCTCCATAGCTGCAAGTTGACATCTGGAACTTGCAGAAGGACTAAAAATCCATCTAGGAACCAAGTCACTTACTTCCAAAGTAAATGTCATGGGTGAAGGGGAGAAAGAGGTAGCAGGGAACAGGAAAAAACTGGGTACACAATAACCAGGCTGTGAGTGACTTAGCTGGTGCCCATCAAGTGCAGGTAACTGACGAAAAGAGTTCTCTTCTTAGATACTTGAGTGTGTGAATTTACCTTATTATAATTGCGGGAAATGACCGATCGCATCTCCGCCCTGTACACTGAAAAGTCTCATTTATTTATTTTTAGAAATAGGGTATATTAAACTATCTTGTCCTTGATTCCCAAGACATAAACCACATGAGGTCAACACCAAAAATTTGAGAATTTGTCTAAATTCTTTTTTTTAATTTGTTTAACATTTATTTATTATTATTGAGAGACAGAGAGAGACAGAACATGAGCATGGGAAGGGCAGAGAGAGGAGGAGACACAGAATCTGAAGCAGCCTCCAGGCTCTGAGCTGTTCGTTAGCACAGAGCCAGATGCAGGGGCTCGAACTCACAAACCGCGAGATGGTGACCTGAGCTGGTCAGACACTTAACCGACTGAGTCACCCAGGCACCCCGAGAATTTGTCTAAATTCTTAATCACACAGTGCAGAGATATGGTATGCTAGATACAGGACCTGGACAGCCCCAGCGTATATGGCTCAAAAAGTCTAAGTTGTTCATTTCTGTCTATCCTTGCATACACCCTTCCCTCCCCCCACCAAACCACACGGAAAATATTTCTTTCCCTTACTCTCTGCAATCTAAACTTAAGAGTGCACAAACCATGAGCTGGGGGTAACTGCTTCTTTGCAGTGCTATTTATGACACGCTTCTCTTTTTTTTCTCTCTAGGCATCCACCCCAAGGGACTAAGCAATGCACTATGTTGTTGCTACTCAACTAGGTCTGAGAGCAAAGCTGGGGGTTTCAAGAGCATCTTTACCATAGCAGCAGCCTTGCGCCAGCACCTGCTTTCTTACCCAGTTCACCAAGCTCCCTCTCAGCTTCATTTCACAAACATATCTGGGTCTCCATTTATCTGTTAAAATGGCCCAGGGTGTCTGCCAGGAGTATTGTGCCACCGTCGCTGGCACATTTTGTCTGTCATTACACAAAGCGTTCTAAAAAGCTATTTCCAACCCTGCAAATATACTCATACTACAGAAGTCATTACATTAGCATAACAAGCACAAAGTTCCAAGATGGTAATTTGGTTATAGATCTGAAATCCTTCCTGCTCCATCAGATAGATGTTGAGGTAGATGTTGCCTTGCTGTGACTACAGTCTGGGTCGGTGGACAACCCCCCCTCCCCAGCCCCTCCACCCCCCCCCCCCCCCCCCCCCCCCCCCCCCCCCCCCCTCACCGCTTGAAGAAGAAAGTTCTGCTGGGTGAACAGTGTGTCTTTGGGAACTCAGAGTGGGGTAAAAGTTTCAAGTTCCACCTGCCCAACTTGGGACATTTCTTAAAGAACCAAGAGGCCTCTCTCTCTCTCTCTTTTTTTTTTCTTCCTCTTTGACCAAGGAAAGTATGTCTTAAATGATATTCTTCCACAGGTGTCTCATTGGATATGGACAAATATCAGGATTTCACTTGTGGGCAATACAAGCACTTTTTGGTCCTTTGGTTGGGGGTGGGCTTTGGGAAATTCGACCTCAGTCTGCCCGGCCAGTAGTGGAGCTGCAGATTAGCGGCTGCTCTGCTGAGGCCCGGATGGCAGTGTGGTGGCGGTAAGGGTCAACAGGGTTGAGATGTATTCAAATGTTAATTTACACCTGAAAAGACTGGCAGTCACCCACATGGGGGGTGACTGGAGTTTCTCAGGAATCCTGGCCTTGAGTGTTTCCTTGGGAAAGATGAAAGTTGAAATGGAGGAGAAAAAGCAGCCTCAAAGTTCTGGGAGCAGCAAGAAGGGAGGGAGCAGGGACAGCCTTGATGAGTTAAAGGAAGTTTACTTAGCCACCAGTTGTAAATCTATTTTCAACGTTCCCTTTCTAGGGTCGTTTTAAGGTACAACAGAGAGGTGGTAATTTCCTCTTTCCTCAATATTTGGAGATTGTCTACTGAACCCAAAAATATTTACATGGAAGTAAGAATGAGGAATTAGCCTCATTTTTCCCCTCTACCATACGGATGGCTTTCCTTGTTTTGCATAGTCTTTCTGTTGAACAACTGCTGCCTACCTTGCTTAGTGGAATCCCAAAGTACCTCTGAGTAACTAAGAAAGAAAAACCTTCTGCATTCCAACACTGCCTCTAACCTCAAACATAGTAAAGGGTTCATTCAAGACCCCAGGACCACACTGAGGCATTAATTAGGCTGATGAAATCCATCGAAATGTATGAATTCAGCATAATCAAGTTTCTACCACAGACTATCGTTAAGGAATACGTGAGCAGCTGGGAGAATAGAAAGTACTGTTAGAGTTAAGTCATGCATGTAATTGAGTATATTTAACATAACCATTTTAATGATCAGTGATTAAAAGTGCATCTTACTTAAATGGTATATCCTCTGCAATTTGTTCGTATCAACTCGATAATATTCTCAAAAGGAAAAAGTAGGGATACAAATTCCTAAACAAGATCTTTTTTGAGTTTGGGGGGGAAAAGCAGGAAAGTGAACGGAAAGGGGGGAGAAAAAGCAGCTTTTGCATGCAAACAGCTCCACCAGTGTGACATAAATTAATCACTGTTTTAGGCATCTCTGGGCTCAGGTCAAAGTATTAGGAATATATAACAAGTGATTTTCTTTCATCCCTCAAAAAGAATGTATTTCATTAAAGATGCTTTCTCTGTCCAATAGGATTATTTTTAAAATCTGAAATCCTGCTGATTTTAAGAGCTTTTCTTAGGAACCTGGGAAGTTTACCTTTCCGATTCTTCTTCCAACCTGTAGGGTTGGCTCATCTTACTGAAACTCGCCTTTGTGAAGACAGCACTGGGAAGAAGAGAGAAAGCCTCACAAGGAAAGAGATGCACCCGGACATGGCAGTCTAGGGCCACAAACAGGAGCCCTCGCAGGGAAATCAGCTGTTCAGATCTGCTAGGGGCCCGAACCAAGAGCCCACGCGTTTAGAGGCAGACTCTGCTGTGCTCTATTCACTTGGACCTGGCCAGATAAATGAAGTCATTGTGAAGCTCTGCACAAGCCAGCCTAACTCTTTTTGTTGTAGTTTCTTAGCTTTTGTGCTCAAAACACACAAATCGCCGATTATCCAGGAAAGAAGGGTGGATCTCGATCTATAGGTAGGAGTGTGTAATCCCACAACATCTACACATCTTTGCAGGCATTGTAAAAGTAAGGGTTTAAGAGAAGGATGCAGTTGGCCCAGTTCCCAAAAGTTGCCACATGGGGCTCTTTTTATCTCCTTCCACCCCTGCCCCCATCCTATAGAGAGACCAATCTATCCTCCCACTCAAAATAGGGTTTGAAGAGTGGCACATCTTGAATGTCTGGGAAATGCACCGTAACTTTTACCAACCTGAGAGGGAGAAAGGAAGGCACAACCGCGTAAAAGTGCATTGGAACATACTATCTGCCTGATGCAAACAAAACAAAAATATTTTAAGGGGAAATTCATCTTGAAGCCTTCCTTTCACCCAGAAGCAGGTCTTCCTTGGCTTGGAGGGACAGCTCTTGGGAAATCAGGTCTCTCAAGGAGCTCTCCCACACCCAATGTATAGTCTATAAATATAGTGGAATAGTCATGCCAGGGGTAGTCAGTGCAAGAGAATCTGGAGTCTTGAAAGCATCTTTTTCTTCTGGCTATGGTGGCACTTAAATGATAATGCGGGCAATGGAGCTAGGAGATTTATATCTTTTGGAAAGTAGGGCGAGCCAGATGGTAATAGCGTCATTAACACACAAACTTGGGATGTGCAAGTGAAGCTTGAAATTGGGAAAGAGATCGGGAGAACAAAGGGGGCTGCTGTTGAAAGGCTACCCCTCTTCTGCGGGCCAAAGCTGAGAGCCTCTTGGTACTGGGGTCTGCTCCTGCCCAGAGCTGGATAATAAACGACAGCTTTCCCCCTCCCCTGTTGTGACTTAGAAAACACCGAGAAAACTTTTGCAATAGGCAAATGTGGCACTTATTTTATGTGTAACCCTTTGTAGTCTGAAGTGGCAGGAATGGGTCTTTAATTCAACTGCACTCCGACCTTCCACCCCTACCCTAGTTTGATAAGCTCTTGCAATTGTTGACATTTATTTTATGAAATCAAAGTGCCGCTGGTTGCACGTTTCAGACAAAAGTTCCTTTTCCTCCCCTTATGTAAGCATTCTAAGTAAATATTAAAGGTTGAACAGCACCACCTTTTTTCATTTTGGTGATGGGGGTTTTTGCAAAGGTGTTGCCCTGGGTTAAACTCCGGAGTTGTACTTTGGAAAGTCTTAATGTTTAGGTTAAACTCCCACTTGTCCGAACAGATACAATTCACAGAGAACAGAGAAAGCATTAAGACAATATTAACAATGGCCTTAATAATAATAATGCATGTTTATAATAAACACCCACACAAACATTTATAAACAGACAGGGTAGTCTGAACTAAAGACAACAAAGTTAATACATTCATTCTCCTTTTTATTAACTTCATGTATATGTGCGTGTGTATATATCTCATATGTATATATTATGTATATGGCTCCTGGGAAGACAGCAGAAGTAACGGTCATTAAGTATTGAATGGTTTGAGTGATGCCTGTTAGCGACTAAAAGTTGACGATGTCTAAACTAAAATCGAACGTTTTTCTTTTTCTTCTTAAAAAAAAAAAAAAATACTAGAGCTCTTTAAAAGCCCGGAGGACTTACCCTCAAGGCATTATTCAGAGAAAAACTGAGACTGGCCGTTCGTCACAGGCAATTGTAAAGGGTTTCAAAGGGCCGATCAAACGATCACCAGAGTAATCTACATTCAAGTCCGGATGGTGGTGTTACGGCACACACCTGCGGGGTGTTTGCTGTCCGTGCCCCTCGCCGAGCTACAAATCATCATTAAAGCGAGCTGCTTAAGCTTCTTCCCAGCTTCTAGACAAGAGTTACTTGGGACAGTTCACTTTGATATTGCTACAGCTCGCAATTGACAAGCAAGCTATTTTGGAGCTCAAGCCCGAGCCCACACCCTAGTGAGCCCGGCAAAGTCAGGAGGGTGGTGTGGTCGGGTGGGGGGAGGTGAGCAATTGTAAAAGTCTGTTTCTCCAATTTCCTGAGCAGAATCACCGCAAGAATGTATAGGAATCCAGGTTGGAAGCAGCTGAAACCCGCCTCGAGTTTTCTACTGAGGGCTCTTCCAAAACTTCTTCACTGTCCTTGACACAACTATAAGCCCACTCAGCCCACAGTCACAACCTCGCAGCCTCAGTCTCTCTGCTTTCCCTTAAATACACACACTGGGGCCAGCACAGGATCGAGTGCGGGATCCCATTTTTCTCGACCAGGACCGGGGACTAGTTTGAAACTTTCACTTTTGATTCATTCATTTGTGATTATATGCCCCCTTTCAATGCCAACCGGCCCTCACTGCCCTAACTTTGAAAGACAGAGAAAAAAAAAAAAATCTGGAGTTGGGTAAAAAGAAAGGGACGTAGGGGTCGGACAGCTGGAGGCGGGGAAACGGGAGGAATGTCGATTTCTGTCTGCTGCCTGCCTGGGTGTCTACAAGCCCTCGGCAATCCGTGTGCGCCCCGTTTGGGGCGGGGAGGGGGAATAACCGGCTGCCGGTGATGCCAAGATCAACACTCGGAGTGAATGTATCAATAGACCAATTTTCTGCTCCCACCGCGAGCTTTTTCATTTCAATCCAGACTAGCGGCGTCTGCGCTGCGCAAGACGCAACAGCACGGTAGCGTCCGGAAAAAGAGGGCGCTAGATGCGGGAGGCGCAAATATGGAAATTAACTCATTAGGAAGGGGTGTGGTTACCGCGTAGCCCCCTCCTCCATCTCTTCCTTTCTCCCTTGCTGCCACCGTCCCAGCTTGCTAAATATGAGATTACAAACAAACAAATAAAGCAGAAGCTGACTACGCAGTCCCAGATCAAACACGCTCCAGATAATTCGCTTTTCTGAGCGCTGCGGCCCGACCTGCGGCGCAGCGCCGGCCCCTAACGCCCGCCAGTAGCTTCAGCCTCCCCTCCACGCTAGCCCCGGCTTCTGCGCCTCTGAAAGCCAGGGCCCCGCGCGGCGTTTCGAAGGCACAGCACGTGGCCCTGACGCCCCGTTTGGTACACGTTTTAAAACATCAGACGAACGCTTCCATCAATATGGTAACCCTCTGAGGGCCTCTGCTGATCTCAGAGGTCCTCTTCTAGAAGGTGCCTGGAGGGGAGGATGGTGGTGTTCCCTTTGGGTGAAAAAGCCCAAACTAGAAAGAAGTGTCCCAGAGTGCCTTGCAGGGAGCTTTTCCCAGGGCGCGGCACCCTGAGTGCAGGGGCGGGTAGGGCGATGTTTAGACTGGTTGTAGGCAGGGGTGAGCGCCGGGGTCGATTTGAGCGTTAAAGACCCGGGTTGAGCTATTACTAAGCAAAGACCAGGTGCCCAAGAATGAGAACGATCGGGTTAGAAAACCTAGGATGTATAATTTTGTGTCCAAATAAAATGTTTGGGGGGGGGGGACCTAAGAAAGAAACAAAACCTCTCATATCCCCCCTCCCAGCCACCCTGCCTCCAAGTCCTCAAAGCTTGTCTCTGTGGAAGGCTGGAGGAAGAAAAATTGTACTTTTATGGTTTTTCTTCCTGCGTGGCCCGCCTCCCCCGGCCCTGCTCCCTCCCCGGCGCTCCCCCAGCTGCGGGCTCCTTGGAGGAAGGCCGCCCAGTCCCCTTGTCTCCCGCTGCCTGCAGGCCACCGAGCCTCAAAGCGCGCATTGTCCAGCGGGGGCGGGGAGGCCAGCGGGCCCCTGGAGAAGAATAACAGTGCGCCCAACTCCTGTTAGGGAAAGTTTCCTAATGCACTCCTTGTGGTAAAATACACTTTTAACGGGGCGGGGGTGGGGTGAGGATAAGTTTTGAAAATCCACTGCCTTTTCTCAATTCCTCGACTCTTCTTCCCCTTGTCACTTTTTAGGTTCTCAGAAAGGGGGAGAGTGAGCCGGAAAGAAATTGGAAGGTAGCCGAAAATGTGGCCATGACTCTAGAACCGTCCATGTGATGGTTTTAAAATGAGGGTGGGAAGAGAAAAGGGGGGTGTCTCCATCCAGGTCTGGGCCGAGGACAGCTGCACCGTGCGCGCGGGGCGGGGGTGGAGAGGGTGGGGGTGGTGGTGAGGGGAGAGGGGCCCCGAGGGCGCGTGTGCAGGCGAAGCATTTCGCACCTCCTGTTTATCTTAGAAGCGAGGCGGGGACGGGGGGGGGGGGGGGAGCGAATTGTTCTGCCTCCCGACAGGCAGTGGAAGTTGAATAAAATGGAGAGGCGGACAAACGCAAAAACAAAACCTGCTGTAGACTCGGAGTTTCCCTCTTTGACCCGAATTCCAAGTGATGGGGGCTCTCCAGTTGCAAAAGACTCCGAAGTCTTAAGACCCCAGGGACAGCGGTCCTCCAGCGACGGCAAAAGCTGTGATAGAGACCGTTAGAATGGAGGCTTTGGGGGCAAATGTGATTAATCTTTCATTGGAGCAGCGGGGACCCATTCCTTCCGAGCGTTGCCGTCCGCATTTGAGGGGTCTGTAGGTTTCGTCCGCTCTTCCAGGCATTTGCAAAATAATGGCTCGTGTCCCTTGCAAAACTCTGCCTGAAACAAATATATTCCAAGACACTGCATTGGTGAATCCGTTTTAAAAATCAAATAAGAACAAAATAAGACTTTAAAGAAAGCCTCGGGCAGGTACTCTAGATGTCCAACAACCAAAGTGACCGAAAGGGAGCCTTAGTAGTTGTGGCTCTTTGGGAGTTGCGCTAATTTGGTGAGTGGACTCAATGCCTTAATGCTAAATCGGCAATATAAAGGGCTGAAGAGCAAGCCCGATAAAAAGCTCTAATTGCTACTGGAAGATTTAGGTGGTTGCTAGGATCTGAGGACCACCATCACCACAAAAAAACCTCCAATAGAGTGTTTGGGCTGTGTGTACGGGGGGTGGGGGTAGAGTTTCTACGGCGAATAGTGCCCACATCTGCTGGAACTTCCATATCTAAGCTGTTCATTTACGGGAGCCAACTTATGAAATCTCCACAATTAGATCTTCATTGTTCTTCCTCCACAACACTGTCTAGAAAGAAAAGGTCTTCTCGGTCGGGGCCAATCCAACGAAGCGTTTGACGTTATTAAATAATAAAGCGATTGTGATTTACATTGTTGTTCAGAAAAAAAGGCCAATTATCCACTGTTATGTTGCCATAAAGATCATATTAACTCGAATTAGTAATCAAACAATATGCGAGCGTTTAAAAAAGTACAGCCGAACTGGGTGACAGCTACCGCGACGTCTTCACTTTCACCAGCGAACCCACCCGCGCCGACAGCCGGAGCGAGAGGCAGTCGCCGCAGACCCGAAAGGAGGGAGAGAGCAGCAAAGTGGTGATTAACGGTCTCCAGTGTTAATTATTCTCAATTAATCCCAAACAGTGCAAACCTTCCCCGGTTCTCCGGAAGTTCCCTGGTTTGGGATGTTGCGAGAATGCTGCCTTGCTGGGAGGGGTTTATGAGAAATCCGGAAGAGGCAAACTCATTGCAAGTGTACCTGTGAGCGAAAAGGGTAGGGATGGAGGTGTGTGTGCCGACGTTGCATGCGGTGGGTGCGATGGGGTTCGCTGCCTTTCCCAGAGCCTGGCGTGCACCCCGAGGCAGGTGTCTGGGGCGGGCAAGGCCCGCAGCGTCCTTACACCCCTAGTCAATCTTGCGTCTTCTCTACTCAAATCACTCTCTCTCGCCCTCTGTTATTAGGTTTATAACTCTTTGCCCACTTAAATTTGTGCAGCCAACCAAGGAAATCTAAATAGGTTTGAGTCGCCCCTTGGGTACAGAATGGAGGCTTTAATAAGAAAGATTAATTGTGGGTGTGTAACCTGCCAGAAGACGCGGCAGCTATCAAGTAGCGGCGGGCAGTGGGGTCGAGGGGAGGGAGATGCCTCTTCTTCTAGGCCCAGACTTTAGTTGGCGCCGTAGGCATACTTAATGCAGGCCACCCGACAGCTCCTTGCGGTCACAAGCGAAGGACTCTACAGAGATGGTAAGACCCATCTCTTGCTGTGTTAGTGGAGGTTCTAAAGAACTTGGCCTTCATTCGCCCTGCACACCAAATCCCCTTGCCCTGCGCCCCGCCCCGCCGGACCCCGGACTCTTTGCCTCCACGCGCGAGGTAGGAGTGCGGGAAATGCTGTGACCGCCGCCCTGGGAGGTCTGCCTGCTCCCACCCCCACCTACTGAACAGCGTTTAGGCGAATGATAAAAAAGATTTTGCTCCGAGAGCTAGAAAGTCGATTTTTTTGCTGTTGTTGCCGCGTTGAAAAATATGTACGGCTACATGTTGTTGTTGTTGTTGTTTTGTTTTGTTTTTAAATAAGCAACAGGGATCAATTTTCCTCGGCGCGATGCTTCAGTCCCGGCACAGAGGGAAATCGGGCAGTGGCCGGGCGGCTGGGTTCTCGCCCCGCGCGGCGGCGGCGCCGGGGGATCAGCTCTGGCCGCAGAGCTCTTTCCTCGCCCCTCCCTCCTTCTGCTAAATGTTCGGATACCAGACAGTGAGTTGGCGAAGCGGGTGGGGGCGGAGAGGAGTAGGAACCGGGCGGGGGTGGCGGGAAGAACGGATTGACTGGGATAGTTTCCCAAGTAGCGTTCCCTCCTTGGACAATTCCCCTTAAAACTCGAGGCACCAAGGCCTGAGTTTAAACAAATGTGAAGTGAAATCTTCGGAAGGTCCAGCCCTTGCAGCGGTGGGACAGCCAAAGGGTGGTCGCATCTTTGTCCAGAGTTTTGAAACAGTTGCTGCCTTTCCTAACTCCCTGCTCTATCTCCCACCCCTCTCCCCAGTAAAACCAATTCAAAGAGGACAGACTCCACTCCACAAGATTAATGTCCGTTCATTTGCAGGATTAACCCTCTCACGCAGCATAATAAAATACTAGAGGTCCTTTTAAATTTAAATAAATACATGAAATCCGTGCCTTCTCTCTTTTCCTGGTTAGTCTCTCTTGGGACATCAGAAAACAGTGTCTCAGAACCTAAGTCAGTCTTAGAAGAACTTTTAACTCCGAGTTTTCAGATCATCTGGGGGCTGTTGTAGGCATTAGCATTGGGAGAGAGTGGGGAGACCAGCTAACGTGAAATATCTATAGCTTTACATTTTGATTTGGAACTCATGATTAAAAATCTATTTGTTCCTCCCAGGCTAAGCAGATTTCAATGTTGGTCATAGGAGCCACAAAATGTTCATTAAAGGAACCTAACCAAGGCTACTGTATGGCCACTTTGTGAACTCAGAACTATGGATGGGGGGAAAAGTATGAAAGTGTGAGTTGATGTCACGCTGGCTGTCAGTGTGTGGTCTATTGTGGAGAATGGTGCTTTTTGACTGAACAGAGGGAGCCCCCCTCCCCCCTTCCCCAGCTCTACTGCACCTGCACTGGATGAGGGAGTCCCTGCCATTCAGCCCATCGCAGATTGTTCAAACAGAAGACATCTCTGACAGCACTCAATTCATTACATTTCTTCCTGCTTTTCAAACCAACACACACACACAAAATGAGTATTGCCAGCCAGTGACAGCCAAAAAAAAAAAAAAATCTTAAAATACTTTATATGCAGCTAATTTGGAGGCTCACACAACTAACCATGAAATATTTTGTATCCTCAACTTGTAAAGCTTCGTGGAAAAAAAGGTTACCTGATTTTTCCTATTAAAAACATACCTCCATAGTTTATGTGGGGATAGTAAGTTTGTAGAAAGACCCTGCAGCACAGCGCAGGAAGTTTCAATAGGAATGAAAGCAGAAACATGCAAAAGAGAAAAGCCCTGATTTGTCTTATCAAAAGGGCCGGCTTGAAATGCATTCATAATTTATGCCGGTGAACCAGCTTGCTAATAGAGGTGAGGTACCCAAGAGCCAGGGGCAGGCAGTGAGAGAAGCAAGAGAGGGTAGTAAGGGAGGCATCAAGGCTGAAGTGTGAGCTAAACATTTAAATCTATTTCCTAACAACGAAGTCTTCCCCCCATATGCTCAGGTTTATTTTGCCATCTTAGATTCCAAGATGTTTTTGCACCATTTCACAAAGCTGATGAGCGAGTGTTTAGAAAGCTGAGGAGTGTTCATCTAGTTTCACAGAAGTTGGGGTAAACAAACTCTCACAAGGAAAACTTGATTGTAAGATACTTTCCCTGGAGGTGGGAAGAAGGGGGAAACAAAGAAAGGGAAGCAGACTTTGAGCAGGAGAAGACAGGTTTGCCACTTAGTTATTTCAGACTGATCAAACCGTAATGTTATGCAATAACTGAGATTTGAACTGTTAAGTGTGATAGTCAAATCGACCTGGACGTGAGTTGATACTGAATTGACTGCATGTGAAGTATCGGCTAATTCTCAGCAAATCAGTAGTTTGTGAGATCCTGGACCAATATCAAAACAAGGTCTAGTTTCTAGGACCCTTCCCTTTGGAAGGACATTCAATGAATTAAATTGATTTGTAAAGAAAACTTGGGAAGTGTACCTTCTTCTGGAAATGCTCAGGTGCTTTCCACCAACAAATAATTCTATCCATTTTACAGAGTCAGGGATCAAATGTCTTTCTTCTTGTCTACAGTTTAAATCATTCTTCTCTCAGCAATATTTTCTCAATTCTAAAATGGTTATAAACAGCGATACAAATAGTTAGGAGGAGCGGTGGGGGGACAGAGAAAATGGAGGTGGCATGGCCATAGCGAGCCAGAAGCAGCTGTCCTGACCTGACATGGTATCAGAACCAGAAAACTTTTGGAAGTCCAATTTTTAATCCACTGCTGAAACTCATGTAAGGCCAAATAAAATAAAGCTGCAGTGTACTTTGTAAAGGCTTTGGTGTGATTTGTCCAGTGTCTCAAAATAAAACAAGCATAAAACAAAACAGCAACAAAAACCCAACTCATTCAGAGCTCACAGCAAACTCTAGCTAGCAAATCAAATCACACACACACACACACACACACACACACACACAGAAGGGTTTGCCTGTGAGCTTCGGTGGTGTGGTGGGTGGTGTTGCCTGTGTGACTGTTTACGTGCCTAAGACTGGCTATTCGTGTTTGCTTATACTCTGGGGGGCAAGAGCGTCAGTCTCAAAAGCTGGGGCTGGCTGGTGGGGATGGAGACCGGCTCCACTGGCCTCACCCTGCAAGTGTACGGATTGCCCTTTCTGGAACACTCAAACGAATCATTTCATCCCTGAGGCCCTGCAGACCCTGACGTCACGAGGTGGGGGTGGGGGCGCAGTCCCGCTTCTGGCCTGGCCGCCAGCGATAAGAACCCTTGGGAAGAATTCACCGCTTCTTTTAATACAGTAATTATTTTTCTGCCTTCTGCGGGTGGGGGCGGCTCCTGCCCAGAATGCCGGCATCCCTCCCTTCAAGAAGATGCCCAGGGATGGCAAGTTTGCAGGATAACTTCCTAGGCCAACCTGAAGCCAGAAAGAGAACTGGCAAAGGAAGCAGGGTCCGCTGAAGAAGGCGAATTTCACCTGCTAAGGCCAGAGAGGAGGGCCTAATTTCTGGATTGATCTCTAGAGTCTAAAATGGGAACCTCTTGCCTTCCCTACCACCTAACTCCGTTGGACTGTAAGAAAAGTAGCAGCCATCAATTAATCCCATTTTGCGTCAGTGGCCTTGTACTCCTTTTCTCCTGGGTAAAGATGTATTATCCCTATTTTACAAATAGGACATGGATGTATCCTCCATCCCTATCTACTCTGATCCTGGAGGGGCCCAATACTCCGGTGCTCCAGGGAGCCCAAACCACTCCTGTGGTTACCCACAGCCACGTCAATTTCAATTCGTAGCCTCTGGCATCGGCAAGTACTAAGAGCTTGATTACTAATGGTGAGCTTTGGCACCAATCAGGGGCACACAACCTTTTAAAAGTAAAGGACTGAGGGGGAGAGGGGAGAGGAAGGCAGGACTCAAGTAACACAATCTCTGATTTGGGAGGTTTGGGGCCTAGAACCATCCTTGGGGTCACGGGGTCAACATGGGGCCTGCTAGCGCTGAGGTGAGGGAGGTAGAGAACTCCGGAGTAAGCGAGAGGGCCCACAACACCTCCGGAGACATTCCAGACTTGGGCGACGCGCGACCGTCCAGAGCTAAGAGAGGGAATCGGGCCGTTTTGGCAGGGTCCGGTCGGAGAAAACTTGAGCCCTACGCAGCACCTTCCCAGGGAGCCCCATGGGAGCCTCGGCTAGGGCCACGGTGACGTCAGGTCCCCGGTCGGCGCTGGCCCGCCTCAGCTTCCATCTGCCCGCGCAGCCGCTCCGGCGCGGGCTGCGGCGGGCTCCCCAGGGCAGGCGGGTGGGAGGCCCGAGCGCTCCCGGCCCTGCGCCGCGCCCCGCACCGAAGCCCAGAGAGGAAGGCAGAAGATAGTTCAAAGCGCCGAAATCTTTACTAACAGCGCACACTTCTTTCTGTGAGTGCAGATAGACGAGGGTAATGAAATGAACGACTCCTTGAAGGTTCTAAATCACCTGACACTTCTTTGCAAAGTAGAGCAAGCATCTCAAGTCCAAAAGCCCAGAAGCAGCAAATATCTTTGCGTCCTGAAATGAGAGGACGTTCTATTTGCTTTTGAAGAGAAACTGAATACACCACTCAAGGAAACAGAAATATCACTATTACACCAAAATATAAAATAAAATCCATCTAGACCTGCATGCAGAAAGAGTTCTCTGCCATGGGAAATCTTGGCCTTGTCTTAGTAATCCATTCTCCCAGAGATGTCTCATAGGTTAAAAAAAGAAAGTCAAGTCCATTATTTCCTAAAAGCTACAGAAGCAAAACAGAACCACTGAAAACAAGAATTGTAAAATTGGACAGCATTATAAGAAGGAAGAGTGGTTACAAGTCTCCCTGGGTGATATCAGAGGCAGGTTTTCCCAGGAAGTTTTTAATAGAAAATAACTATGAAAGACACCAAACTAATTCTCTGGTTTGGGCAATTTCTCTGTCTTTGGAAAGCTCCTTCCACAGCTGCTTACTCTAAAACTCCAGAGGCTGTGTCCCTTTGAATTTTATGCACACTTTCACAGTAAAGTTCAAGTGTTTCTCCCCCTTCTTCTGGCTTTATGGGATCTACCTCATAGACGAGGTCCCTAAAGAAATACACCAACCATCTTCCAACTTCAGTCAAAAAAAAAAAGCAAAGGAAAGAAATAAATCAACCCTCATCCTCAATCTCACTTGTGGCTGTCCAAGGCAGTCTTTACTCTGAAAGCAGGAAAAGGCAGCATAAAAAACGGAGTGAGATGCAAATTATTTTAAGGCAATAATGGGGTGTGTGTGTGTGTGTGTGTGTGTGTGTGGAAAGTGTTGGAGAAGTGTTAATTCAAGTCTCTGCTAAAGCTCATGGCAAAGGAAACTCTTTCCATGAATCAAAATATGAGGACCTGTTTTACAAAATTCTCCAAGAACCAGAAATAAAGGGAAGAGGATATAAAAAACTCTTTCATTACAATAAATAAATAAATAAGCAGTGCCAACTAGCAGACGACCAAACCACAGTCAAACTTCAATCCCAAAGCAGTTAGCTATAAACTGTTAGCAGTTGAAAAGTAAACCTGTGCACACAAAGGCACTGTTTAATTTTCTTCTTGTAAGGGTTCTAAATGAAGACCCAATCACTATGCAGTTAAGCGGTATTTCTTGTCCCCCTGAGGCGCTGATCAGTTCTTTTTAATGTGAGAAAACTGGCGACTCAAAACCCGTCAATGGAGCTCCCACAACAAAAGTTCTGAAAAGCTGAATGAATTGGGTTTGTAATTACTGCATCCCGTTCCCCCACCCCTTGCAGCTTATCTCTTATTCATTCACCTTATATTATTGTCAAGGAATCTTACTCTCAAAATCATTCCCTTACCATTTTACCCAGGGCCACGGAGGAACTTATGACAGAGCAGAAATGGAACACTCACCAGGTCCCCCCTCACCCCACTACACCTGGAGGTGTTCAAGCCAATAGGTGGGGAGGGAAGGAGGGACTATCTCTTACCCCAATTTACTGAGTGTACTAGAACTCCGCGTACTCAGCCTATGGAGACTTCCATTTTAAAACCCGAATTTTATTGGCAAACAGCAGTGTGTGCCCTTTCTAAATTCAGAACCTGCCTGAGTCTCTGAAATCCTGTGACATCTCCACTTAGAAAAGGCAAAGGTTATAAATAATTTCCCTCCCCTCTCTCCCTAAACTGCAAGGCCCTAAAAGACCTTGCCAGACGTGATGTAGAATCTAAGATAACTTACTATGTTCTTGTTTCCTTCTTTTAAATCAAAACCAGCAAATGAAATAGAAAAAGAAACTATAATCCCCCCCCCCCCCAACTCTCAGCCCAGGAAAAGGTTTTATGAAAAAGTCAGCTTCAGAATGCCAGGGCTCTGTGTGTATTTCAATCCAAGGCATGGCTGATGGAGAAGATTCTCCTGAGATTTCCTACTCTAAGAATGTGTCGGTTCTAGAAATAAGTACAGCTATTACAACCAAATCTACTAGCAGACTAAATAATTAATTGAAGCGTTGCTCTTTGACCCTGGAAAAGTCCAGTAGGGACACGTTTATAGTAATAATACCTCCGAATGAGCCCTTGTCAAATATTCATTTAGTGGTTAATGTGAGCCATTTTCCCCTGGGACCGTCTGTAATACCAGCTTCCCAGCATTGGCAAGAAACCTTGCTAATCTACTACAGCTCAGCAAAATATTTTAACGCTCTTTATTTAAAGTGGGGGCGGGGAGCACGCGGAGAGAAAAAAAATTGCAGAGGGAACAAACTATAATCTCATCCCTCTACACATTTCCATTCCATGTATAAGTTTAACAAAACATTAAATTCACCCCCTTTGACTGGAAATTGAATGGTTTTAGTGAATAGAATAATATCCCAAGGAAGAAACTGAACATTCAACAACTAACTTCAGCACTGAGAGATAACCATCTCTGGGAAAGTTTATGGGTTTATCCCCTTCTTGGAAATCACATTATAATTAAAATACTGTATGTTCACTATTAATCTAGTCATGAAACTACACATCTTGGGGAATCATTTAATCCAATCAAATAAATGATGAAATATATACCACTTTCCTCAAATGCAGTTTATAAAAAGAATGTATTTAAGAACAAAATAATTTGGCTTTCAGTTAGGGGATATGGAGGAATAGGAGGGAAAATGGGAGTTCTCTTGTTTTAGGCAGAAAGTGACAATCACTCAAAACTAGTTCAACTTCCTGAAATTGCTCTCTTCCCTCTTGCAAAATATTTGAACCTGAGCATTTGGCCAAAAAGTTGTTGCTTTTTTTAATCTGATCCTGTGGGTTCTTTTATTTATTTATTTACTTTAATATATATATATATATATATATATATATATATATATTTTTTTTTTTTTTTAAGAGAGCCTGGTGCAGTGCAATTACTCTGAATGCAATACATATTTCTAATATATCTCTAATTTTTCAAATATATACACACCATATAGTTGATTGGCTCAAATTCCGAGAATATCCTCCCCACCCCCCAGCAAGATCATTTGGATCTTTATTCAAAGTTTCTTTTATTCGTATGTGTGAGCAAGAACTGGCGAATGTGCTCATTACCACGTGAATAATCCGTATATGCATTACAATGGCTGGCCAGGCCGGGGGAAATTCTTTTAGAGTCTCTGCATTAATTAGGGGGGGAAATGCCTCGCTTAGAATTGGGAACTGGCATAATAATTGTCCTTTACCCTAAAATGAGGATTTTAAGAAAAGAAATAAATAAAAACCAATACACGCCTAAAATAAAGCAATCCATATGAAATAAAAATACAGAAAGTATGAGGATATTTCCAGCTGAGCCCAGAACTGATATTAGCAACACCACGAGAAAGGAATACTTTCTTGGAAAAGGCGAAAGTGCACACCAACGGGTTGAGCTAACTTAGTGGCTGCAGCCGGTATTTTACTCAAGGGTGGAAGGCGCTGCCGGATTCCAACTTCTCCAAAGTTGTAGCAAGTTGACACAACAAGCCCTTGAAATGTGGGTAGCAAACCCACGCTCTTAAGTATGCCTGACTCCTGTTTCCTGGTCCCTTGTGGTGGGGGAAGATGAGCGAGGTAAGCAGTAAATAAGGAAGAAAAGTCTCTGAGTCGGTCTTACAGATTCTCCGGCTGCGCCAAAGCGCGGGTCGGTTGTGATGTAGAAACATCGTTAATTCAAAGACCGTGGCGATCCCCCCAACTTTTTCGCTCCCACTGTGGACAACTAGAGTCTTTCTTTACCTTTCCTAGGGCAAAAGAAAACAACAAATCCAATCTTGTTTCCCCACCCCTTTCCCCTCCCCCTACTTCTCTACTACCGTAGTAAAACATGGTTAACAGATCAAAAGCATAATCATCTCCAACTGTGATTAGCCCGGACAAAGTAAAATATCTACCTCAGAGTTGATTGTTTTCTTCTTTAATATGGCTGTTGCCTGGCTTCTCTTTTGCTTGTTATCAGCTGCAGAGATATCCGATTTGGGACTACAGGCTTGGACCCGCGCTGCCAATTTAAGAAATGGAATTCGTGGAGGGAGAGAGAGGAAAAAAGAAAATAAATAATAATAATAATAAATAGCCGTGATAAGTCGGGGGGGGGGTTGTAAGATGCTCTTTGCTTTCCCTCTCCCCTAAACAGGAGAATGTAGAGGAGAAAGTTTATGAAGTCAAGGAACAAAGAAAGCAAACCACTTGTTTCCTCTCAAACAATAGCAGGGCTGAAGTAATCCAAACACCCACCCAGCAGATGAGCACTTTGCATGTCTAGTTTGTAATTATTCCGATACAAGAAGCATCATTTTCCCTTATAACCAGGTTTCCAAAGGGCCATTGTGCATTGAAGAAAACGAAAACAAAACCAGCCAACCTGGTTCTGATTTGGCTCAATACCCCATCTGCTGAGCCACATGAAAATTTTCAGAATTGACTCCTTCTTTCTGGCAACAAGTGGCATAAATCAGTTTTAAGTATAAGTCCCCATCATGCTTATTCATGCTGCTTAGAAAAGGAGGGGGTGGATTTACAATATATGTCTCTAGTTTCTATTTTAGAAATGACACAAGCATTTCAATTTTTTGAGAGTACTTATTCAGTTAATCATTCAGACATTTATTTGTTGCAGTTAACATTAGCACATGCTACTGGACTAGAATATCAAGGTTTTAGATATTTTGCTTTCCTGGCTGAGCACAGTATATACCCCGAGGAGTTATGTATAATCAGTGTTATCCAAATAAATGAAAGACTCAAACATAATTTCAGTGTCCATATTTCAAAAATTTATTTATCTCAAACTGTGCATAATGGAGTAAAAACTTAAGTTGAAAATGTACCTGTTATAAGGATGGTATTAGTTCAAATATATACATGGATTCTCGGCAGACTGATTCAAATAATACAGAGCCGAATCTTTAAAATACAACTACGGAAAATAAAGGGGGGGGGAACCTTAAAATATCACAATAAATTTACAGAAATATTACAAACCATAAGAAAATATTTCAAACACAGTAATTTCATGTTGTTGTTGTTGTTGTTTTATCTGAACAAAATGGAAAGTTGGGAAACAAAAGCTATTATAAATTACCAACGATGTCAACCTGTATGGCCATTTTTGCTTTTAACAGTAAGTTAAAAAAAATTTAGTACAATCTAAAACTTTTGCCCCTTTAAAGACCACGGAGATGGTTTTGCCAGTACTTATTCTAATGTTTTCCTTTTGTACAATTTTAAACAATTAAAATGTCCAAATCTGAATAATTTTCTTCTTTCCACGTTTGCAACTGTCCTAAATTTCAGCTGCAGAATCAAAATTCAGCAAGAAGCCTCTCCTCGAAAAATATTGGCAAATTCTCAGCTTATAAACAATGGACATTTTGATTGCCATGTTTATCTCGATAAATACTGTACAAAAGTTGCTTGCAAATATTAAAACATTTTTTTCGTCGCTTGGAGACTAGCTCTAAATATTATTGGTAAAGACTTTTGCAAACTTTCTGCAAAGCTCCTACCGTATCACTAGAACTTTTAAAAAGTTTTGCGTAGTTTTCTTTCCTCCAGATCTATACAAGGTCCATTCCCTCGCCCTCCCCACCCCACCCCCCTGGTTTCCTCTGTACAAAAATAGTCCCCCAAAAAGAAGTCCAGGATCTCTCATAAAAGTTTTCTCGTCGGCATCGCGGTTTTTGCGTGAGTGTGGATGGGATTGGTGTTCTCTTTTGCAGCTGTCATTTGCTGCGGGTGATGACTTTTTTTTTTTTTTTTTTTGAGCGTACCGGGTTTTTTTTTTTCTCCATGCTGTTTCTTACTCTCCTCCCATTTCCCTCGTTCTTCTTTGAAAATTCCTCCCCCCCTCTAGTTCACTGTCCAGCCCTCACATGTGCGAGAGGGGCAGTGTGCCGTTAATGGCCGTGCCGGGCACCGGGCCGCTCTGGTAGTGCTGGGACATGTGAAGTCTGCTGGGGGCGGCGGGTTCCGGCACCTCGGCGCCGGGGAGGTACATGCTGATCATGTCCCGGAGGTCCCCGGCCTGGCAGGGCGCCCTGGAGTGGGAGGAAGAGGTAACCACGGGGGGGCTGGAGCTGGCCTCGGACTTGACCACCGAGCCCATGGAGCCAAGCGCCATGCCAGGAGTGCCCTGCTGCGAGTAGGACATGCTGTAGGTGGGCGAGCCGTTCATGTAGGTCTGCGAGCTGGTCATGGAGTTGTACTGCAGGGCGCTCACGTCGTAGCGGTGCATGGGCTGCATCTGCGCGGCGCCGTGCGCGTTGAGGCCCGGGTGCTGCGGGTAGCCCAGCTGGTCCTGCATCATGCTGTAGCTGCCGTTGCTCCAGCCGTTCATGTGCGCGTAGCTGTCCATGCGCTGGTTCACGCCCGCGCCCAGGCCGGCGCCCACCCCGACCCCGCTCGCCATGCTGTTGCCGCCCGGAGCCAGCAGCCCGCCGGGCAGTGTGTACTTATCCTTCTTCATGAGCGTCTTGGTTTTCCGCCGGGGCCGGTATTTATAATCCGGGTGCTCCTTCATGTGCAGCGCTCGCAGCCGCTTGGCCTCGTCGATGAACGGCCGCTTCTCCGTCTCCGACAAAAGTTTCCACTCGGCGCCCAGGCGCTTGCTGATCTCCGAGTTGTGCATCTTGGGGTTCTCCTGGGCCATCTTGCGCCGCTGCCCGCGGGACCACACCATGAAGGCGTTCATGGGCCGCTTGACGCGGTCCGGGCTGTTCTTCTGGTTGCCGCCCGCCGCCGCCGCGGTGGAGTTGCCGCCGCCGCCGCCGCCGCCGCCCCCCGAAGTTTGCTGCGGGCCCGGCGGCTTCAGCTCCGTCTCCATCATGTTGTACATGCGGGCGCTGTGCGCGGGCCCGGCCCGCCGGCGGCCGCCGACCCTCGGCCCGGCCGGGACTTTGGGGGGCCCGCGGGCGGGGGGAGAGGAGGAGGGGAGGCGGGCGGGGGTGTCGGGAGCGCAGGGCTCCGCGAGAAAAATCAGGCGAAGAATAATTTGGGGGAAGAAAAGAGAGAGAGAAGCAAACTGGAATCAGGATCAAAAAAAGCGCTTCCCTCCTCTTCTGGCCGATCCTGCCGCCGCCGATGATTGTTATTATTATTTTTTGGAAAGGCTTAAGCCTGGGGCTCAAACTTCTCTCCCTTTCTTTCTCTCTCCTCTTCTTTCTCTCAGTCCTAGTCTTAAAGAGGCAGCAAACTACTTTCCCCCTTTTGCAAACACTCTCTTCTCTGCCTTGACAACTCCTGATACTTTTTTGAACAAGTTAATAGACAACCATCCATGTGACGGGGGCTGTCAGGGAATAAATGGGTTTCCAGCGACCAATCAGCGCGCGGCGGCTCCTCCACTCGAGCCCAGCCTCGCAGCCGGGTTTTGCATGAAAGGGGGCGGGGCCTGCCGCGCCGCAGGCCGCGCGGGGGAGGCGAGGGGAGGAGGGGGAAGGAGGGAGGGGGAGGCGGCTCCCACAGCCAGCCTGCCAGCCACTGAGAAACCTTTGTATCCCCTCTCGCAGCAACAGGTCACACCACACGCCTTTTCGAAGGAAGTGGGTAAACAGCACCAAGACTGCGATTTTTTTTCTTCTTCAAACTTAATATTGATTTACTTTTTGCTGCGGGCTGCTGAAACGAGGAAGGGGCGCGAGAAGCCGCTAAGGTGTGGGGGTGGGGCACGGCAGAGTGGGTGGTTCAGGACGACTGTCCTACTAGTATTTCAGGAAACAGGCGGTGCAGGAGTTGGTGTGTCATTGTTGTCCCGCTCCTCCGCATGCTCCCCCCCGCCACCGCCGCCCCCCCCCCCTCCCCCGCTCCAGCCTCCTCGGTGCTTCTGCCTAACCTCGCTCTTCCCCTCGCCCCTGTTCCTCTACAGGTGCCGGCACTAGTTCGCCCCTTTCTTACACTGTCCCGACAAGAAGTTATGAGACGGAAAGCTCAGTGCTCCAAACCCTCCTAGCTGCCACGCACTTTGCTCTGTTTTAAGCATAAATCCTGCTGGGACTCTGTGGCCGACTCCGCACTTGAGGGGAGGCCGGGCCTGGGGAAGCTGCGGCATGCCTGCTGTCCCCTGACCAGCTCGGCTCTGGCCCCGACACTGCGGCTTCTCCCCTTACCCCCAGCCTCATCTCCCACCATCTTTCTCCGTTCAGTCGACAGAAAGGGGATGCCCCCACTCTCCTCCTCTCTCCCCGTTCTCCTCTTGAGCCTCCCCCAAAGCAGGATTTCAGTTGGGCGAGTTTCAAAAGGAGGTTAGGGGAAGAAGGAGATCAACAGAAGGACCTTCAGAAGCGCCTAGAGCAGCGTCGTGTCAACTTCCTGGCATCCCTCGGCAGAGTATGGAGGCGGCATTTGGGCCGCACTCACAAACTCCCTCCCACGCAGAGTTCCCAGGACTCGGGCAGCACCAGCTCTGCCATTCCCCCTTGTGACTTCTACTGTGGTGGCCGCTCTGCCTGGGCCGCCGGGTCTGGGACAGCGCTTGGAGGGGACTCCAGGCCTGGGAGGCCGGTGTGGTGCTCTCCAGGCACAGGTGCAGGCAGTGCAGGCAGGAAGAAGGCCGCCAGGACTGGGGACGGAGGGAGCCCAGCGAGGCCGGGGCTGGAGGATGCGATGGAGGCGGGGGGTAGGGGCTCAGGAATCCCGCCCGCCTAGGACCCAAGAGGGTAATTTTAGCCGCTCTCCCATTGTCCCGACGTAAAGATTTCAATAGGTAGGCGCTCAATGCGGAGAGCAATGGCAGCACGTCCGTTACAAATAGGTAGTTTTGTTTCTCTTGTTGTCGCTACACGGAGTCAAACAAAGCCCCGTCTAAGTTTCCTTCCACTCTCTTGTTGGGATCTTTGTGGCTAAAATGCACTTGACTACAAAGCGGGGGGGGGGGGGGGGGGGGGGGGAAAAAAAAAAAAAAACAACCTGATGCCATTTCTTTTTTATAAAGGGCTTAAACCATGAGGGTTACTTATTTTCTTTCTTCTGTAACACTCTCTCCGCCCCCCTCCTTCCCTGATCTATATACCCTTACTCACCCTAAGAAAATGTTCTGAATAGTATCTGTCGGCCACGTTCCATTTATTATCTTTACAAAACTTTGCATTGTTTTGTTCCTTACTAACCTTCTTCCCATAACCATCACTACCCCCACTCCAACTTCTCCAATCCCTGCCCTCCGGGGCTTTTCTGTTCCCGTCAAACTCAAAATAGGCACGCTCACTGGAAAGCCAGAAAAGTTGAGAAAAGAATCCTGTAGACTTTTCTTTATAAATTATTATTTCCAATCAACCTCCCCTCCCCCAACAGTGTCTTCTTTTTCTCTCAAGTTATGGTTTGTTTTAGTTCTTGGGAACCTGGGAAGGGTGAGACTGGCTTTCTCGAAACGGATAAATATATGGCACTCTTTAAAACAAAATAATGTCTTCTGTTTATTCGAGGTGTAATATTAAGCTAAACAGGGACATGGAGATTAGGAAGAGAAAAGGTTAGAGGCTCGGAAGACAACACCGCAGCCACCAGGCTTTTCAGCGCGTCTGGTTTTAGGGATGTAGCTGGTGCGCCCCCTACTGGTGAATTCGCTTTTCCAAGACTACAGTTTTGCTTTTACCTTTAAAAAAAGGTGTTTGGAAATATTTTTTTTTTTTTAAATGAGGGGACTGGGAGGAAGATCCACTAATTACACGTAATCTAAACAAAAGAAAAGTTAACATATCATATAAGCTATGGAACTAAATCATAAGAATCAGATTTAATTTGCTTAACTTAGAAATGTACATAATATAACCTCCAGATAAGTAGGAGGTTAAACCTTGGGAAAAAATAGGTACAAATTATGAGATTCAACATATGAATGAATTATGATTGTCCAGATGCCACGAAGGGCAGACCAAGCATTCACTTTATGATTGCGTATGCATTGGTCTGCACTTAGTAGCATTATTCTGAAAACTTTAAAAAAGCTTATGGATAATTAAGTTTGAAGGAAAAGAAAAACAAACACACAAACAAACAAACAAACAAACAAGGGATTGATGTGGATAATGGTGTATGTGTATTAAAATAAATATTAATAATGGATAGTTACAGAAGCAAATGTTTGTAATCTTCTCTCTCAAGGGGTAGTAGTAGGAGGCACAAATATTTCCTTGGGATAATATATAAAAGCTTTTATACATTCTCAGATGCATGTGTTTGTGCCTGAACTCTATAATAATGCATTTAAGAGGTTAAAGGGGCTGACTAGGTCTTTTGTTAATTGCTTTTATCATATAAATAAGCTATGGAAATACATTACAATTGTGTTATCATTGGTTGCATTTATTTACAGCTTTATTTTAATTAAGCCTGCTGTACTTATCAAGGCAATAAACTAACTGTGGCTGGCATTTATGCATAATAATGTGCTATGAAAATAAGATTAAAGAAGATGGTGATAGCAGAAACAATTTTCTCATTAGATTTTTTAGAACATATGCATTAAAAAAAAAAATCAGATCACCGGCCACTCTATTTCAATCTAGCATCATCACTGGCCCCTAAATATAATAATAACTATAATAATCACAATAGATGATAGAAGCAGCACTGTTTTAGGTTTATAACAGATGGCTACAGTACTAATAACAATTACACCATTGACTACTAGGGTATCAAAATAAGACTTGGAAGAGGGTGCTTCATCCCTCAAGAATTTAAAAATGTTGCCATTGGCACAATTTATGAAAATTTAAAGTGCTTAATCTAAAGGAAGTATAACATTTCCCTTTCATGGGCAGCAAAAAGCTGTATACTTTTAGAGCAAGATTAGAAATTAAGAACAAAATGCATAACTCATAGGATATTCTGATTTAATTTTGTTTTACTATAGGCCCCAGCCCCAAACCCTTAACTGATTAAGTGTAGCTCAGTTTTATCTTTTGCACTGATATTTCTCTCCTAAACTCCCCTTATCCCTCCTCAAGTATTATATCTGAAGCCAACTAACAATTTTGTGGAGATAGGGGACTGTAGACTTATTTTTTCTTCTTAGTGGCAAATAGAGGTTTAACTTGCAGTAATTAGGTGAGAACTAGCCAAGCATCTTACTATTATGATGCTTGTTAAAAAACGCTTCTTTTCTGCATCTGCATTTGAGTGTGTTCCCTCCTCTCTTAATCTTCTTATGGAAATGAAGGCAAACGGCAGGGAACCTGCAGAGTCTTGGAGAATGTCCTTGTTAACTGGAATTTCTCAGCATTGCTAATTAGCAGAGTTTGACGACCACCAGTATTGGGGGGAAAGCTCTGTTTAACCACTCACAAACCATTCCGAGGAAGAGCAGACTAATTTTATTTTGTAATTAAAATCTGAAAAGGGCCCTATTTGACAGTTAGGGCTATGAGAGTTTTATCTCCCCGTGAAATAATTACTGCCTTGATAACTCAATTTTCTGAAAAATGTCAACTGTGGGCTCCAAAAGTTTTAATTTCATTACGTAAGGAAAAAAAAAAAAGACAGAGAAAAATAGAATAAAATGTACAGAAAGGCTTTCTAATTCTGGAAGTGGTTAAATATATTAGGAGCCAGATTTGGCCAAATGAAGGGCTTTTTTCTCCCTTTTTTTGTTATGTTTCCTCCGGATCCTAACCTTCCAGCCTTCTCCACTGAAAGCGACCATAGCACTGAACAGACTGCAGTGAAAAAGATGATACCGGTAGTGTGGTAAGGGGCATATAAACTAAAAAGAGAAGTACGGCAGGCCAAGAAAAGTTTGTGATTTTAAAAGCCAAAAATAGAGAAAAATTCCAACATGTAGGACAATGCTGGTGCAATCTGGTAAGATGAGATTTTATTGATATTTATCCCGTAACTCTAGAAAACTGAGAATTACAGAGTCAGGAGACTGGTATAAGCCAATTTAAAAAATGTTTCCTTCTTCCAAGTTGCAAAAAAATGTTCCTCCATCACCTCAAATTGCAGTGTGCCACAAGGCTTCCTGAATGATCAACACTTAATTCTTCAAGATATGTGAAACAAACACAGATCAATGAAGGTAAAGAAAAGCATTAGAAAATTTCTTTTCCTTACAAAAGCATCACATATTTTCCAAAAATAATAAGTAAGCCAGAAAAAGTTAGGATATTGAAACTAAGAGCAAAAATTAGAATAGAACTGTGCTGTTATCAAACTTCACTTGCTTTAGACTGTGAAGGATCCCTCGTGAGATCCTAGAGGGGATACTGCAATTTTTATAAAGCAGTTTTCAAAATGAGAGAAATTCTTTCATCTACATTTCTTTCTATTGCCATCTTTTTCTTTCTATTGCCAAACTTGTCAGATTTTGGAAGTGTGAAAAATTATTGACAGGAACTATAATACATGTTTCTAGATGATACACAGAGCAAGCACAGATCTCTATCCCTTTTTTATTTACTAAGACATAAATATGCATATGGATGCATGGTAGATTGGCAATTTAAAATTCCTTAATTATATTTTTTCTTCTTGTCTGTCCCTTCAGCACCTTGCCTTTAATTTCCAGAAGTGGTATTACACGTAACAAATGAACAAGGGGATAACAAATGCTATTTCAGTCCAGACCCAATTTCACCAAATAATTTCACTCAAGGGCTGTAAGGACCCTTGAAACCTAAGGAATGCAGAGCTGCTCTGAATCCAGCTCCTTTTTTTATTCACTCTCTTTCATCTGAATCCCACTGATGAAATAAATACATTTTAAAAAGAATTCAAGGATATAAAGAAAACCAAATATATTTCTCCCTTACTTCAAATTATAGCAACAAAAGTAATATATAATCACTTGTGTATGTCTTCAGGGCTATATATAACAGTCATCATATTGCTTAGAGTATTTCATATATATGTATCTTCTACATATATCCCAGCTCAAATATTTTCTGGAAAAAAGGATTCCTGTTTCACGATTTCATTTCCATTTCTGAATTGTCAAGTAGTTTTAATGTAAGACCTGTCTCTGCACTGCAGCTGTTGTCCAGGGGAAAATGCAGTGTGCCCATTAAATGATCTAATTATTTTAAATAGAAATTCTCTTAAAAAAAAAAAAAAGACAAACTGAGAATTTAAAGAGACTGCTACCAGTGTTTTCCAGTTACATTGACAAAAAATGAACCTATGATTTTGATTTTAAAAATCAGAAGACAGGAATGAAAAACAAAAACAAAACCAAGCCAACAGAGCATCAGGAACTGCAAGTGGCCCAACAAATCCATGGCCCTGTTACACCTCTAAATCATTGCTTGGGAGTCTAAATACATATCTCCCTGACTGACCACGCTATCTTGCACAATTAATCATCCCAAAGGAACAGGGATTCCTTAGAATCCCAATTTTCCAGTGACTAGGATTGTTACCCTAATGTTAGGAAAAAGACAGTCACCATTTTAAATTCTCCGACTGTGATTATTTCATTGAGTTGTGACCACAACCTTTGTGGGAAAACAAACTGAAGCTTCCTTGGGATTTCTCTAGACTATATTAAATGGTACATGAATGACAACCGCAGTGCATGCCAAGCTTCACACTCACTGCACCGGCAATCCACGAAGAAGGGAGAACATTTCTCCCTTCGTCTGGTTCCTTCCAAACTCCTGAAATGGGATTTGTCTTCTTTCTTCTGGAGATCTCATCGTGTGCACTGCTTCTGTGTTACCTTCAAGCCCCCTTTGCAGAAGTACAATCAGACATAATACAAACTCAAAAAGTGACAACACTTTAGAGAGGGCAGAAGGCAGAGGTGTTTGGCACCTCAAAAAGCAGGTTGGGGAAAGAAATTAGATCTGTTAACATGCGTGAGGGACAGGAGTACTATCAAAGGAAAAGGAAGGAAGTCTTTCACCTGTTTGTATGAAAAGAAGCTGAAAGCAAATCATTAAAAAAAAAAAATCACCTACACCATCAGCCCTAAACAAAACTACTACCCACTTTTTCTCAGAGTTGCAGCAGTGGCTAGCCCTGGAAAGTGCTCTAAATCAAAGTGTGCACCCATCCTGGGCGGCCTGGCATGCTCAAGGCCTCCCATTGACATCTGGAGCCCTCTCCTGAAAGCTCTTCTGGCCTCAAAAGAAATGTCTGAGAAGTCTGCCTTCCCAGGGGCCCACTTCTACTCACTCCCTATTGCCCCTTTTCCAGCCCTGGCTCAGATGGAGTTGGGTTTCCAAACCCTTCCCAATGGAATTCTCAGATGACTAGCCTGATGATAATCTTTAAAGGCTCCTTGGGAGCTAGGACTCTGACTTTTATCTCCCCTCCCAACCTTCTTCCCTTTTTTGTAGGCTCTCCCCATTCCTTTTCTCTCCCGCCCCAGCCCCCCTCCTTAATTTGAAGATCATTGACACGATAGGCTGTAATGAGTCCTTCAGAAACTGTTATGATCTACAGTGACAATCTCTGCACCTAATTCACAGATTATTGACAAGCACCGTGGGCTCAGTGGTGTCAAGTTGTACTTGTGGTTTCAACACCCTTCAGCAACCTACGTAGCAGCTGGGCCTTGGATTAGGACCCACAGTCTGGCAGCGTTGATCTGCCCGTTTGAGTGCTAGAGAGATGAGTATCTGTCAATATCTCAGCTCCTTCAAGCCCGTGCCTTCGTCTGTCTCAGGGCTGGGTCAAGGGAACTAAAGGTTCTTCAAAGTTTAAAAACAAAGTAAAAGAGCAAACTTAATGAATGAAGGCTCATCCTTGAATCGTGGTCTTAATAATGAGTCATCTGCTCCACCCCCAAATAGTTACCAAACTCCGAGCCACATACACTGGCTTTCATAGTCAGGCTTGGGTTCAGCAAGAACGGTTTGAGGTATGGAGGGGAGAGAGGACTGAAAACTTGGCACAGAGTTAGTGGGCTCAGGCAAGACTGGCCCGTTATCCGGGATCGCCCCCAGAATCGGGCAAAATTGACTACTTATAAAGCAGGGCACTCTGCCAAGAGGCGCGGGTTCAGGCCTGGCCGCTGGGACAAGAGACCCCAAATGTCCGCTCCTCCCCTAAAAGGCGCATTGCTGCTGCAGGGAAATGCGGCCCCGTTGCCAGCCGTGCGGTTTTGCCTGCTTCTAAGGAGTCAGTCACTCGCTGTCCCCTCCCCAGTCCCCCAAGATGGAAGGGCTGCCTTCCTGCTGGCCGCCGTGGGGCGTGGGATTCCGGCAGGGGCTGAGGCCGCCTGAAACCACAGAAATGACACTGCGCTGGGAAAGCTGGGTGGCTTTCCCAGGCCTAGGCCACCCACTTATTTAGTTCTCTTTGCTGAACTAGGGGTTGCGCTCTCACCTGGGGCCCTGGGAAGTTGGGGACACACTGCCCCCCTGCAGCCAAGTGCGGCTCCTCCCCCTGGCTTCTCCCCACAGGTTGGGACCCCCCGGGGGGCGGTACCAGGTCGAAATCTCCCGGCCTCTGGTTTTGCAAATTCTGCCTCCCTTCCGAACAGCAGGCATATATCCCCTTTCACGGGTCGCCTCCAAGATTCTGCTGGCTTTGGCCTCCTCTCGCCACGGGCAGCCTTGGACCGCGGCTGTCACGCACCGTTTGGTACTTTAGGAGGTTGGCGCTCGTTCACAAACTGGCCCGGACTTAACATTTCTGTAATGGGGACTCGGTTTTGTTTGTTTGTTTGCTTTTGTTTTTTGGTAAAGCAAAGGGTGGGGTTGCCTGTAGCAGGGAATCCCTCTTGCCCGTTATTTCGATAGGATTCCGGGTAAAAACTGATCCAGACCTTGATTCTTTTCCTGCCACTGTATCCAAAGTCATTTACTGAGAAACACAAGCTGAGATTCGATTCTGGAATCAGATGGAGAAGACATCTCTCATCGCACTGAACAGCAATTCCCCTGAAAACACAATCTCGGATCCGCTGATTTGGGGAGGTGGGATGAATCAATGTAAGATCAACATAAACAAATCTCGTGGCCACAGTATTAAATATTTTAAAAAGTAATTCTGTTATGAAAACTAATCTGGTTTCCTCCAAAAGGCAAAATTTTAAAAAGCAAGTCCTAAACATCTTAAGGTTTTTACCTAAAAGTTAAAATTTTTAAGTACATCCCTGAAGATCGAAATCATAAAACACCTTGTTGAGATCAGGTGTTCGTTTAGCACTCGAATTGTTTTCAAGTTCATTTTAAACACCTAAACAAACCCGTATTTTCCCATTATTTTCCTGTCAGAAGATATGTCATTTTTATAGTTTATCTTTCTGAAAGAATTCAAAGTGTACTTTTACCCTTACTTGCTCACCAAAGAAAAAGGCAAAGCTCTTTCTTATGTTAACAGATACTTTTGGAGATGTAAAAGTACTCCTCTTCCCCCTAGGATAATTTGGATTCCTGGTCCAGGAAAATGCTGAATTTCAAAAGAAAATACTCTTTACCATTGGCACACCTTTCCTGAAATCCTACGGCTGAGATGCTGAGATAAAAGAAGAAAGGTGTCAGGCACCTGTTTCTTAAACAATATCTGGAATTTAACCGCTAGCCCGGAAAGGAAAAGTTTGATCAAGATTGCTTTGGGGGATGGGAAACATTCAAAGCAGAGACTGGCCTCTTAATTGCACTCTGAAAATAAACAAATAAAAACGAGCAAGTTATTTCGTTTAGTCAGGGACTCAGTTACAATTCTTGAAGGACCTCCGAGGGCATTCAAGATGCTGCTGACAACGTCAAAGCAGCAAGCAGTAGCCTCTTCCGTTTTATTTTTGTAAATGTGTACAGAACGGGAGAAGTAATTTGCTTGGTTCTCCATAGCTACAAAAGAAAGTTCTCTTTGTTTTATATCAAGCTTCTCCACCTGTTTTACTATCTCAGAATCTGAAAAGAGTCCCAAACCCAAACGGGGGTAGGGGGTGGCTGCAATGTGAGAAAGAGGAATAGGTTAGTCTTCATTTTTGATTGGATTGAAATTGTGTTAACTCCTTTTTATTTTTTATTGAATTAAATTATACTATCTTTCAAGGATATAAAAACTTGTTTCCTCGCCCCATCTCCTTTTTGGAGGGTAATAAAGAGTTTTATCTAACCCCAGAGCAAGGTTCTCGCGATTTCCAGGACTGGCGCTGTGCATCTCCTACTGTGTCCAACAGGGGGCGCTGGTCACGAACCTGCGCGGCGGCTCAGCGCCGCTTCACATCTGAGCCGGGTTCCAGCCCCGGAAGGCGAGAGCCGCTCGCGGGGTCGAGTACAGAGCTTTAGTCTTCGTGGATAAAAAGAGATTAAAGGCTAAATTCTTTTTTTGGGTGTGTGTGTGTGTGGGGGGGGGTTATCAATTTTAACCAACTACGAAAATGTAGAGCTTTTTATCCTTTGATGTTCTTATAAAGAAACTCCTATCGGTTGAGGAATTACACGGTTTCTGAGCCAACACTGCAGCTACAGTGTGGGGGAAATTATTTAATTAAAAATATATTTTTCCATCTGTTCACATGATCTTTTTAGAAGTACTTAAAAAGCTGACACTGATCCCTTTGGCCTGTTAACCCTGCCCTAAGTTTCAAATACTTTAGCTATTTCGAAGGCCCTTCCATTAATTTTAAGGGGAAAAATAAAAGAGACCCAAATATTTAAATACCCCCCTAAACATTTACTGTTCTGCATCCTGCTTTTTTTTTTCTTTAAATAGGAGCTTTTGTGTGATTGACATATTTCACACTGCCGATTCTGCAAAGCCAGGTATAAATGACAAGAAGCGGCTCTTAAAAAAAGCTGATGTTGGACTACATAACACCCATGTATAAGATGAAATCTAAATAATATTGTAATCCACCCACCCCCACCCTAACTTAAAAAAAAAAAAAACCTTCACCTGTATTTAAATAGCGTGTCTTTAATTACAGCAGTTGGGGATGCATGAGGCTGAAATGAAATTAGCAGTCATTACCAGTCCTTTAACTCTGTGGTGCTTTTGATCAGCACTAAATTAGCTTTCCAGTCCTAACAAAGACTCTACAGCAAGCAGTGGGCTGTAAATAAGACAGCGCGACCTGCCCTCAACACCTTTTCTCTTGTCAATCATAGCTCTATCATTCAGCCCAAGATTAACCTTTATCTACCAAATTTAAGGAAAAAAAAAAAAGAACGAAAGAAAGAAGAAAAAGAAAAAAGAAAAAGGAGGCGGGAAGGAAAGCCCCCTGACCACCACATGTCGCAATAACAGAGGTTCCTAAGAGGCCCCCTTAAATTGTGTTCTAATGAGCCTGTGTCAGAATCTGCAATTTCCAAATCATCCCTCCCCACCTCAGCCCCCAAGACCTCTCCAACATATTAGAAGAGTCAGAATGCTGTTCAGGTAGGAAAGGAATCCCTTTCTGCGAATTACTAATTGAGTTTGGGCCACCCTCAATAAGTCAATCTGCCATTACCCCTTTCCTCCTCTATTAGTCTAACAAAATTTGTGGAGAGGAGGGGATGTTTGAGGAGAAAACATTGATAATTTTAAGGCATATACATAAGTTTCTGGGATGAAAACAATCAATTTACTCCACTAATAGTATCTAGTTTCTAAGCCTGCGGAGAAAAACCACCAACAGCAACAACAAAAACCCAGCTGCTTTTCCTAGTACTGAATTAAGAAAGTAAAACATTGGTTCCGATTGCCATTAGAGGGCGCCAGAGAGCAAGCCCCATCACCTCTCGCACAACTTCCCACCGAAGCCCTCCTAGCTTCCAGCTCCGCCATGCTCTGTGATTCCTTCTCTCAGGTAATATTTCCTGCTTCTCCTGTCCTCTTGTATCTCTAGCCCCTTCAATGTCAGTCTCTCATAAAGAATGAGGTATCGCCATGTCCTCTTCCTTCTCTTTTTTCACACCCCCACCCCAACCACCACCAAAATAGTAAGACGCCAGATCAAAGAGTAGCAACCCCTTAATGATATGTACCTTTTGGTTCAAATCACTCTTTCCATTCTGTGTGACCTTGGTCTGGAGAAGGGTGTTTTTTTGTTTGGTTTTGGTTTTGTTTTGGTTTTGTTTTTTTTCTCTGTGTGTGTGTGTGTGTGTGTGTGTGTGTGTGTTTGTAGGGATGAGATGCTAGCATTTGACATTTTTAAGATGGAAGCCTGAGTTTTTCATTTCTGCATCTCTCTCTGGGGGCTCACGGGTTTCTTTATTTTCAAAGGAAAAAGAAACACACACCCTTGCAAGGCAACTGATTATGTTCAGCACTAAAACTGTTCAGAAGAGAATAAAATAATGTCTTCACTTCTGCATTTGTTAAAGAAATCACAATTAGCATTTAATTCCAAAAGTTAACGCTTTCAGACTTAAATCTGTCTGTGTTAAATGACTGTTACACAGGGTGTATTTCCAGATCTCTTAAAGGTCAAAAGAAAAAAAAAAGAATGAGAGGGGAAGAAAGTGAGTTGGGGGGGTGGGCGGAGAGGAGTGAGCTAGCAGTGAATGTCAAAGTTGGGTTGCAAGCTACTTACATGTCCATGCCAGATCAGGGTGTTGTCTTGTAGCAGTTTGATTGGCAGGTAAAAAAGCGAAAGAACGTGAGGACTCCCTGAGCCTCTTGTCAGCCCAAGCTTGATCACTTCTCACCGGACAGAACGAGTTGAAGGAGCCTGCAGTTCCCCTCTCGTCCTCCATCCAAGGCACCGTGAATCCATTTCGGCTTTTCTTCCCCCCAGTCTCTCCATCAGCCTCCTGCCTTCACCCGCTTCGCCTTACACCAGCCTCCAAGACCTAGCCTAGCTTTGCCACTGCAATCCCCTGCAACAAGAAAAATCGTTTATGGCTTAAAACCCCAAATGGCTGATTTTTTAAAAGAGAGAGAGAGAGAGAGAGGGAGAGGGAGAGAGGGAGAGAGAGAGAGAGGGTGAGGGGGAGAGAGGGGGAGCGAGAAGAATGCACCCAGAGAACAACAAAAAAGTCAGTTATCCTAACACTGCTCTATCCCCCCACCGTACAGAAGAAGAATAAAAAAAAAAAAAAAAGCTTTATGTTTTTTCAGTGGGTATTCAAAGATAATTTGATGCCATTGTTTCTGCTACAGATGGTTCTTTTAAATACAATAACACGGCTCTTTGTGCAGGCTACCCACAATAAAAATCGAAAGCGTTCCCCTGAATAACCATTTTGTTCTCTCTTGTATGGGGCCAACAAAAGATGCCGTGAGGTAATGGGTTCTGTTTATTGAAGCCATAGAATAGGGGTTTGATAAAGATTTTTTTAAAGCAGAAGACCTTGCAAGGTCGGGCTGATCTCTTCATATTTTTTTTATTAAAATATTTGTCCAATAGATTATTCCTTGGTGCAGCTGCAGGTTTCCTCCTCAATTTTTAATCAGCCTAAACATCTGTCTCTTTGAGGAGGCTTAAAAAAAAAAATCTGTGATTGTATCAATGGTGCAGTAACCTTATCAAATCCTGAGTTTTTAGGCTGAGTGCAGGCAAAGGCAATGGGAGTTTCAATGCTATTTGGTCCTGATGGGTGAGATGGAGGGTTGAGGGAGAGGAGACACAACAACCCCAGACAGAGTGACTGAAGAAAACAAGGCTTTCCTCCTGCACCCCACTCTCCTGTTGACCATGTACAACTTGCATGAGTCAGACACACAGATCACCCAGGACTCGAGGCATCTCTCCTGATCTCTGCAAGCGTCCACCCATGCTTGCATGTTGGACGGGGGCTAGGCATGTTTTCTTACCATGCTTGTCTTCTCTTAGATCTCCAACCCTGAAAACCTAGGATTGGAGCCCAGGGGGAGGAGTGGAACAAGCTAAAGGCTAGTCTCTAGCACCCAAAGGGTCCCATTCTCGGCTCTCTTTCATTCACTGTTAGCTAGCTTTGACTCACTGATTGCTATCCTGCCCGGGGACTGGTGGCCACAGCCTGCCTGTTATAGTGCCCCATCCCCTCAGGCTTGTTCTTACAGCCACCCTGCTTCCTCTTCAGTTCTCACAGAGCGTCAGCTTCCCCCAAGTGGGGAAGCCCTGCCACCTAGACCTAGCTGAGGTCAGTAGCAATTTTGAGAGAGCCTTGAACTCTGAGGCAATGAGGTGCTGCAGGGGGAGATGGCTGGGTTTGTCTACCTTCCTATAGGAATTAATGCCAGGGCTCTCCAGGCCTCCAATAGCCCAGAATGACAGTAATCCACTTTCATGACTTGCGCTCTCTGTGTCGTCACTTGTGGCAAGACAATAGTCTGGGAAAATGGCTTTAGTCATAAAAACAAATTGTCACTGGGTTCTCTATCTCTGCCCCCTGCCCCATTTAGTCCTCCTTTTCTTCCCACAAACCATTCAATAAATATATTAAACAAATAAATAAAATGAATAAAATAAAGACAAACGCTCAAATGAATCCCTTGACAAAACCGAGCTTAGCTTCCACTTTCCCTTTTGGAAACAATAATGTTATTGGTTTAGAACTGGTCTAGAAGTCATCTACTAAGGGATTCTTGGAGACTGTTACTTAGACACCTGTTACAGTCTTCCCTATGAAACTTGAAAAACAAACGCAAACAAAATAGCAGAAAATTGAACAAATGTTCGCCTGGTTGTTTCTCAATAATTCATTTTTTTTAATCTCAGGGCGAACACCTTAATACCAGTTTGAAAAGAACAAAAGTCAGGGAGGGCAATACCCAAAAAGTTATGCACCCCATCCGGATCAAGAAAAGTGTATTTGTAAGTGTCAGTGCATTGGGGAGGGGAAGTGAAGACTGTCAATCAAGAGCTTCCTCCAATAGAACAGGCTAAGTAAGGATTGTGTACCTGTGACTTCTGGCCTTGTAGGAAAGGTAGGGAGCATTATGCAAAATTGAAAGTCAATAGTGGAAACACGTCTTCCAACTGAAGGAGGAGTGGGAGAGAGCAAATGTAAAATGTTTAATCCAGTGTTCCTAACTTTGCACTAAAAAAGTGATCCACTGAAATAACGGAATGACCTTTTCCTGCTTCCCTTGTCATATTTTTTCTAAATATCAAAACTTATAAGAGATGCTCCAACCTCATAAAAAAGCTATTTTTCTTCTTATAATGAACTGAGAGAAGAATCTGAATTACTGTCCTCTCTCCACTGAAGGAGGGGTTTGGGGCTGAAGCTAAGTTTGTAAGACAGGAAGGCATCAGACAGTAGCCTCAGGTGACTGAAAGTGGTAAACCTCACACATTTGATCAATTAAATCTATTCAATCCCAGCCATAAGAAAGTTTAAAATTTCTGTTGGCCTCATTCTCTTGTGAATGATCAGGAAGATAGTTTTGTAGGCAAGTCCCCAGAAGTTGTCTCATATGCTGTAATGCAGTGACATTCTATCTGACATGGGGGAAGACTTCAGCCTTGAACTAAAAACAAACAAACAAACAAAAATGTGGAATGTGTTAAGGTGAAGGGCCAAAGTGACATACTGCCCTGGTAGGTGAGGGAATCAAGAACCAGTTCTCTGCGACTGGAAAACTGCTTTTAAAATAACCTTTCTGTATCCAGAAACTAAGCTGACTGGTCAGCTCCTTTTCTCCGAGCAAACACTAACCACCAAAACGTTTCTAAGTTGTGGAAAAGGCTTTCTGACGAGGTTGGGGAGTCCGTGTGAACCGAGTTATGGGCGTTTATGGGTTGCTCTGAATTGGAAACTTCACTATTACCGAGACGTGGCGGGGCCAAAGCAGAGCTCTCCAATTCTACAAGCGCAAGCTGTGCTGGGGAGATGTGGGGTTGTTAACCCCGACTCCTGGACTGAGATGCCGGTGAGTGAGTGGCATTCAGAATTCAGGAAAGACGGAAGGGAGGGAGGGCAGGAAGAGGAAAAGATGGGAGGAAGGGAGAAAGGGAAAGAAAAGGTAGAAAGAGCATAAAAGGAGGATTTAAGCGGACTAATGGCAGAGAGGATTAGCAAGAGGGGCACCGGGGCGGGACCCGGTTTTAACTTGGCGAGTGCTGCCTGTAAGGAAAACACTGTACGCACGATCAGGGTCTGGATGTTTCAGCGACCCAATGGCCATACACACCACGACTTTCACAGATATGGCACAGTGTCCGGCTTTGGCCACCAGCTACCGTGCAAGCTACAGCCTCGCTCTCCCCAAGCAACCAATCGTCCACTAACTGGCCACTCTACCGTCTGCACGTGGAAGTCGCTCTCACTCGGACAACTCGGGCCCCCGGCCCCCCGGCCTGGCTCAGGCTCCGCGGTCGCGGCCTCCCGGCGCCGGCTCTCGCGGCGGCGGGGCGCGGGCCAGCAGGTTCTCCCCTGCGCGGGTCTGCCGGGCTCCGCAGGAGCGGCCGCGCCGGGTGGGAGGGGACGGCTGCTTCCCCATCTGCGGGGGCTGGTAACTGCGAGTGCTATCAAATATACCATGGGACTATGAACGTGTTGCTGCCCTCTACTCGCCCTCCTCGACTGCATTATTCACTCCCGCCGCCACTTGATGCACGCTTCCAAATGACCCGGCAGCGCCGCCAGGCAGACGTCTGTGCCGGCCGCGGCCCTGGGAAGGACGTGGTTCAGACGCGAGCTCCGCACATTCTAGGACCTAACCTGAGAGCGCGCGCGCGTGCGTTAAAGACTGGAAGCCCCATTTCTCAAATCCTCTGGAGCAAGCTTCTAGTAGGAGCCTCGACTTTCAGCGCTCCCCCATCGGTCCTTTCCGTGGCCGGGGAAAACCGAGGGACACCTGGGGCTGAGGAGGAACGCACGAGCCTTCGCAGACCCGGCGATCCTTCTCGGTCTTATGGGTCCTGCGGGACGGGTTAGCCTTGACCTACGTCGCTCGCGTTAGTAAGCGGGGGCTCGGCCGGCGGGCCGGCGGGCGTTCCCCGGGCCCGGGAGGAGCTGCGCCCCCACCGGCCCTCGCGCGCCGCCCCGTTTCCCGCGCTCTCCGCCCCGCATCTCGGTGCCGATCCGTCTGGGGCCCGCTAGGCCTGCAGCGCCCGGCGCGGCCCCGCCCCGGCCCCGAGAAGGAAGGTGAAGGGCCTTCCGCCGAGGGACAGGCGGTGCGGGCCGAGTGAGTCGAAGCCAGGCTCCCCGGGGCCGCCTGCAGGCCCAGGCTTTCCAGGCCGCCCTTCCCCACGGGCCTGGCGGGCCTGGCGGGCCTGGCGGGCCTCGGGGCTTCTCCGAGGCGCGCGCGGGCGGGCGGCTGGCAGGCCAAGCCCCCCCCCCTCCCCCCCAACTCTAGGCTCAAATGTCCAAGTGACGTTGGTAACCGCTCGTTCCTCCGCGCGAGCGCACAGCGTGGCCAGCTTGGTTTGTCCTCCAGTGCGCCGCGTGTAGAGACGCGAGCTCCGGAGAGCCCTGGGAGTGGTGGGAGGCGTGCACCCTCCCGGAGACCTGGTCCGTGGTCACCCCGGTGCTTCAGATATGGAAAGTTCGGGAACCGAGCTCCTGCCAACCAGGCAGCGGAGGGCAGCCCCCAGGCTGGCCAGCCCGACTTGGAAAGCCCAGGTGGCGAAGGTAGGAGCATAGGCTCCAAAGCGGCCTGCTTTTCCGGTGGCCAGATACTTAGCAGGACCTTCCTTCCTACCGGTGGGAAAACTTCGGAACTCTCTCAGGCTCCCTCAGTCTTTGTTTCAGGCGAAGACTGACACCAGGGACTAAAGAAAGGTGTGCTTTTATCACTAAGAGGAAAGTTGGAGGTAGTAGCAAGGCCTATGGCGCACATTCATCAATAGCCTCTTTTACATTTTCTTGTTATGGGGTGCTTGGCTCAATCAGAAGAACCTGCCACTCTTGATCTCCAGGTGGTGGGTTCGAGCCCCACGTTGGGTGTAGAGATTACTAAAACAATAAATAAATAAACTTAAAAAAATGTATTTTCTTGTTATGTATAAAATTAAGTTATACGCGCAGTCACACGTTTTGTGTTTATGTGTTAACAGTATTAATTTAAAAATGTTAAACACTTAAAATGTGCCACACATTTTGTGACACTTTTTTCTGATTTCTTACTTTACCAATAATTCAGAGTTTCAGTAAATGGAAATGTCTCTAGGCTCTCAACCTCTGAGTAACAGGGTAGTGGGACCATGGGATATTTGTCCTGTGTTTCTCTGGCATATTTTACCAGCACCATACTCCTGAAGTTGCTTCTTGCATCATTCTGAGATAAATCAACTTGCGTTTTGGGTAAAATATTATTAACTGGGGCGCCTGGGTGGCTCAGTCGGTTGAGCGTCCGACTTCAGCCAGGTCACGATCTCACGGTCCGTGAGTTCGAGCCCCGCGTCGGGCTCTGGCTGATGGCTCGGAGCCTGGAGCCTGTTTCCGATTCTGTGTCTCCCTCTCTCTCTGCCCCTCCCCCGTTCATGCTCTGTCTCTCTCTGTCCCAAAAATAAATAAAAAACGTTGAAAAAAAATAAAAAAAAAATACTTTTAACTTCTGCTGGACTTCAAGAATAACCCAACCTGGGGCTATTTTCCAAATGTACATCTTATGCAATACTGTAACTACCACCAGTACATAGTTGGATTTGATAGGCTTATATTTGGACCAAAATTCACATAGGGCAGTGCCCTGAGCACAGTTGCAGACCCAGTGCAAAAGCTGATATACATGAAAGTTTGAAGAAGTATCCCAAAGTGTGGTGATTACTCTTTCTCTATTGCAGAGGCCCAAGGAGAAGCAATGAGTCTGGGTGGCTTACTGATACATTCTTAGAGTAAATATTGTGATAAATTTTGGGAGAAGAGGAGCATGCCCTTTAGGGTTTTGACTGTGGAAAGGAGTTAATGAGCCGAGGAAAATGATTTTAGGCAGAATTTCTCTTTATACGTCCCTTCCAATCCCTTCTCCTATCATTCTCCCTTCACCCTTGAAGAAAGAGCAACATTCTGTTTGCTTCAGGGTAGAAAGAGGAAAGGAACTAACCTTTAGTGAGCATCTATTATTTATCAGATATTTTCTCTTATCTAACTCTCATAATAATCCTATAAAATTGGAACTATTAACCCCCCCCCCCCCCTTTTCTTTAACAGAGTAAGGGGAGATCCAGCTGGGTTAGATATCTATGGTTACACAGCTGGGAAACAGTAGATCTGGGTTTCAAATCTGTAATTCTAAAACCCAGACTGGTCTTTACAGTCTGGTGGACTGAGTCCAAATGGACTCAAGTAAGCATCATTGGTTACTGACTGTTGAGGGTACAGGAGGAAATTGGTTGTGAACAGTGTGTGGTCTTGTCTTTTTCTTCTTTCCTTTCTCTGGATGGCAGGCTCTCAGTTCTGGCCCTCATAGGATCTTTTGGCTGTGAAGAGATTGGCTTGAGGCAGGGATTATAAAAGTCTACGTCTTTTTCCTGTGTCATACCAAAGTTGGACCTAGAGTGTAAACTGAATTTTCTGAATAGGCATCTCAACCGGCATCAGGTTTAAGACTACCCACAGGCTGGCTTGACCAAGGTAATGATTTCATGAGGACAGACTCATACAGGTCAAACGAAGTGTATCACTCTTAAAACCCCAGCTTCAGCAACCAAAAGGGTGGGAGGGAAATACAGTAATAACAGAACACATGACTGCTAATTAACCTTATTAACAACTGCAAACCAGCTAACATTTATATTTTTATTTTCTCAGAAAGGCAATTAAATTTTTTTTTGCCTTCTATTAACTACCTTTCCCCTCCAGATAATCACCTATATCAAAACCATCCTTTAAAAGGTCAGTGGAAATTATTTTTAAGACATTCAAATATAAAAAAAGTATTGTTATTTTAATAGGCACTGTGGATAGTTTAATTTGTATCTTGTATTAAATTAAACATATGGTGAACAGGGTATAATAGATTTTCTGTAATTTAGCTGCCAATGTGGCAACAGCAGCCAGTTACTCTCACCAGCAGACTTGTCAGTGGTTTGTTTACTAGCTTATTTGAATTAAAATAAAGCTTCGCTTCTGCTGACTGCACATCATTATCTATGAGACCATAATCCTGCTAGCAAATCCTATATCTTCCAGAACTGGCTCTTTTGTTTGGGATTACTGAGAGCTTAGCCTATAACAAAGAGGAATAAGGCATCCCTCTCATCCTCATAATTAAGTGTGGGGACTAATTTAGAAACAAACCCAGAAAGATGTACTATTTGGAGTTATATTTCTATACAGAAGGAGGAGAAACAGGATAGGCCAAACACCCGATTGTTAACAGAATGTTTAAACTATTAAGCAAGTGTACTACAGGAATCCTGCTTGTTAAAATTAAGAGCAATAGCAAATAAGGCATTGATGGCCTTTGCACGGGGCAGTAATTCTGTATGAAGGATCTGAAGGTATGTTTGGGAAGAGGAAGTATTAGGGTGTCAAGTAGGAGAAGATGTGCTGTATGCTGTGTGAATGCCATTTATTTTGTTCTTCCATCATTCTGATAGGCTACACAGTCAATAGTTACTGTTAAGAGCAGAGTTATTAAAATGGCAAATAAACATAACTGAAATAAAAAGAACACTTTTTTATGCACTAGGAAAATAGGACTGTCATTGGAAATTGGTAACATTTACTTCCAAGGTGCATAAGACTTAGCAAAATGAAAAGAATGGATGATCTTTGCGCGCTTTTTCCAAATAACGCAAAACAAACACGCTTTCCATATGCTCAAAACAAATCTTCATGAATTCTGGCAGCCCAGTTCTATCTGTGTCTAAGGGAAGAATTGCCCAACTAGGACGTATATAAAAACAGCTTTTACAGTCCACAATCCATACATAAACTGATGCCTGTTTGTTAAAGAAGAGGGAAAACACAAGGGTTGATTTATCAATGTCTTTAACATTAATTGTCACAGATGGGAATTCTGAGGACCTCTGTGAAACCAAACCAGACCCTGGTGAATTATAAAGCAGGTCCTTAGACTTTAAAAAACATTTAGGCAAAGTGACAGTTCAGAACATCTGTTAGCCTTCTGTCTGAGTATAAACTAGATGTCATGGAGTGCACAGCTGTAGGCATTTTAGGCTTTTTTGCCAACATCTGTCACAGCAGTACAATAATATAGGTAATTATCAACACCTTATATAAACTGTTTGCTATTTTAATTTTTAGAAAGAGTAAAATTAGTGTTACAGTCCTTGGCAAAAATAATTGAGATGAATAGAATCATTTTTCTCTCGAAGATGAATAAACGATCTGATAATTCTTTGAAAACACACATTTTAAATATTTTCTGCAGCCAATATTGCTATTATGCTAAGCAAAAATTCTAAGTGATTTTTGTTTAAGTAAAGGCAAAAATACAAGGAAAATAAAAGGAAAGGTAGAAAGAGGCCAATAATTTGCTATTCAGAGCAACAAGACGATGTCTTGTGATAAAAATACGGAGTTTGTTAATACTCTACAACTGTGGCATTAACTGAGTCCATATTCATAAAGATTAAAGATTCAGTTTATAATGTGAGTTCAGTAAAATCTATAGTAATGAATTATAAAAATTTGTCTTCTTTTTCTTTCCTGGCTTTTCTCAGTCCTAGAAACTTGCAGAGAAATGGCATATAAAACTCTAATTCACATCCTGCCATCTCGGTAACTAAAGTTAATTTGAAAAGGGTCAGCACATCATAGAAATGCAAGGATCCTTTATTTTTTTTTGGTGCCACCTGGATATGGATCATCCACAGGGCTCATCCTAAGAGACCGGGCATTATTGTCTCATATCTGATTCCCTTGACCCTACAGTTGTTTTTCAGTTTAAAGGACTCGAAGCAGCAAGACTGTATTCCAAAGCACCTGTTCTGAGGAAGATGCCAGTCAATAATGTCTTATTGAAAGACCAGGCCCAGCTAGGGGAAATAAAGGAATTGAGCTGCAGTTGGATTTCATCATCTAAACATGCAATGTAATCTTAACCAATTCATTACACACTCCTTTTGTTTCCACTACAAAAGGGATGTTACCTTTGTCAGAGGTTGTAATTCCAGTATGTTCAAGCAAAGACAAGGGAGAAATTGAAAAAGTGCTATCAATTCTACCCATAGCCAGGAAGAACGGTAGGGTCAGAAGGTCATTATCACTGTCCCATGTACAGTTTAGACTAGACCACAGAAAGCTTAAGTTTCCACGTTGCAATAGAAAGGTATAGGTATAATAAAGGAGATTCTCACACAAAAATGCTAAATTAGAATAGGAGTAGGAAATCATATTCTTGAACACATATGATTTAGTGCATGAAGAATCAAATGAAGTGAATCTCTGGGCAATAGTTGCCAACCGATGCTTATAATTATGCTTTCGTGGGACAATCTTGTGAAGAAGGGAGATTTTATTAATGGGAGGCCACCATGGAAAAAAAATTTTTTTTGAGTCACAAATGTCAGTGTTCATTATCTAAAGGTCTAGAAAGGGTTGAATGAGAAAGAGAAGGAGGAAGTAAATATGGATATAAAAGGCAGACAAGTTGGCTAAAAAGGAAGGATTAAAAATGAAAGGGGCTAAAGAAAAAGTGTGATAGGTGCTGACAGAGAATAAGGTTGTGGGGCTTAGGGGGAGGAGCAAAAGAGGATATTGATTACCAAATGGAGTATTTGGGACCAAATGACAGTTTAGGGCCTATGAGTGTAAGCACTTCCTAATGAGAATGATCAGCTGTTAAGAAAGGAGTCTTGGAAAGAGAAACGTTTACAAATAATAGCTCAGTACTACAGTGCTAAAATATGTTAAAGTGGGTTCATTTGATATTTCTCAATTCCATATTTCTTTACCAGTGGGAAAAAACAATGTATTTGGACATCTAGGAAAAGGGGGAAAAAAGAGAAAGTAACTCATTTCCAAAACACCTTGAAAAATACTTTATTTTTAATGATGAATTCAACTCCTTAAGGGCATGACTTTTTCCACCTGGTTTTAAATGTTTGGAACAGAGTAAGAGCACAAGGGTATCTGCAACATCAGCTTCAAAAGTGATTGGACTAAAACAGCCTTCACTACAGTTTATAAGGAGATACATACTATTTCGAAGTTTATATTGTGAATATTAAGGTGCATTTGTGTATAAATATCCCTTCTGATTACTTGGCACACCGTGATTGATAGGAATAATACTTTGTTAGGGTCCATTTTGTATGTTGAAAATATTTCCTCCAAGTCCGAGCTAGCTCTGATCAACCCTTTGAAAGAGACACAGTTCGCGGTTAGCACGCTCTCATCTTTGTCCCTCTTTTGTGTTCTGGCCTCTCCCTGCTTTGCCCACTGCCCTCCTCTTCCTTCATTAAGTATCTTAATCCAGGCTGATGTTCCCTAGGTAGTGTCCCAGGCTTATTCCATTTTTTGGTTTTCAAAATCTGAAACAAATGGCTAATAAATGGATTCACCGTAATGTACTAATGACTGATAATAACAATGTATTCTTTCATCAAAGTTACAAGCTTTATGCCAGAAGCTTTTTGAACGGGGAGGGCGGGTGGTGGGGGGGTGGAGCACAAATCTTGATCATTTTTGTATCCACCGTATCACCCAACAAAGTGCCTTCCTCATAATAGATATACATTAACTTGTAAATGAATATTAACAAATATGTTATGTTTATGTTTTTCTTCCTAAATCGAGTGTGTACTCAGCATAGTCACTGAGAGTATTTATACTTTCTTTTTTAAAATGTTATGTTTTTGTTTTTTACGTCCCTAGCTAGAGAAATACAGTGGCCAAACTGAGTTGGAGTCTTTAAAACTGACACTTTCTTTTCCTTATTGATGTTTACAATGAGCACATTAAAGGGAAATTTAAAAGAAAAAATGTAATTTATAATACTACCACCCTAACACCATTTAATTTTCTATATTCCTTTCTGATCTTTGGCTCACGAATACTTAAAAATTATATTTGTCGTTCACATATTTTTGGATGTTTATATTTATTTAGTTTACTATGTTTTGAAAGCGAATTTGTCATTAAGGGACAAAGACTTACTCTAAATATTAAAATTTCTAATGGTGAAGTTAGAGACCCCACCCAAAAAAAATGTCTGAAAAGGTATTTTTGGATTGGGGAAACTTTTTCAGAGCTCTCTAAGATCTTGTTCTTATTTTTATTTTTTATTTATTATTTTATTAATGTTTATTTATTTTTGAGAGAGAGAGAGAGAGGCAGAGCATGAGCGGGAGAGGGGCAGAGAGAGAAGGAGATACAGAATCCAAAGCAGGCCCAGGGCTCCGAGCTGTCAGCACAGAGCCCAATGTGGGGCTCGAACCCACGAACCATGAGATCATGACCTGAGTCAATGTTGGAAGCCTAACCGACTGAGCCACCCAGGCACTCAGGATTTTCTGTTTTAGAAGGAGAAATTAGGAACATAGGATTTTAGGGATGTAAAGCAGGTCTTAGAGAAAAGGAAGATCCAAAATGAGATTTAATCGTAGGCACTAACTTCCATTTTCAATAACTGCAGGCATTTATCTGTCTTTCACAGAGTCTGTCTAGAGAAAAGTCTCAGATCTGAGTTTTTCTATCCTTACTCCAAATATATATATCATAAAAGAGTTTGAGAAAAGAGGCAAATGGTGGGCATTGGATGTGTAGGCCATATCACCAGTGTAAAGCAAAATCAAATCAATTTTCTTGTTATCAACCTACTTAGTCACTATCCCACTTGCAGGCAGCCCAAAACCCTACAGAGAAGAAACACTGGAATATTTTGTTAATCACAAGATCACATGGAACACTTCCAAGTGCCATGTAATTAGTATTTTTATCCCTGTAAGTCAAAAAGATAAGGGAGAACTGCCACAATGTGGAGTTTAGTTTTGAATGTCCATTATCAGCAAGTGGAGTGATAGAATAATATGTCGAACCAGTGTATTGGAGAGATGCACTTTAGTGCAATTCATTTCTCTCCTTTCCCTCCTCTGTTATGACCTCACTAACTGCTGTGGTACTTACATATTCACGGCAAGGAGTGATCCACTTTTCCTCAGACACACAAGCATACACACACATATGCGGGCTCGCCCCTTAACACCCAGTTGTAGGCGGCTGATTCATTGTGCTGTGCAGTGTGATCCGCCATTTCTTATTTAAGTAGGATGGCGTCTAGAGTATTTTTCGTTCCTAACGTGAAACTAAAATCTTACAAGGCCACTGGCAATATGTAATATTATCAATCTAAACATAGAAGGAGATTGCTTCCTTTTTATAGAAGGTTAGAGTTCAGAGGATCATAGAGCAAGACCCTCTGGAATTCTCTCTTACAACTCAGCTTGTCCTGAAGGGACCAGAAAATCAGGCCACAGCCCAGACAGAGAAAATTGTGCTACAGAGAAAATTCAGAGCTGATTCCCATCTCGCACCTGCAGAATCTGCTGTCAGCTGTTCAATTCTAAGTTCTGTGGCTTTTCTTGATTCCTGCCTGTTGGCTGGCTAATTTATTAACTCCTTAATATCTGCAGCAAAGACCACACAGGCAAATATTTATGGGATCAAGAAAAACACAAGAATGAAAGGGTGATTGAGCAGGCTGACTGAATTTTGTGTTTACTTCACTAAATCATTGCTGAGAGTTGTCTCAACAGCTGCACACAGTCCAGAGTGGCATCTCAAAATTCAGCCTTGACTTCCTAGCCCAGCTCCCATTCATTCCACCTTCAACAGCCAGCTAGCCATTCAGTACACCATCCTCGTTTTATGCTGCAGGCAAAAAGCCAACAAAAATATGGTCACATTTAAAAGCCTTTTAAGCAGTGAGCACCTCCCTCCTTTCCCAGTTGTTCCCTGCTTTTTCACATTCCTAGTTAATAGGTTTTTAAAGCAGTTTCCCCAACTCTTTTCCTGCCACATACTGTCTTGCCTGGCATCTATGCAGCAAAAGGCTGTTCTTCAAGAGGCTTTTAAATCCATTGTACCTCTTTGTGCCTTTCAACTGCTAACTCTTCAGGTATGGGCTGTGTTTCTTGCTTAGCATATTTTGCATGTTCCATGCTATTCACGTCAACTGCAGCAAAAATGAAGATCAAAATAAAAATAATAAATACAGTCATTTTAAGTGAAGTTTAAGGCCGTGTCTACAGTTTCCTATTTGCTCAAGGTGTTTCAGAGGCAGCCAATAAGAGGCACATTTTCCGGAAGTGTACAATTTTGAGTTGAAATATAAACAAAAGGTTTCTTTCTTTTTCTTTCTGAGAATTAAATTCCCCTCGTAAGCTTTGAGGCTTTACTTTGTGGAAGCTCTGATACACTCGACACTAGGCTGTTTGAAAATTCTCTCCCCTCACCTTGTTTTCATTAGCAGAATGAGATTGAGAAAAGATGCAAATGGTGGGCATTAGAGAGCTTGAGTATTGAGAACTGGTAGGGTTCCAAAGGGCTGTATTTACATTTGTAATATTACAACAAATATTATTGTCTGTTACGTGCCAGGAATTGTGCTTGGGCATTAGATGTAACGATGAACAGGAAAGAGTCTTTGTCGTAGAAGAGGCTCATGGTCTAGTGAGGAGAAAGCCAAGTAAATAAACAATCATTTGAATACATGTTTTGAGAAACAATGTTTCGTGGCTTTGCTAGAAATTAAAATGACTTTTTGGTGCCGAGATAAGAAATCTAAGGTAGGCAACGATGCTGCTAAAAACTGAAGTAAACATGCATTTCCCTCCTGACTATGGAAAATAATAACTAGTGCCCACTTTTAAATACTTACAATTGTATTCTTTTTTCAGGCCCTGCGATGCTGTATGCTTTTTCTTCAACTTTGAGACCAATGATCTCATCATGTTGCCAAAAATGAATTGAGGTTTTTAAGCAATGCAGACATTATAAATTATTCAAATACTTAAAAGTCTCATAATATGTTCTTTTTTCTTGGTTTTGTCTGGCGAGTGATATTTTATAGTAAGTTACAGAAAGCTAGATTAGCAAAGGCTCTCAAGGATAAAACTATTTGTAACAATGTATTTTTTTCCTTTTCGACGCTACTGCTATGCCTGGCACAAACTTTACATTTAAATTATTTTCCCATGATTTGCTTGCAATTCTGTCTCTTTTTTAAAGAAAGATTCATGTTGTTATCCTACTTGATAGCCCCAATGCCTACCATAGTGATTGGCACATGGGATGCGTTTAGAAAGAAGGATGGAAGGAAGAAATGAAAGAAGGGAATGTTCATTTTTTTCTTCACACTGTAGTAGTAAACAGATCTATTCAGCCACCCGTGTCACTCCATTTTTGAAACCACAAGTTGTTGTTTTTATTTTATACACTGTCTAATACTTCATAGGAGTGCTTTTATTTTATTTTTTTAATTAAAAAAATTTTTTTAACGTTTACTTATTTTTGAGACAGAGAGAGATAGAGCATGAATGGGGTGGGTCAGAGAGAGAGGGAGACAGAGAATCTGAAACAGGCTCCAGGCTCTGAGCTGTCAGCACAGAGCCCAACGCGGGGGTCAAACCCACGAACTACGAGGTCATGACCTGAGCTTAAGTCGGACGCTTAGCCGACTGAGCCACCCAGTTCTGAGCCCCCATAGTTCTGCTTTTAAGATGAGCTGGTGACTTGATACATTCAACTCCTAACAGCCAGATGCACCATATTTATTTATTTTTTGTTTGCACGATTTTCTACAAAAATATAATTAAGATAATTCCATTCAAATAGATTTGGATAGTGGTGTCACTAAAGAGGAGGTAACTACAAGCAGTATTTCAGTAAAGACCCAATAGAGTGAGAGTTTTTATTTTACTCTTTCTCTAAAGAAAGATTGCCTTATGCCAAAGTGACACTTTAAGTTTATTTATTTTGAGAGAGAGAGAGAGAGAGAGAGAGAGAGAGAGAGAAAGAGAGAAAGCATGAGTGGGGGAGGAGCAGAGAGAGAGGGAAAGAGAGAGAGAGAAACCCAAGCAGGCTCTGTGCTGTCAGACCCTGGGATCATGACTTGAGCCAAAATTAAGAGCTGGACACTCAACTGACTGAGCCATCCAGGCGCCCCCAAAGCGATACTTTTGGTTACAGATCATGGCACAATCATGGGTTATGTTGTGATCAGTCATATCTTGTACTGGACTACATCTCTTGTATGTAGTTTATAGGATTCATAATCATTTTTATAAGTCTAAAATAAAAAAAATTATTACAGAATATAGGTGTGCATGCATTTAAAAGGAAAACAACTACCAACAAACCAAAAAGCAAATGGTTTCTAAATTTCAATAAAGGAAAGAAAACTTGGCTCTTTCTTTTTGATTTGTTTTTCACTGATTAATTTACTCAATACATATTTACTGACAACCGGTTTTGTGAAACAGGTTGCATAGATGCTGTGCGGGAAACAAAAATGAATAAGAAATAGTCCCTGTCCCCCATGGAACTTTTAATCTGGTGAACAAGATGACAGCACACATAAAATATAGTGTAAGGTAGAATATGATTAATGTCTCAAGGGAGGGACATTACGGAAGTAGGGCTTGAACCAGACCTTGAAGAATTTAAACCAGCAGAGATGTGAGGATGACTTTATAAGTAGGTAAAACAGCATATGCTCAGGTTCCATGAGTCGATCACGGTGGAAGTATTGGGATGAAGGCTTGTGTAAGGTAAGGTCATATAGTAGAGGCATCTGGATACAAACCATGAGGTTTAGACATAAATTTGGGGAATACTGGGCAGTTATTTTTTGATTCAGAAAATAGAAATGTTTCTTCCTAGAAGATTAGGCTGTCAATCTGTTGAGTGGCCAGGTATGAGGAAGAGAAAAACTAGCAGTGGGGAGCTGACTTGGGAGGTTGATGCGAGATCACAGGATAAGGGTATCACTTATTGGATCTTGGCTGTGTTAACTAAATGAAGCAGGGCACACTAGATGAATACTATAGTGATAGGAGCTGCTAAAATTTGTCCTAAGTGGGAGTGATGGGAATTGAGTATGGCCTCAAAAATTAAGTGGGGAAGACAAAAAGATTGGTGGTATTACGAATAGAAAGAGGAAAATCAAATGGAGGAACAGGGTTAGTGGGAAAGATATGAATTTGGTTTTGAGCTTGTTGTATTTGAATTGCTGTTAGTATGTTCAGGTTGAGGACAGCCTCAGAGAGTCATGAAATGGAGGAAGTTGGGAGACTGGTCAGAGTTAGAGACAGAGATTTTGGAATCATTTTATTGTAATGATAATTGAATTTTACAAGGAAATAAGATCTCAAAAAGAGAGAGAAGGCGGTGAGAGAAGAGAACTATGCGCAGAACCTGGACATGTAAGTTTAACAAGATGAACCCATAAGAGGAGACAGAGGTAGAATCATCAAAAAGATTAAGGGAAGAGTTATAAGGACCAAGAAGGGAAAGAGTTTAAAAAATGAGAGGAGGTCAATAGCAGCCAGAAATGTTCACTTTTTAAAGAATGTTCTCATTTAAAAACATCGTTTATGTTTTATCTGCATGTTTTTGGTGTTCTATATCTCACATGTGTGTTTGTGTTTGGAAGGACATCCACTAAACTGTTAGTAATGGTTAATGCAAAGGAGTGTCAGGAGGTAGATTTTCACTGTGTAAGTTCATGAAAGTGTATCAGTCAGGATCTCAGGAGGAAACAGATGGCACTTTCAAATTAGGATAATCAAGAAGTGTTTAATAAAGAGACTATTTACAAACACGTGGAAAAGGTGTTGGGAAAGCACAAAGATTAGTGTAGTATCCCAGGACTAGCAACAGCAGGGGGTGTTAGTGTCCTTAGGCCATATAGATGAGGAGAGGGAGCAACTTCTGGAACTCAGACAGAAAGAATGGTCAAGGGAGGACCACCTTGAGAGGAGATATGACTTTGGTCAGAGAAGCAACAAGCCTGAGGGGACCTCCAGCAAGGAGACTAGGGGAATAAATACCTTAGCCACACACCATCTTCCTGCATCTTGCTGCAGACTGGCCTAACCCAATCAGGAGCTAGATGTCCAGGAACATGTCTATAACAGGGCAGCCTCCTGGGGCATAGCAGCGTGGGCAAGGGTCTGGATGGGCAAAGGGAGATATTTGGCACAAACTACTGTGTGACTTTAAAAACATAATTGTGTATTACTTCTCTGGTTTTTTTAAAGGTGTGTGTGTGTGTGTGTGTGCGCGCGCATGCCTTTCTGCGACACCTATGCATTCACATAATATAAAATTTATAAACTACCTCAGTGTACAAATAATGATTAGAGAAAAATAATCAATAACCGGTCTTCTCAAATAGCTCCTAGACTAGATGGTTTTTTAGTGAGATTTTATAAAATTGTCACGTGATAAATAGTATTTATTTTATATAAATTGCTCTAGAAAAAAAAAAAAGAACAGAAGAGAAGCTGTCCAGTTGCCCAGCTAATTTGATGAAGCTTACATAATCTTGATATAAAATCAAGACAAAGGATAAAGAAGATATAGAAAAGCATAAACCTACGTCACTTGTGAATATAGGTGCAATCATTTTAAATAATATATTAGCTAACCAAATCCAACAGTTTATTAAAAAATAGCACATATTGATCAAGTAGTATTCATTCCAAGAATGAAAGGATAGTTCAACATCAAAAAAATGTATCAATGTATTTCACTTTAACACCAGACCAAAGAAGAAATATCCTTTGATGATTTCATGAGACACAGAAAGCATCTTATTTGTGATAAAATTTGCAGAATAAAGTATTAATACTTATGATGAAATTTACAGAATATTGGAAGCATCAAAGAACTTCCTGAACTATTTATGAAAAATTTGTGATAGATTCACTGGAATAAATTAGAAGCATTTCCATTGAAACAAAAACACAAGAAAAGGAGGTTTACAATTTCCGCTACCAGTTAAACATAACCATTGGAGGTCCTGTCTTTTAAGGTAAGATAAAGGCATAAGGCATATTATGATTGTGAGAGATAAAAATCATTATTAGCAGATGATATGATTGTCTATATAGAAAATCCAACTGAATAAACATACGTTGAGTGCTAACAAAAGTTTAGGAAGATTAATAGACAAATCAACTCAAAAAAGCACTTCTTTTAGACAAATTATTCTTATAATAAAAATAAGATATTTTAAGAAATATAAAGCCTTATGCTTTTGGTTTCCTTTAGTAGAATAGAACAGAAATAAGATTTGAGACAATGGAGAGAGATACTGTTTTCATGGTTGGTATGAATTAATCTAGTAAAGTTATCAATCCTCTCCAAGTACACATGCAAAGTAAATGAATTTCTAATCAAAATTCTTAAAGATTTTTGAGGAACATAACAAATTTTAAAATTTATATAATGACTCAAGGCCCCAAAATCTCTAAAAAAGTACATAAGGATGAGCCAAATATATAGTATCACTCTCATTCATCAGATATTAAGACATACTATAAATGATGATGCTGTTGTCCCAGCAAAATGTAAATAGACCAATGAAGCAGAATTCAGAGCTCAGATATAGATCCATGTATATGTGGTGGCTTATTATATGATAATGGCAATTTAAAAAGGACAAATTGTTTATTAGATATTAGAATAACTGTATCATTATATGGAGAAAAACATAGACCTCTAATACACAAAGGTTGACTCCAGACAGATTAAAGACCTAAATGTTAAGAGATAAATCTATGAAGATAATAGAAGAAAAATGTGAAATAAAATCTTTGTGACCAAGGGGTAGGGAGAGGCTTTTTAAACAAAATCTCGAAATCACCAATTGTAAGTCAAAAAAGAGTGGCTGGATTTGGCTATACCAAAACTGAGGACTTTGTTCAATGTAATGTGCCACAGATAAAGTTAACAAACTGATGTTAGATTGGGAAAGGACATCGCAGTGTTTAAAACCAGCAAGGGATAATTTCCAAAATATGTAAGAACTCCTTAAATCAATAAGAACGAGGTAGGAAATCAAAGAAAACAATTCGTAAAATTCTTAAGAGGGTAAACAGGTAGTTCACAGAAGAGGCCTAAATGAATAAAAAAATATATGATGAGCTGCTGAAGTTCATTATAAAGAGGTACAATTCAAAGTAAAGCAACCAGGAAATATCACTTTTCAAGTACTGTATTTGAATGGCAACAATCAGAAGGTGGCTTAGCAAATACTGGAGAGGATACGGGCTTGTGGATCTTTCAGAACAGCTGGGAGGGGTATAAATTGTACAATCCTTCTGGAAAGTGATCATATGCATAGCAATCCCTCTCATGGATATCTTTTTCCAGAGAACTGGCAAAACTTTGAGTGGGGCATGTTTCTGGATGTGATAGTACCCATCCCTAATGAAGGTACATAGATACATCTGAGGTGTCCAATAAGCGAATTTAATTAGTAAGTAAAAATACAGTGGGTACATGCTATGAAATGCTATGCAGCAGTAAGAAGCCAATGAGCTAACTGATCATGGAGAAAGTTAAAAAAACATTAATCATGAAAGAAAAAATAGGAATGAGAATTATAGCACAAATACTATTTATTTATCCTTTTTTTAATGTTTATTTATTTTTGAGAGAAAGACAGAGCATGAGTTGGGGAAGGGCAGAGAGAGGGGGAGACACAGAATCCAAAGCAGCTCCAGGCTCTGAGCTGTCAGCACAGAGCCCAACGCGGGGCTCAAACTCACAGACTGTGAGATCATGACCTGAGCGAAATCGGCCGCTTAACGACTGAACCACCCTGGTGCCCCAATATTATTTATTTAAATACGATGTACATAATTGTATACAAAACCACTATACCTGTTTTATAATGCTTCACACATTTAAAGATACATAGCAATCTCTTTAAAATAGGTGAATGAGAGGAAATGAGAGTGAAAATTAAAGAGTGAAATAAAGTGAAGAAAAGGGATCTTGCACGGACCCATGATGATAACACACTGAGAAACTGAGATAACAATTAAATCAACCTGCTGTCTGTGCACCTAAGTTTCAAAAACGAACAACAACAATAACAATGAACCAACCATTTAGGTGGTTTTCAATCTTTTGCTACAACGGCTATGTCTGTCCTATATCATTTTTTTTTTCAACATTTATTTATTTTTGGGACAGAGAGAGACAGAGCATGAACGGGGGAGGGGCAGAGAGAGAGGGAGACACAGAATCGGAAACAGGCTCCAGGCTCTGAGCCATCAGCCCAGAGCCTGACGCGGGGCTCGAACTCCCGGACCGCGAGATCGTGACCTGGCCGAAGTCGGACGCTTAACAACTGCGCCACCCAGGCGCCCCTGTCCTATATTATTTTGTAATAACAAATGCAACATTTATCTTGTACTATGCATTTCTGGGGGTGTCTCCTCTACTCCTGTTCTTTCCTAAGACAGGCTCACGGTATTCCAACCAGAGAGGTAAAATTATAATTATGTGCCTACCTACCACCCAGGGTGTTTACATGGCCTCATAACTGATCTGGAGGTTCAGTGATCTGAGAGACAAACTTCACCGGCTTTCAAGCATTTTGGTCTCGGGAATCCTTGATACTCTTAAAATCATTGAGGATTCCAAAGAACTTGTGTTATTTACCACATTAGAAATAAAAACTTTAACTATTTAATAATTTAAAAAAGAATCACAAGACCACAAAATGTTAACATAATATTTAACGATGAAAAATGATTATATTTTGCAACACAAACAGTGAGAAGAGTGGCATCATTCTACATGTGTAACAATCTCTTTAATGTCTGACTTAATAGAAGACAGCTGGGTTCTCATATTTGCTTCTGCATTTCATCTCTTGTGAAATGTTGTTTTGATTGAAGTGTATCTAGAAAATCCAGCTTCACACAGACATGTCGTTGGAAAAGTGAGGAGTATTATAACAGCCTTTTCAGATCGTCGTGGATATTTTTCTTTGATACTGCACCAAAGCTCGACAAGTGGTTAGTTTCTTAAAGGTTATTTTCAATGTGAAATCTGAAAGTACTATCAATGAACTTTTTGTAGTTTGTTATATTAAAATCCATAGGCACGTCTTGTACTTTGGTGAATCTTTTACCCATGCATGATTTTGTAATTTCACATACTGGTCTTTTGGAAATTGTTGGTTCATTGAGTTGTGCATATCATTATACAATATAAAAAAAAATCACATTCATTAATTATGACACCGATGTCATAAGAAGAGTACTTAAGCATTGGGAAGCTGTGAAGTTCACAGTGATGGATACAAGTTTTCCAAAATTTTAATTTTTACTTGAAAGCTCAAATTTTATCATTGGCAACAATGCTGTCATTTTTTCCCCCTTGAGGTTACGGATTCACTTTGTTTATTTTCGAGAAAACACCAAACATTCAAGTCTGAATAAACCATGGTTTGTTTGCCAATTGTTCTTTCAAATAGAAATGGTGTTTGGTGAAACGAGGTGCAAGTGAGTAGTCTGGTCTGCAACTCGATGGCTAAAGTACGAGGAAATACCCGTGCTTCTCTCCTCAGTCAGTATGCATGAAAAGTGCTTCATGCACTTTTTGTTAACATAGAATATTAAAAAGACTCATACTCAAGGGTTGAACTTTAATAAAATCAGTAACTTCTACTGATTCATCAAGGATTTTCTTTTTAACGTTTATTTTTGAGAGAGCACAAGCAGGGGAGGGGCAGAGAGAGAGGGAGACACAGAATCTGAAGAAGGCTCCAGGCTCCCGGCTGTCAGCACAGAGCCCGACGATGCGGGGCTGAAACTTCCGAACCCTGAGATCATGACCTGAGCCGAAGTCGGAAGCTTAACCCACTGAGCCACCAAGGCCCCCATCAAGGACATTCTTAAATGAAACTGGCTTTCCTCCCTGTACCGTGGTGAGTGACAATGCTAGGAGGGTTTTATGTGACTGTCTTGATATATGCTAGGGTGGAAGCTGTTTTGAGAATTCTCAATTTCAAACACCCTTTCTCAGCTTCCTTCTCTTCCCACTCCCTACAATTGAAGAAGGGTTACTGAATTAGTAGAGTTTGACTTGAGATACAGAACAACATCTGGGAGGAAGACCCAGAAGTTACCGAAGAAAGAGGGGAGGAAGAGAGAGAGAGAGAGATTTGAATTATATTCTCTAGTCTGACTGTATTGTAGTTTTAGAAATCTCCATGTCAGAACTTATTTTTAACCTTTGAGTGTCAGAGTGGGGAAAGTATTTCTAACAATGATTTCAGAAACTATATGATAAACAATGCCTTTAAAAAAGCAATTCTGCATGACAATAACCATTTCATAAAGTCAAAAGACAAATATTTGTGACTTATGTCAAAGGACTAACCTCCTTAATGTATAAAGAACTCCTGGCTATGAGAGAATAATGGATGGAGCTTATAAACATATTTTACAGAAAAGGAAATATGAATCGCTCTTTCACATGAAAAGATGCTCAACTTCACTCTTTATAAGTGCAAATTAGAGCTACAATAAAGTACCATTTCCCACTTATCGAATCAACAAAATCTTTAAATTTGATAATATATTGGCAAGACTAGAGGGCAAAGGATATTACTGTACAGTGCTTAGAAGAGTATAAATGGTTATATCCCCTGTAGAGGACAATTTAGAAGTATCTCTCAAGATTGCAAATTACCCTTTGCCTCAGCAATTCCACTTGTGGGGAATTTTTCTTACGGAAGGACTTGCTCATGCATTTATGTGAAATTGCATTTATACAAAGTTTTTGTTTTATTTTTGTTTTTTCATATTGGTTGTATTTGTAAAAGTTTAGAAATAACTGTCTGTTAGTATGGAACTAATAACAATGATTGCATGTTGAAGGAGTTAATGGCAATGAGGCATATCAGGTCAGGAACAGGGAGGGAGACTTCACTGTGTATCTGTCTTTATATACTTTATTTTGAAAAAAAAATTGAGTATATTATTCAGTTTTTAAAGGCTCAAAAAAATTCTCTATATCACCTAGCAAGTACTAAATTTCTCCTTTCTGGTTACTAAGATAGAAAATAGGAAGAAAAGGAATCCCTCTGTTTTCTGCTGAAGTGAAATTGAAATTATGTAGGGTATCTTATTTTCAGTAGTCACCTAATGCATATTGATTGGATGAATGAAACAAGTGGGTAATGACATTGTATTGCTTTTAGGTAGATTTTCTGATAACGGTGCACACAAAAGATAAAATTCACTTTTAGTTCCATTATCTTTCCTCTTTGGGACATTAATCTTCTTTCCTACCCTTCTTTCCTTCCTAGTTCTTTTCATTTTCATAAACGTGAGTTTCCACGCATGCACCACTACCTAGACCTGAATAAAAGCATATTTGAAGGAAGAAACATTCCATGTGAATGGGCAGATGTCTGTAAGAGATCCTGGTGGTTCTGAATTATGCACATTTTCTTTTACAAACTATATAACAGGGTCTATATTATGCCAAATAAATGGACTGGAAACTGAAAATTTTATTTAAAGCTCTGTGTACATGTAGACAGAAGCTGGATTGCTAAACTCTAGGACAAGGCCTAGAGTTTGAGATTTTGTAATTGACCCATTGATTTCTGAATGTGCATACTTTTCCTATGTCTAACCAATTGCTTGGTCAGAAAACATTCCATAAGAACTTAGAGTCCAGTAAATCAAAATATATACTTACTGCACTGTAATGTAATATAATGTAATATAATACAATATAATACGTTATAATAATGTTATATAATATATATTTAATGTGTGTCAAGAATAAGAATAAAAAGCTTCTTGTTTTCTCAGTTAAACTTATGAATTATTATACATAATACAAATTATTATAAACTCCTATTGTCACATACTGTAATTACCATAAATTTTTCACCTACTTTGTTATTTTTTTAAGGATTTTTTTAATGTTTATTTATTTTTGGGAGAGAGAGACAGATTGTGGGTGGGGGAGGGGCAGAGAGAGAGGGAGACACAGAATCTGAAGCAGGCTCCAGGCTCTGAGCTGTCAGCACAGAGCCCAAGGTGGGGCTCAAACCCACGAACCGTGAGATCATGACCTGAGCTGAAGTCGGATGCCTAACCGTCTGAGCCACTCAGACACCCCTAAAGATTTTATTTTTTAAGTAATCTCTATATCCAACGTGGGGCTCAAAACTACAACCCCAAGTTCAAGTGTCACACACTGTACCCAATGAGCCAGCTAGGTGTCCCTCACCTACCTATGTTTTGGTTTTTTTTCCCCCTTATAACTATAAACAACAGAAGTTCAAAATACAATTGCATAGTATCAATTTTTTAAATTAATTAATTTATTTTGAGAGAGAGAGAGAGTGATAGAGAAAGAGTATGCATACGAAGGGGAAGGGCAGAGAGAGAGGAGAGAGAGAGAATCCCAAGCAAGCTCCACACCATCAGCACAGAGCCTGACACGGGGCTCGATCCCATGAACTGTGAGATCATGACCTGAGCCAAAATCAAGAGTTTGATGCTGCACCTACTGAGCTACCCAGTTGCCCCCATTGTGTCAAATTTCTGACATGTAATTGGAAAACAGAGCAAAGATGCAATTCAGTTTGTTTGATGAAGAATTCTACAGTATGACATATGTCTTTAGGGATATATACACGTGTTAACATAAAATAATCCATCCACCACTTTTTTTAAAGCTTGCATTGATGAAAAAATGTGTATTTATAAATGACATAATTGTAGCCATTTGTTTTTGATACACCTCCATGATTAAATTATTCCTTGGAAACCAATTTGACAATAAATTTCATATATTGAAAAAAAATAAAATAAAAATTATTCCTTAATTTTCTAAGTAAAAATTATTATCCTAAAGACTCTTAACTTTAATAACTAACAAAATTCAGGCCAATACTCTCTTAAATTGATTCCACATGATGGGATCAAATTACTTCATTTTTATTTTATTTTATTTTTAAAGGTTATTTTTTTTCGAGAGAGAGAGCACGTGCATGTAAGGGGGGGGGGGCAGAGAGAGAGAGAGAGAGAGAGAATCCCAAGCAGGCTCCACTCTTAGTATGGGGCCCAATGCATGGTTCTGTCTCCTGACCACGAGATCACAACTTGAGCCCATGTCAAGAGTCAGACACTTAACCGACTGAGCCACCCAGGTATTTTTATTTAAATTTAAATGTTCTATTTGGAAAATTAGGAGATCAACCTTTATAGTTAGAAGAAAAATCAGAAATAATTCTAATGGGGAGGGTATTCATTTTTATCTTTACTGTGTGGCATAGAAATTTCTGGGAAAAGGCATCATTTCAAACTTGGAGGCATCACTGCTCCATTTCCACATATGGTTGGAATGAGAATTCCCTTTCAGTGATTGCCTCCCATTCACACATGGGAGGAGCCAGAGCACAGCTATGGAGAAGTCTGTCAAAGGTTTTTTTCATTACTAGCAGAAAAGTTACATTGTCTGCCTGCCCGAAAATGTTTATGGAAACTTGTGATTTCTACATCTGGGGTTCATTTTTGAGAGTGCATGCAAATCAAACTGTTGAATAGGTAACAGCTATTTTGCTACCCTACAGACCCAGCTTGAGCTCTGAGATACAATGGCAACACATCTCCAAAGTTCTTCAACACAGTTGAAAAACCTCAAAATGGTTTATCCACTGAGAAGTGTTGGAAGCTCTTAAAAGTTACTATTTAAGAACAGGATAGAGTTCCTCATTTCTAAAATAGCTTTATTAAAATCTCACCTAGAAGCACATGTATGATTTTTTTGTGTGTCTTAAGAACGTATGACTATTTTGGTCAGCAAAGCCTAATAATTCAATCTAACATTTTAAATAAAGGCAGCAAAATTTTCACAAATACCTTTCAAATGCAATTCCTAAAATAATTGGTATGTCTAAACTTGGCATTATCTATACAAGTGGTTCCTTAGTAGTGATTCATGATTCATCTTTTCACCCATCTATGGTAAAATAGGAATATTAAGACAACATGGTGCATTTTTCATCATTAAATTGGTTCACTTTAAATTAGGACTATCCTTTACACTAAGATTCTGTCACATCCTACTTTTAAATGTTTAAAATGTCCATTCTTTTATTGCATAACAGTGTTGATGGATAATAGTTTGTTTTTAACATATGTTTGGTGGCAGTTTTCTGTAATCTCTAGGTTTTTGAAATTTTTATTAGTTTTTTTAATTAAAAAAATTTTTTTAAGTGTTTATTTATTTTTGAGAGAGAGAGAGAGCACAAGAGAGGGAGGTGCAGAGAGAGAGGGAGACAAAGAACCTGAAGCTGGCTCCAGGCTCTGAGTTGTCAGCACAGAGTCTGACACAGGGCCTGAACTCAGGAACTGTGAGATCATGGCCTGAGGCTGAAGTCAGACACCTACTGACTGAGCCACCCAGGCACCCTGAAATTCTTATCAGTTTTTAAATGCAGAAATGTAGGAAATGTATTTCATACAATATTAAAACATCCACATAAAAAGTGAAAATTCAGGAATTAGTGCCTCAAAATATTTAATTTACTAAATACGTTTCCCTCAAGACATGAAGATATTTGATTTATTTGTTTTTTTAAGTTTATTTATTTATTTTGACAGAGAGAGAGAGAGAGAGAGAAAGCGCACGCACGAGTTGGGGAGGGGCAGAGAGAGAGAGAGAGAGAGAGAGGGAGAGAGAATTCCAAGCAGGCTCCGCACTGTCAGCATGGAGCCTGATGTGGGTCTCAATCCCACGAACCGTGAGGTCATGACCTGAGCCCAAATCAACGATCGCACCCTCAGCCAACCAAGCCACTCAGGCATCCTGAGACATTTGCTTTAGATCAACAATTTAATATAATTGGCTATATACACAAAAATTAACTAATGAATAAATCTACTCAAACGGTCAACAAATAACATGGGGTGAATTTGAAAGGGAGTTAAAAAAGTATAAAAAGTGACCTTAGCCTGGGATAGGTGGGCTAAGGAAGAAGTGAACAGATTGCAAGGTCACACTTGCCATGATGGTGAAATTATTTTCTAGCCTTGGCTTTAAGAAATGAGATATTATGTTGAGCCAACTAAATCTAGGATTAAACAAAGGAGATGATCACTTTTGCAAACTTGATGAATTAAGAATGGTGTGAGCAGTGGGTGATTAATGAGGGCCCAAAGGTAATTAAAACCTGTACTACTAACTCTTTGCCTGTCTTATGTGTTGCTCTGGTCCCAGTGCCTGGAAGGTTCTCTGTAAATATTTGGTGAATGAAGAACATGAAAGAAGAAAGAGAAGGTAGTTGCTGGGAAAGCAACAGTGGAGAATTGTGCAGAACACCAAGAAGATGAATTTTAGGAATAGCTAATCAATTCAGAGTTTTTTGAAGGCCTCTTTTAATCCAGGCAACATAATCTTATTTGCTATCGATTGCTCTAGCAACCACAGTATGGATGGTGATATTCAGAATTATTTACTTAAAAAGATTTTGTATTGGCCAACAGCTGCTACTACTGGAATTTACATGATAACTAGAAGACTAGGAATTCTGTGGTTTAAGATGGTCCTAAATCCCTTAGTAATTCTAAAGCTTTAGTGATCTTTTTCTTTATGCGAAGAATTTCCCTTGTAGTTACATATTTATGGGCCTAAGATCATTATTAGCTCCTTAACATCACCAATAGAGTTGGAAAGCAATTTCAAAGACAATCTGTATCATCTTTCCTGTTTATAAAAATGAATTTTCAAAGATGCTATTGACATTTTGCACCGTATTACATCAGGCCTACTTTCAGATAGCATATACTTACCAAAAACAAACGGCTTATTATTGGTTCTTAGAAGTTATTTGGCCAAAGGGCCAAAATTTGGTAAGGAAAATGTATGAAAGAGGTTCATGAAAATTTACCATTTTGTCAGATTAGCTTTTTTGAAGTATGATTAAATATAAGATCTTGATTTTGTTATTTCTCTTTATAGGACTTAATTTCCCCACAAACCGAAAGAGATACCATTTCATGGGCTATTGCTGTAAGAGAATTGCACTGGCATCTTCATGATTTAAGTCTCAAATATACAAAAGCACAGATGGCTTTAACAAATAAAAAATTTTGGTGTCTACTATATATGTGATAAGTAGCCAACACAGGGCTATTTCTGTGGGATATTAGAATTCTGGACAGTAAATTTGCTCTCACTAGTTCATCTCATGTTAACATATTTATGTGTCTCCTCCCCTGTTTCAACGCATGCGGTACAGCACTCACTAATTATTTCTATTGTGTGTGCTAGACATTTGAAAGTGTGTGGTCTCACAAACTATGAGGCAGACTGGAATTCTTTACAGCATAAAGTTAGTGACATACAGTTGCTTCAAATCATAGCCACTACCCTGGTAGCCAAAAGAAATGCAGTGGTATACTAGAGGCTCTTTCCTTTCCTACGTACGATTAAATGTTCTCAAAAAACACTTCGAAAATGATCTCTCTCATTCAGCAAAGGAACTTGACTTTGCAAAGTATATATCGTTTTCCCAAAGGCTTTGTGCTTGTGAAACTTGTGCGTACCTGCACAAGAATGTATGTCCCATAATTGTTTTAAAAAACCACGGAGGCAAAAAACAACCCCACTTTATCAAATGATCAGTGATGATACCATTTTACCTATTCAACATGTTTTAGATGTCTTGTTTGTGATTCTGCTGTTTCTCCATCTTTGCCATCTGGGGTCCCCCAGCCAGTGGGCCTCACCGATGTCTCCTTCCTGTGGTTTACTCAGGCTTGCACGGAATGTACACCAATTCGCTGTTTATTCCCGCATCTGGGGACTGCTCTCCTCCCCTGACTCTGGTTGTCTTGGGTGGGAGAGCATCTTATTTCTAACATATAATGTCTCTATGCACGAAGGAGGCACTGGGGCTGACGTTACCCACCGCATTTTCCCCATTCTCCCTTCACTGCTGCTGCTTTTTTGAAGACCATTCCCTACGTCACCTTTCACTCAAGAATGCTTTGCTAGTTTGGAGAGATTTATGATTGTATGTCTAAACTCAAATAAAAGGAGCAAGTATGCTAATGAATCTTAATAGGGACTGTGCAATCATTTTCTCACGAGTTTTAAGCAACACGTTCCTAGACTCTCTAAAAATAGAGCACGTATCACACAAACAGCTTATATCCAGCAAATGATCATTTAATCCAATCATAAATTATGGAGCCTTGTTATAAGCACTCCTCCTGTGTCCTCCCTTTTCTGGGCTGAGGAAAAGTCGGCACGTCCCGGAAGGAGGTGGAGACCTGAGAAAGACAGGGTCTTGTCCCACTCTATCCTTAACGTTGAGCCTCCGGAACAGGAGTTACTCATGTGTGTGCAGAGAATAAGTAATCTATGTCTGAGGACATTTTTTTTTTTTTTCATGTTAAGTTAAATTGTAGCCAGCTGCTCCAGCTGTTTTCATTTCACATTTGAATGTTTACTATTTTACTGAGCTGGGAAAGCAGCTATTGAGTGTTGCATGTATCATTCTAAAAAAGGAACTTTTTCTGTCCTTAATAGCTACAGCACCAGAACTGTCCAGGAGGTCAGAAACTATGTCTGTCTTATTCAACACTGAATTTACAGAATCTAAACTGGTATTTGGTACCTTGTAGGTGCTCATAATGTATCTAAAAGAATAAAGAATTGCTCTCCTAATTGATAAAATAAGTAATGATGTCTACATAGTGTAATTGTAACTGTGTGAAGGCAAAAAATTAAATTGCCTTGCAATATATTATACAAATATTAAAGACTATATAAAGCCTTTTTATTGTTGATTTGCTTATTTACTAGTTTTTAAATCTTGGAGTCTGAGAGCATTTATAAGAGGAATGTTCACAGCAGTTTTACTTTTGGAGGCCTTGTCCATCCATTATTTTGATCTAACCAACCAGACTCTTTCCTAGAGGTCAACATTCAAAATGTAGACAGTTTCTTCTCCCATCCTTAATCGCTGGCCACCTAATTCCCCTCCTCACAGCTGATGTTATTAGTTTCTTGTGTAGTTTCTCAGCTACTTTACATTTAGCTTTTGTAGAGCTTTCTATATAAATTTCTATAGAGCTTCTTCTTTTTCTATGGCTCCATATTCTGTTGCATGGATCGCCTATAGTTTATTTAAACAATTCCTCCATAATGAGCATTTAAGTCATTTCCAATATTTTACAATATATTTTCCAGTATATTAGAAACAATGATACCACAAATAATTTTGTATATGTGTCATTCTGTACACATGTATTTCATCAGGATAAATTCTTGGCTATAGAATTCTTATTCTATATTTTCCAAACTGCCTAAAGGATAGGTCTCAATGATTTTTTCTTAACAATTTGCTTGACTCAAACTATTCTACAAGCAGATTTTTTCATAGTCTATAGTCACACCCTAGAAAATTGAATTATACAGTCCATAAGTGGAATAAGCAACCATGTCAGTGGAGGGATTTAAGGAGGCTTGAGTGTCCTACCAGTGCAAATATCTGGAAGTCACCAGCCTGTCACAGTGTCATTCAAGGCAATCCATAGAGGCTTTCTGTATGACAATCATACCCAATGCTTTCTTTTGTTGTTGTTGTTGTTGATTTAATAACTAGTTACTAGTATTCATATCTTGATAAACTATAAAATCCCTCTCTGATGCTTTCTTTTTTCTTGTGTATACTTCCTCTTTATCTACTGACAGACTGAGGTGACATCCCAGGGCCTTTTTACTATAAACATGTGGAATGTTCACATTACACATAATATGATTCTGGGAGCTGGGGGGAGACAGGGAGGGAAGGAGGGAAAGAGAAACTTAATTCTTCACAATTTTGTGGTTAAAATGCCCTGGAAGATTCTAAATTTTCACTGTGCACCTGCACAGTTATTGTCTGTGAACTTGTTCCTGCTGATGGGGTTAATTTTGTCTGGGCAGATGAATGTCACTCTGAAAAAAAGAGACTATTGTGTTCTATGGACACATGCTGACCCCGACCTGAAAGTGCTGAACATGAGACAGGAGTAGGAACTCTGGTCTCACTTAAAAAAGTTGAAGGTTAACTTAAAATCAATCATTTCTGTTTAGACTAAATAGTAAGTTTGTCAATTGTGGTCATCCAAGAAGAAAGTTTTTTCCTGTAAGGTTTACAGTATTTGCTAGCTGCTTTTCTTTTTCCTTGAAGGTTAGTCATATCTCAAGAAAACCAGGTACTGCCTTGGAGAGTAGAATGGGAGTTGGGGAGGTGCAAGAAAAGTAAGATAAGAGCAGGTGAAGCAGACAGGGACCTCCACAGGAAAAAAAAAAATGTTAAGAACAGAGAAGTAGGATGGCAGGAATATACAACTTATCTAATATATAATATATTAAAGTTTAGTGGCTTCCGATATTAGTGAATTACAGGGCATTCCTGCAGCCTGGTCACACTAGCACTAGGGGAGGTTGAACTCAGCAGCCACAATATACCAACCCACTCGGCACTGGTTGGATGAGAGAACCGTGTTCATAAGGCAGCCAATGCCTAGTCAGTATAACCACTTTGCTTTAAATGTGCTTAGCACAGAACTAGGGGCTCCATATCTGCATGGATGACTTTCTAACCCTTCTAAAAGCAAAGTGCTCTATGAATATGATTTTATGTGCTCCTGAGCCACTGGTTTTAAATTATTCCCGTGTTGCAAATGAGACATTAAGCATCGTGGAAAACTCAAGAACATGAGCAAATAAAAAAACAAGGTTTGGTGTGGGGCGGGGGGGCACCTGGGTGGCTTAGTCGGTTCCACTCTTGATCTCAGCTCAGGTCTGGATCTCAGGGTTGTGAGTTCGAGCCCTGCATTGGGCTCCACACCCGGTGTGGAGCCTACTTTAACAAGCAAGCAAGCAAGCAAACAAACAAACCAAAACAAAACAGAAAACAAGGCTTTAGATAGAATGAGATTATGAACATAATACTCTTACTTTCTACTTTTCACTGGTAGTGAATTTCTATCACTGAATTCTAGTGACTCTTCCTATGGAAAACATTTTTTCCTTTTCTTCTTGATAGTCTGTGTATGTTTGTTGTCAAATATGAAAAAAATAACTGTGATAGAAGAAGGGAGAAAGCTTTTGAGATCTGTGATTTCGGTTTATGTAAAGCTGCTTTACAAGCAGTTTCTTGTTGGGTCAACAAGCCTGTGTGTATTTTGGCATAAAACAGAGTGCTAGTGCCTAATCCACTCAGAATAACCCTTTCAGGGGTGTTGAGATACCCAAGCGATAAACTGACAGCAATAGAGGAGGATGAAATATTAGAAGAAAGGTGTCAACCATCAAGAAAAGCTGCAAAAACTGGATTCCCTGGTTTGTAGACTTGCTATTTTCTATCTAGATGGTTATTGGGATTTCTGTTGTAGCTTTCAGAGAATCACTTTCTCTTAGAAAAGTATTATGTACTTATATCAACACAGCAGTATGGTGTCATGAAAAGAGCATAGACCTTGGGAAATCAGGTAGGTCTGAGTTTGAGTCCCATCTCTACTACTTTTTTTTTTTTTTAAGATTTTATTTTTAAGTAAACAAGTAATCGCTACACCCAACATGGGGCTCGAACTTACAACCCCGAGATCAAGAGTCGCATGCTCTACCTATGGAGCCGGCCAGGCCCCCCTTGCTACTTTTTGGCTGTATAAATGTAGACTAATTTCTTCATGTCCCCATACCTCAGCTTCCTCATCTGTGTTAAAGAAGACAGGAGTTATAATTTGTAGTCTTTGTAAGGACTATGTAGGGTAATTTACGTTACCATCTTCCACAATGTCTGAACAGGACTCCTTAGGTGTTAGTTCCCTCTAGACTGTCCTCCTCCTGACTCCACAGATAAAGGCAATTGAAGCCTTAATAAGTATGTACATACATTCCAGAAAGCATTTAAGGTGATTATAATTTGGTGATTGGACCCAATGGTTTCCAGGAAATTTGAGAATGAGTAAGTTATTTTTCCTCTTTCATGAGAGACTTTTTAGAGTAATAAAGTTTACTTTTTCTTTCTCCTCACTCTGTGCATTATAATGGACTGTCTTTGGAAAGAGTGGCCTCAAAACGTACTGACAAATTGTACAACATTGTGCATGTACTAAATGTCAGTAATTTTATGTATTGTATCACAAATAACAAAGAAAACAGTAGAGACAGCTATTATTTTTTCTTTAAAAAAATATATTGGCAAAGCCAGTGGTTACAGGTAAATAGCACCTATTCATCCATTGTTTTATAGCTCACATGAACAGCTGATACAAATACAAAAAATTAATGGCTGAAGAGTTTAGAACTCTTTAAGAACTCATTTGCTATAAAGATGTTTATCATAGAACTATTTATTAGAGTGAAATATTGAAAGCAGCCTAAATGGCTTATGTTAGGAAAATGAGTAGCAACAATAATCCTTAAGATTTATTGAATACTTAACTACGTACCAGACACCCTTTTAAGTATTTTACATGTATTAACTCATTTAATTCTTAATATAAAACTATGGTAGGTAGTACTACATTTACAGCACATGGTAGATATTATTCACATTTTATGGGTAAGAAAACAGGCACAGAGGTGTTAGTAAATTGCTCAAATTCACACAGCTGGTAAATGGAAAAGCAGGATTCCTGCCTAGGCATGTGATTTTGGAGCCCAAATTTGATGTATTGAGATAATGTAATATTTTTCAATCATAAAATTCTGCCTCAAACATTTTATGATGACACAAAAATGATTATGCTACAACATAGCAAAAAAATGTAGGATAAGAATTATATGTGTAATATATTCTCAACTTTGGAAAAAAATCTGTGGAAGAAAGACTGAAAGAAAATGTTTATGATAGTTATCTCTGGAAGAGTAGGTCATGATTATTTATTTTCTCTTGTGTATATTTTTTGATACCTTATGAATTTCTTCAATTAACTTACATTCACTTTATATTCAGAAAAAATAAACTATTTATAATAGCATCTCATTTACTTAGCATTTTTATGAATCTCTAAATTATTCCACATAAGTGAAATATTGTTTTAGTTTTAGAAAGGAACATCGTAAGGTGATTTAATTCACTTTTCAGCCAGTGCTTACATCTATTCAACGATGCCCATATTAAGAGGCTTTTAAGTTATATTTGAATACTCTTTTGTTGATGGGAAACTGACTACTTCTCAAGGCAGTGCAATTCACTTATAAATATATTTTACTCTGAGAATTCCAAGTCTAATATTTTATGAAAAGAACCTTTTATTTTAATTTTTTAGTAGGCTCCCCGTGCAAATGGGGCTCAAACTCATGGCCCTTAGATCTAGAGTCACATCTTCTACCGACTGAGCCAGCTAGGTACCCCTTATTTAAATTTCTTCTAAATTTTATGCATGCTGGTCAAATTATCTGCCACCGATTCTAGGCCCCAACTTTGGAAAGAGGACCTTGTTATCCAGGGTAGTCTATTACTGCCTGAACTTAGTCCCTGAGATATCATTGCTTATCCAGTCCCCAACCACTTTCTGGTCTATTGGCCTGTGAGGATCTATTACTCATATTCTTCTTCTTTCTGTATGACCATGCCTGGCTATCTGATTTTTATGCCTAAGAAAGCCATGGTATCTGCTGCCCTAAACTGGATCAGTTAGCAACCATTGCCGTTCAGGATAATGTTCTTCTTAAATAGAACACATAAAACTTATTTTTATTGTTATTATGAATAACTTCCACTGATTGAGGTCCACATGGCCGGCACAGTACTGGGCCTTTTAAAAACATGGCCACAATTCGTCATTATAATTAACCTTAGGTAGGTATTCTTCCTATTTTGCAGATGGTGCTAATGCTAATAATGTTTAGCGGGATTAAATAATTTACCCCAGATCACAAAGCTAGTGAACGGCAGAGTTAGGGCTGCAACCTATGTCTTTCTGATTCCATTGTCAATGTTCTTTCTATGTCACTACACTGCTTCTCTACTTCAATTATAACTTTCTTCTTGATGGCTCAAGATCATAATGATGAACATTGGTTATTGTGCTGTGCTGTATAACAGTGGTGTCTTCAGAAGCTATAGGTTTATAGGCCACAGAGACTGTGTTTTGTGATTCTTCTGTCTATTCTTTCATAATGAGGCTATCAGGTCCTCTGTAGCTCATGAGTGTGCTAAGCCCATTATATTTCCTGATATACAACTTTTTATTTCTACGGACTATGGCTAGTGTTAGTTAACTGAATGTGTTAATGAGTTGCATTTCAAGGAAGATTCAGTAAGCTTTGAGGGAAAGTTTAAGGGGCTTCTCTTTTGTGTCTTCTGTGAATGGGTGTGCCTTGCCACTCAGAGACTCAGGTCCAGGCTATGTTCCGTGTAGCCGAGCTTGCCAAATAAGTGAGATGAGGCAGGTTTTTAAGCAGTTTGCTAAAATCCTATCAAGTTGTGACCCAGTGAATTTGATTTTATGAATATGCTTACCTGATCAAACATTGTCTGTTAAATGCAGGAAAATATCATTTGTCCATATCTCCTTGCCTGCCATCACCTTCTCTGAATCTTATTTTTATCCTTGCTTGTCTTTCAGTAGGATGGCTATACATCCCTGTTTCCCAAGACCACGCTGGAACACTTTAACTTCATAGCAATGATGATTGTGTGGGGCTCCCTCTGTGTAGGTCTGTCCACTGGAGGATGAGACACTTGGTATTTTAAGAACTTCGTACTCAAGAGTAATTGTAAAGATTTTTTTCTTGCCCCCTTCTTCCTTAGAATCTTTTGGGCTTTGAAACATTTGCTTTTTCTTCCTTAGAGAAATAGGAGGGTACAACATCTACTATTTTATGAATCTTTAACATTTAAAAAATATTGTCATCTTTCCTCTACAAATTATGAAGACCTCTTAAGGCCTATGAGATAGTCCACTAGACCCCCACCATTTTGCACCAGTATTTTGACTGCTTTATAATTTATGTAAGATATCAGGCCAATCTAGTTATTCATCGTCCTAGCAGCACAGTGCTAGAGCAAAGCCTCATTCTTAAGAGAAGTGAATGAAAAACTTAGTAGCTAAGAGAGAGAAAGAGAGGGGAAGAAGAAGGATGAGGAAGAGGACAAGGAAGAAGAAAGGAGGGCAGAGTAAAGATTCCAAGGGGCCTGGCCTCTGGCATTACCAGACTTAAGATGAGCTCAAGTTCAAACTGATCTAGATAGAATGAGAAGAATGGAGACCATGTGTAAATGATACCAATTATCCTAATGAAAACTCACTTACTCAGTCCAGATTCAAACTATTTCAAAATAACCAGATCTATACTATCGTATAATCATAAATTAACTTGACGCTATCTTGTTTGTTTTGTGCAGATCAGCAAGTGATTGTCACAAAAACGCACATAATTTTCAGGTTTAATGTGCCATTTCGAGATTGAAATATGAAGAAAGTGCTACATGATGGTGATGAAGATCTTGACCTCATTAGGCCATATTCAGCCACTCCCAAGTGTGGCCACATTCAAGTAGCTACTGCCATCTTCCAGAGTCAAGGGAGACAGGGCACAGGGCACAGGGAACCTTGGGAACAAGAACAACAACAATACCACTGTCAAGTGCCTACTCTGTGCCAGACATTCTTCTGGGAGCTGTACATACTCTCCTCTGAACAACCCTGAAACATTGATATTGTGTTCTTTTGTAGATGAGGATGTTACCTTCAGAGAGTCTCAGTAACATTCCCCAAATCACCTGGCTGGATTTGAACTCAGGCCTCTCTGTTTTCAAGGAGGGTCTTTCTACTATACTCTTCAATGTCTTCACAAGGGGGACCTCAGAAAGCTCAGCAAACTCCTACCATATCCTGCTTGGTAGTATAGCTGTTGAGACTTTCTTAAGGAATCTGAGACCATGTCTTCATCTTTGCATTTCCACACCACCCCTCGGGGTACACAGTAGATGCTTCAGAAATACTTATTGAATGAGTAAATGAGTGTCATATAAAGTTAATATTGAAATTTACTTATTACAAAGCTCATCTACACAGGATTAAGAGTAGTAAATGCCTCCCTAGAGTACTGCTTCTCAAGCGTTAATGTGTAAATGTATCACCTGGGGATCTTGTTAAACTACAGGTAGATATGGGGTAGGGCCTAACATTCTTACTTTTCTAACAAGATGACAGTTAATGTCCATGCTGTTCAAAAGAGTATGGGGAAAAGCCCGGAAATTTGGGAGAATTTAGGAGACAGTTCTTTCAGTCAACAAGCAGTTATTAAGTACCTACTCTGTGCAAGTCAGTGTGTGAGTCACAGTAGGCACCATCAGACATTTTTTCCCCCAGTCTTGCTGTAAATTCACGACTATTACTAGCTAGCTATGTGTTCTCCAGCATTGGTTCTCAAACTTGTATGTGCATGGGAATGATCTGTTAAAGAACCCTTTCCTGGGCCCTTTTCTCAGAGATTCATATACAGCAGGTGGGAGTGGGGTCTATGATTTTGCATTTCTGACCAGCCCACGGGTGAAGCCTGAGCTGCTGGTCTGAGGTTCACACTTTGAGAACCACTGATCCAGGGCAATGACCTTAATCCCTGAGATTCCTTTCAGCTCAAAACCTGAAATCTATATTACCCTGAACATAAACTTAAAACTGTACGTTAACAGGTCGGAAAACTGGGTTAGTTAACATAGTTGCTTGTGCTTTGCGGTCAGAATGGGCACCTGAAGGTATCTACTAATAAATAGCAAGCTCAGCTTTAATGAGATAATCAGCTTAAATACACACAATAAAAAAGGATTATATTAAATGTAAGCTGTGGTCAACTATGGATGATGTTTTCCTCACATTTTCCGGTACATTATACATTTAATATAATGAATAGATCATGGGAGCATAGATCATGCAAGCTTGTGTTGACCAGAGGGTCTTCATCTCACCACTTCTCTGCTGCTCTGGGGCCTGTCAGAACTATCTCTGTCTGCTGCTTGGTTTGTCTCACTTTCCTTTTGTCCTTTCCTGCTTTGCCTGCCACCTGCCCTTCAGGTGTCCCGAAAGCTTGGCAAACATCCTAACCATGTGCTAACACATCATGTTTAATGTAAATTATCTTGTTTCTTGTCTGATTCCCATCTAGATTTTAAGAGCTTTAAGGACAGAGACTGTTTATTATTCATGCATCACCTTTTTCTGCTGGGGGGAGGGCGGGCAAGCACCAAGTACAGTGTTTGGCACATAGGTTCTTAATAAATATTTCTCCAATATTGAATACGTTAATAATACTTTGTCCCAAAGGAATGAGTCTTCAATATGGGTATATCAAGCACTTCGGCAAGTCACTAGAGGACACATTTTAGGGGCAGGAGGGCGGCTTTTCTTAAATCATACCAGAAAGTGGTTATCTGTGCCTCGATCCAATCTTAGATATCTCTCAATCAAATTGCAAATGAGGGGAAGGGAGAAAACACCTGTTGCTCTTTTCCTCCCAGTCCTTGCCCTTTCACTGGTGGACACAAGCCTTCCTTAGCATATGGCATTTTGGAATCGACAACATGGTGACCGTTGGCTTGTCATCTTCGGGGAAAATGTGGTTAAGGCAAAAGAGAGTGGCTCTGACTATTAAAGCGTACATGTCTACAGTCTGCCTGCACCCCTGTCTCTTCACTACATCCTCACTTCAACCTGACACTACCCCTGAGGCAAACCCTACCTGTTTATCATACACCAGTCCCCTCAGATCAAATGTCACTTAGTGTTGTCCGAAAAAACGGTGCCAGTGGGAGTCAGGAGGCCTAAATTCCAGTTCTAGCTTTGACTCTAGCTATAGGATCTGGGGGATCTTTTGATACTTCAGGACCCATTTAACATATCTGCCAATTGAGAGTGTAGAATTGCAGTGTCTCGTTACAGTGCCTTCACGCCTTCCTCCTGATACTCATTTTAACCTGATTTGACTTAAAAACGAAAAAGAAAGAGGGGTGCCTGGGTGGCTCAGTTGTTTAAGTGTCGACATCTTGCTTCCTGGTCAAGTCATGATCTCACAGTTCTGTTCCTGAGATCAAGCCCTACCTCAGGCTCTGTGCTGATAGCATGGCAGCTAGTTGGGATTCTCTCTTTCTCCCTCTCTCTCTGTCTCTTCCTCCATTGGGGGTGCATACACATTCTCTCTCTCTCTCAAAATAAATAAATAAACTTGACAAAAAAAAAGAAAGAAAAGAATAAGAGAAAGAAAAGAAATAATGGCAGAGGTGGTTAATAGGATCATGGTTGGGTTGAGGGTTCGTGTTTGATGGTAATTTTGTCTCAGGAACTACATCCCAGGAAGTGACAAGTGCAGGTTCCATTGTACTGATCTGGCAGGCACAGCCTACCGGACTGGGGATGCCCTAGATCAGCACATTGCCTAGAAAAAAAAATGTGATCTCAGAGGATGGTTTTTGAAAAATGGAAACAATAGGTTTTTTTTTTTTTTTTTAAGTTTACTTATTTTGAGATAGAAAGAGGGGCAGGGAATGGCAGAGATAAAAGGAGAGAGAGAATCCCAAGCAGGCTTGTGCTGTCAGCACAGCCCAATGCAGGGCTTGAACTCATGAACCGTGAGGCCATGACCCGAGCCAAAATCAAGAGTTGGTGGCTTAACCTTCTGAGCCACTTAGGTGCCCGAGACAATAAGTTTAAAGTAATTTGCTTTGTTTCTCCTTTTTTGTCAAGAAACCCATAATTTATGTTAGCCTGGCCAAAAACTATTATTCCAATGTTCTTTAAAACAGTACCAGAACTTCTAGGTAATTAGACAATAGAAAGAGATAGCTTTCATCTCGCCACTGGTATATCAATTTTTTTTTTTTTTTTTTTTTTAGCACTGAAAAAGCCTGGCTCTCTTTTCATATTCTAACTTACAGAGCATCTACCAACTGGAATGTGTTCTGCAGGCAAAATCATACTAAGTCTCAAAACTGCATTTTAAATAATTATCTTTGCTAGAATAATAATTTTAATTGTTCTAAAACACTAAATTAATGTGTTCTAAAACACATATTAAGGTTTTATCTTAGAATTATTTAATTGTTTTTGAAAGTGCAATATATGCTCCTGGCTGAAAAAAGTCAGAAAATATAGTTAAGTAAAAAGAAGGAAAAAACACCCATATTACATTGCTCTAGAGACCACCACTTTGACATGTTTCTCTCTTGCCATCAGACTTTTACATTTATTTACATAAATGTGATCACACTATATATATTATTCTTCAACTTCCTTTTCTCCATATCTGTGTTTCATTAATATCTTTCTGTCATTATATACAGATCTTCCAAAAATTCCAGATTTTGAGACAGTGTATGTTTTAAGCTCTCTAAGTTTCAGCCCTATCATCTTTAAAATAAGAATTCTTTTTTTTTTTTTTTCAACGTTTTTTATTTTTGGGACAGAGAGAGACAGAGCATGAACGGGGGAGGGGCAGAGAGAGAGGGAGACACAGAATCGGAAACAGGCTCCAGGCTCCGAGCCATCAGCCCAGAGCCTGACGCGGGGTTCGAACTCCCGGACCGCCAGATCGTGACCTGGCTGAAGTCGAAGTCGGACGCTTAACCGACTGCGCCACCCAGGCGCTCCTAAAATAAGAATTCTAATCATACTTATCTCAAAGCATTGCTGGAGAGATTGAATGAGATAAGGCATTTAACTCAGAGTTTGCCATTGGAACTCAACAAAGGTTAATACTAATATCCAACTTAACAGCTGTATAGTATTCCATCATATGGAAGCACCATTATCTGCTGAATCATTTACTTATCAAGGGACATTCACTGCCCCCCTTTTTATGTACTGTTATAAATGCAAAATACTGTACTGAACATCCTTTTACACATATAACTGACAATCTGTACAATTATTTCTTTGGCATAAACTCATAAGTGGAATTGCTGGGGTATACAGAGTGTGTGTGTTTTACACGTACATATTGATGGATTTCTCCCTAAAAGATGCTATAGTCATTAAACTCCCTTCAACAATTTTTCTTTTAATTTTTCTTGGTGGTATTTCCAATATAGAAGCTTGTTGCTATTATTTTGTCATAAATTTAAAGCTGTCAGAAATTTCCTTTATAATTTCTGGCCTTTATTTAAGCTTAGCAAAGTTAAACACATATTCTCATATAATTCCTTTTAGTAATTCTGTAGTTCTAAAAAAAGTCATATCTAAGCTGTTAATCCATAAGAAATATATTTTTGCGTATGGTTTGAGATAAATAAAGATTAATGAAAATTTATGTGATGTTTTTCATGATGATTGGTGTATGTATGAGGTATATATAAGTCAGCATATAATAACTTGTGTAGTGATATTCCGAAACTTGCTCCTTTTTTTAAATCATCAATGGCATGTTTTGGAGATCTTTTTGTGTCTGTATAAAGAGATCTATCTCATCCTTTCCATATAGATAGTATGATTCCTTTAGCTAGTCCCTTACTGACGGTCATTTACAATTTTCATTTTTTTCAAATAGTGCTACATCCTTGTACCTGTCTTGTTATGTACATGTGCCTGTGTTTCTCAGGGAGATATGGAGAAGGGAAATTGTTGGGTCATGGGCTCCACATGTCTTTCATTTGAACAGACACTGCAAAATTGACTTCTAAATTGGCTTACCACTTTTACATTCATCCCAGTAGTATATGAGAGCAATGCTATTTATTTAAAATCTCACTTTTATCAATACCAAATTCCCAGAGTCTATTTCTATTATACTGCTTTGTGTGTTTTACTAACATCTCACTCTTTGGGTAGAATTTGGGAAATCCATGAACCAGGGCCAGGACTAAAAGCCATGTGACAGTTTCTACTTTTTCAAATCATATTAAGATAATTCTTTTTTCTACATTCAGTTCCAGAAAAGCTTGAGTGAGCTTTGGGTGCAGGGTTGTGTTCTCTTCTTTTCTACAAAGGTGTTAGAGTTTTAAAATAACTATTTGGGGGAGGATTTTAAGCTATTTAAAGGCACAGCTGCTAGAACTTTGACTAATGCAATGGAAATGGGGGTTGGGAATAGTGTAAAATATTTCTCTTTGTGCCCTTTTAAAAATTATTTATTTATTTATTAAATTTTTAAAAATGTTTATTCATGAAAGAGAGAGAGCAAGTAAGCAGGGGAAGGGCAGAGAGACAGGGAGACACAGAATCTGAAGCAGGCTTCATTCAGGCTCTGAGCTATCAGCACAGAGCCAGAGGAGGGGCTCAAACTCACAGACCCCGAGATCATGACCTGAGACGAAGTTGGACACTTAACCGAATGAGCCACCCAGTCACCCCATCACTGTGCCCTTTTGAAATGAATTCTACCTCTTTGTAAGATGGAAGAACAGATAGTGCATCAGGTTTCTCCGTTCTTCATGTGTTCCTATGATCACTGTCTCTTCTACCCCTTGGTCCTTTGTTAGGAGTCAAATCTCAGGAAGACTGGTAGGAAGAAAAGGTCTCTCATCACTGTTGCTACAATTTTATTCTCTCCCCCTTGGGGTTTGGAGAGTGCTGTAGGTTACAGGACACTACAGTTTAAGTGTGAACATCAGCAGAACTGGGGACCCAGGGGATACAAATCCCTAGGGCACACACTGTTTAATTACTGAAGCTTTACAATATACTTTGTCACCTGGCAGAAAAGAAGTCCTTTCTCAAATTTCTTTCTCTACTTTTTCAGGCTTTGATAACACATTTATTCTTCCAAATAAATGTGATAGTTAGTCTATAAGGTTAAAAATGGTGATGGGTTTTTATGTTGTTTGTATTACATGCGCTTGGAAAGAAATAATCTGTTTATCATATTGAGACTTCTCAATCAGGAAAATGGTATCTTTCCTTTTTTCAAGTCTTTTGTGTTCTTTAACAGAGGTTTGGAGTAGTCTGATACATGTCTATTCCCTTAATCTTATTTTCTTCTCATTTAAGAAAATGTTTGATTGACAAGATTTATTTACAATAATAAATGTTCCCAAAGTCAAATGCGTTTACACACACACATGCACACACACACATGCAGGGAGAAAGAGAGAGAGAGAAGTTGTGCTAAGTAGTACTAAAAAACTTTATCTCATAGTCATTGGGAAAGAGTTATTTCTAGACCTTTTCACCATTGAGAAAGTAGAGTTCAAAACTCTGTCTCATGGGAAAATAGATATTTTTTTATCTTGGATAACTTTAACATTCATTCATTTATGGGGAAAAAAAGGCTCCAAGTCACTTCAAAATAATAGATCTTCTCGTAATAATTTTTATTTTTAAATCAGAAGAGGTTTGAAGTAACATTATTAATATAGAATTAGTCACATTAAAATACTGCCATGAGACCAATAATCTGTTTCTTAATATTTCATTGTATCACATATCCTATATTGTAGAAGCTACAAATGTCACATGTGGGTGATGGTCTTATGAATGATTTCATTTTCTTCTTTATAATATTCTATATTTTCTAAAATACTTGAAAAATGGTTTTTAAATGCCACCAGAACATGAATCCCTTTTATCCCACATTTCATCCTTCTGCCCAAGGCATTTCTGGACCAGAGGAGTCCTTAATACTGGCACTTCTGAAGACAGTTCCTTGTATTTTTGATGTTGTTGTCATTTCACATCCTAACTAGAATTACAAAGTCCATATTCTTCTTGGAGACTCACTCTGGAAGTAAGCCCACTCCGTATTCAATAAATACTTAATTATAAGGGTATGTACAGCTCTGCCTACAGCCCAAGACCTACATATCCAGAGTTGATTGTAACCACCTCATAGTATTTCTCTGAGTAGGGGCTGAACTGCTTTTCTCTCCACTGGGATGGTTTGGAGCCTCATAGGTAGTGTCTGGCTGGGAGAGGTTGTCGATAGCATAACCACAGACTCCCCAAACCCTTGCTCAAACCCTTATGGTTTAGATACTTTATGTAAATGGCATCAGAATTCACATCAACCTAAAAATCACTGCAAGGCAAGGCCAAACTAAAGCAAGTTGGAAACTCAAAAGAACAGTCAACAGACAGGTCCCTGCTTGGAACTAACTTCCAGCAACTCTCAAAGGTTCAGTTGGCTCCCACTGCCCATTCATGGGCCCTCCTGTGAACTCTTTGAGAATTAACATACTTTTAAAGATATAAGGAAGTTAAGATAAAATGTAAATAAGAGAAGCAGAACGGAAGGGAAGGAGAATCAGGAATCAAATGATTTTTTTTTTTTTTTGTCTCCCTCCGTGATTCAGAATTGGGAGGTACCATTTACTTAATTTCAAGAATAGTTGAAGTATTAGGGATTTGAAGGAGATATAGTTTCTCTTCTTGCTTTATTATGGAGTTCCATTCAAGTTCTGTTAAATCTATAAAAATCAATATGAAGTATATGTATTATGTGACAGCTCCATCTAAAGTATCTTGTATAGAATATAGGGCAGATACAATGGAGCGGCCAAGCACATGTAATTTACCCCACAAATCTAAAGCACTCCCACATTGATTTTTACAGTTGTCTAGCCCCCAGTCACTGAACAGAACAAAAATGGCTTACTTTCCTAGTGTGGTGATATTTAAGGCTACAAAACGTTCATCTTAGTGCCCTCTAATTCAGGTCTGCCTTTTTTGTTACCTTTCTTGATGGGCTTTTTTAGGTCATTTTAAAAAAATCTTGTCTTCTCTAAAAATGTTATGACAAGGAAATAAAATGGTTTTAAAAATGTTCTGATTTGTTGATTAATTTTGCCCCTAAAATTATATTATACTGGTGTTGTTTTTAATGTTTTAACTATTTCCAAATGCAATTATCTTGAAATAACTATGAATAGAAAATTGTATCTAACTGAAAAGACAGGCTTTCATAATGTATTAAAGTACCTAATTTAGTAACTAGGATAAAAGGGACACACAGAAACCATTTTTGAGACTGTAATTATAAGTTAAGTCACTATTAAAATGACACACATATATATTTCCAGTTTAAAATAATTAAAGCTTTTTTCCCCCATAAATGCTTTCACTCACAAGAGGAGACAGTTGTGAACTTACGAGTTCATACATACATAAAAATATTGCATGGGATTTACCTACCATACATGACAAAAAGGGACCTGTCCGTATTGTTCGGAGGAGTGTAGACAAGTGCTATTTGATTCCCTGCATCCCACCACCTTCACCAATGGCACATTTGCTTGCATTTTAACCAGGGTAGCCGACTGTGAAATATGGCCAGATTAATATTTGAAAATCCCAATGGTAGTAGAGCCATGGTACTTAAACATAACCAAGCCTTAGGGATGTTGTATGTCTCCCGCTGCAGCTGCCCCCTCCCATTTTATTTACTCATAAGTATCATTAATACCAAAGATATATAACCTTTGGTGCCAATATGTCACTTTCTCTCTTCAAGTCTTTAGTAGTTGCATGCTTATCTATTTCAGTCAAATGTATTTCTTATCAAAAAAAGAGTGAGAGACCTGACAATACAGTGTTATCGAATTTTTTCAGCTGAGACCCACATGTCATTCAGCATTCAGACATGCTTGCGCTTGATTGATGGATGGGCTTGTGACAAATAAAACTAGGATCAACAGCTTTGCACCTTTTCCCCCATCAGAGACCAGAGTAAAGCATAACTCTATAACAATAGTGGGATTAGGGATGCATTAGCTCTCCATCGACCAAAACCATCCATTCCCATCAATACTTTGCACGTAATAACCTGAAGCTATGATAAGGAAACAAAAGAAGGAGAAAAGGGACAGGAGAAAACAAATCAATAAAAGAAGGGAATGTCTGAAAGATGCACTGGCCAAATGAAGATTTTTTTTTTCTTGCATTGCTGGGCTAATGTCCCTGAATGTGGAAAACAACACCTCACCCGGACTTTTGATGAAGGAAGCAGACTGGCACATTGTTTAAACACACACTTGGCATCTGCAGATTGATATTTAGACTAGGTTTATTTTTTACAGGCCAAACGAAGCATTATAGTATTTACTGTTAACCTGTGTCCCTAAAACTGCTCTTAAAGAGAAAGGGTGTTTTCACCTGAATGACTCAGACTCTGTGAGGCCGATTCCGGGATAATTAGAACATTCTCCTGTGCAGACACGGTTTTAATGTCCAAATGCTTAGCACAGTTGCACATAGTCCCTTAAATATCGGTCAGTATGAAGAATCTTAATTGCCTGGTTTATTTACTAAGATTCACACAAAGCATATTTTTATCTCTTATCAGACACAGACCAATGCCCCTTTTATAAAAACTAATACCTGTCCTGGAAGGAGTCTTACTTTTCTAGGTAGATTTTTTTTTTCCACATAAAAATTTATCTTCATTCTCAATTCATAGAATATTTTGATGATAATTTCATCATTTTCCCCACAAACAATGGACCGTTAAGCTTATTTATTCAGGTTTTTTGTTCCTTTTCTTTAGAGAGCTTTTGATTTTTGTACTACCTATCGTATTTGTCCTAATTTACAATTTATTCTAATTGGCCATTGAATGGGCCAGTATGGTTTTCTTCTGGGGAGGATGAACATTAGTGATATTTGTTCTCTTCTGAAGAAGAGGTGTGCAGGGAGGCAAAGCCCAAGTTCTAATTGTGGGGCCACTGATCTTGGGAAAGGCACTTCATCATCCTGCTTCAGTTTTCACACTTAGAATAAGAGGAGAATTATATTGTCTAATTCATCATTATCATCATCATCACCATCATTATTAATATTATCATTACTCTGCATTGACATGCTGTCGTGCTTCATTTCTTAAAGTTTGCAAAGTGTTGAGAAGAAAAAAAAGCCAACCTCTCTCTCTTTCTCCTTTTTTTTCACTTTTTTTTTTACTTCCATCTTCCTTTTCTAGTTCTGTGAGAAGACTGAAGACTCTTCTCTTCATTTTAGTAAAAGTAGAAGGAAAAGAGAGAAATTGCCCCATATCCAAACAAGCATGTAGAAGATTCTTTAGAATAAGACAGTGGCTTCTAAACTACAGGCCAGGGAATCCAAGAAATTAAAAGAATTTCGTGATTAAAAAAAAATTAGGGAGGCTCTACTGTTGTGTTTGTGAAATAAACTCTAGTTTCGTTCCTTGAGCTCAAACCTATTTCAGGCAATATAAAGTCAGTTATATGTGGTTATGAAATCAACTGTATATGTAAAGGCAGATTTTGGCTTGTACTATTGAAGGTCTTGGGTGTGGCAGTCAGGAAATGTGGTAGTGTTTCCATAATTACAAGAGAACAATCACGTTTTAATTATGATTTTGAAAGTTTTCTTTGGGTCTAAAAATGGTTAAAATTATTAAGGCCACATACATCTGACATTGCAGGTCAGATAGCAATTTTATATATGTATCATCATAGCTGATACTTTCTCTGAAAATCTGTCTGAACTGAAAACCTTTTAAGTAACAAACGTGATTAAAGGCAGATGGTCCACTTTTTTGGCCCCCAAATTTGACCTGTTTTATAATTGGTACAATCCCGTGGGTATTTTCTTTCAGATCCTAAGTACAAGGCCAATTTTGGGGCACTCCAATAAGTGATTCGTGAGGCACCTCTGTTGAAGATGAATGGGCCTCTTACATCCAATACTGATACCTGTGAGTGGGCTCACTTCATCCTCAATAAGGCCACTCACTACTTATATATCTGTTTCTCCAAATTTAAAGCAGATTCTGGCCTCTGACTCCTGCCACCTTCATAACCATGTAGAGGAAGAGTTCTGGGGTTTTTGAGCGGCCCAGTGTTTTAATATAAAACGACGTTAATAAGCCCAGCCTATGTTTTAATGTAAGTGGGAGCATGACTTCTGCTACTATTGCAAAATATAGAGTATGTGCCAGATGGATATCTTTTCTTTACTGCATAGTCAACTTGTAAGCTTTCTGTGAAAGCTTTTGAAAGCACTTTTACATCTATGACCCTATACAGAACTCTAATTTGTTTCTGTTTAAGTTTCCATAAGCGGAGGTGCAAGATTCACATGTATATGCATGTATATGGACCCAAACGGGACAAAGCAATTCCCCTACATGGCAGGTACATATGGAAATCTTTGGATGATGTTTGAATACGTTACCGTACTACCTATTTCCTTTGTATATATCTTCTAGGACAGAATAAATCCCTGGAGACAATATTTGTGTCCTGTTCAGGTGTCATTGTACACAACCTAACATAGGGCCTCTAGCAACATTAATTATATTAAAATAAACGTACATATGTATTTATGAGGATAAATATATATATGTTTCTAAAGGGATTAAAAACCATAAATAATTATTAATGTTTTAGACACATTCATACTAAAAATCAAAAGAATGCAGCATAATGTCAAATGGAAAAGTCTGTCTGTCATCCTAGAACTTGGTAACATCCCAAAGACAAAATGTATCATGGTAACTAGAGCCACCATTATACAATTTATATCAGTTTGCTTAATTAAAGCTATGTACATTAACTCAGATTGTATCTGGATGTAAACATGAGACATATTAAAGCTACATGTAAAATAATTGTGCCTAGAATACGGTAGGTATTCCCAAATACCTTGCCAAATGCTTTCTTCCCTTTTTGCTAACTGTCAAATCTCTTCCTGTTTTCTTTCATATTCAGAACAGATCAGAGACACTCAAAGACTGGGATGGCAAACTACTGCCTGCAGGCCTGCTGCCTGTTTTTCTAAGTAAATAAAGCTTTATCATATGTAACTCAGGCAGGCCCGTTTATGTATTTTCTGTGGCTGCTTTTGCACTATAGAGGCTGAGCTGAGTAGCTGGGACAGATACTGTATATTATAGGTTGAATCGTGTCCTCCCCTCCCTCCCCCAAATCAGTAAGCTAAAGTCCTAACCCCCAGTACCTCAGAATGTGACCTCACTAGTCTATGTCTCAACAGTGAGTTGGGGAAATAGGGTCATTGCAGATGTAATTACTTAAGTTAGGATTAGTTAAGAAGTCATTCAGGAGTAGGGTGGGCCCCTATTGCAATATGACTGGTATTCTTATACAGAGGGGAGATTTGGATACAGGCATGCCAAATTCTCCCCAGGGAGAACGCCGTGAGAAGACAGCAGAGACCTGGGTGACACAGCCAAGGAACACCAAAGATTGGCAGCAAACCACCAGAAGCCAGGAGAGAGGCACAGAACACATTCTCGCAGCCCTCAGAAGGAGCCAACCCTGCAGAAACCCTGGTCTCAGACTTCCAGCCTCCAGAGCTGTGACACAATACATTTCTGTTGTTTAAGCCATCCAGTTTGTTACTTTGTTACAAATGCCCTTGCAAAAGCATACATGGTATGACTGGGTTCAAACAAAGGTATTCTGGCTCCAGAGCTTATATTCTTTTTTAAAAAAAAGTATTTATTTATTTTGAGAGAGAATGAGAGCAAGCCTAAGGTTTAATCCTGGTGGAATTAGAGGTAAGATTTTGCCACAAGTGGCTTGATGGTGGGATATAGATCACTCTTCCTGAGGTCTTCTGCTGGTTTCAGAAAAGAGTAGAAATGATGTTTGATGATTTTGCTCCTACATATATTTTTAAAACACACACACACACACACACACACACACACACACACACAAGTTCAACTTTCTACTTATCCTGAGTTTCTATGAGGAGGTTTCTGTAAAGGATAGTGAAGAAATGGATCCAATGATTAAAAATTAATTTTGCCTGAATCTGTGAATCACAAGGTCGAAAACGGTCATCTGATTGGCTTTAGACTCTTAAAATTGGAATGCTATTCGGCTTAGCGGTCTGCGAAGGTCCAACTTTAGTCTTAGCGAAACCCTGCGGGGCACTTTAAAGCTCTTTAACAACTGGAAATCTTTTTATGTCAATGATGTATGTGTCCGTGGAGCACAAACATGTGGTTTACATTTCCCTTGAAATGTGCATGAAGTTAGAATTAAAAGACTGGTTGCTTGGCAAAGGTCATCATTTGGCAAGAGGGTGCTTGGTCTTGCCGATGCCATTCCTATTTGGAAAGCAGATGGGAAGACCTTTCGCCTATCTCAAAAAATATCTCAATCCTCTATTTGTAATTAATGAGCATAAAGGGGAAGCCAATTTTTCAGATATTCAGACCAGATCAGAGAAGCCAATTTTTCCCCTAAGGGGAAAATCATTTAATGCTTAAGGATGAAAAATATTTTATGTCATTCAAGATAGGATATCTGTGCCTTCTTGCTCTGCAGCAGTACTTATTTTCAAACATTTTCTTGGCCCGTGACGTGTGACCAAAATGCAAAAGAGGCTGGGTAAAAGGAAAGATCCCTGGGAAGTTTTCTCCTCCTAGAGAAAGAGCCTATGTAGTGTTTAGCAACCCGGTGTTCTCTAGACTCCCGTTCCTCAGTGTGAGGTGTGTAGACCAGCACCGTTAGCATCACTGGGAAGCCTACGAGGAATACAGAATCCCAAGCTGCATCTTGGACCTAATGGATAAGGATCCACATTCTCACAAGATCTACAGGTGGTTCATAAGCACGTGAAAATTCGATTCTCAACTTTGTTTCTCACTGTTGAGACACAGACTAGTGAGACAAATTTTAGCTGCTCTGTGTTAGCTCCTCTCCATCCTGCTGCATGGCAACGGTGCTTGGCGCTTGGCTTTTCTTCCCCACCGGTCCCTTTCCCTCATTCTTGAGGTTCTTGCTAGGGAACTGGGCTCTTACCATGTGTCAGTCACTTTGCTAAGTCCTTTACATATATTAAATTATTTAATCCTTGAAACAAACTTATGAGGTAGCACTATTAACCTCTGAATTTGACAGATGAGGAAACTGAGGCACACAGGAGTAACTTGCCTAAAGTCAGACAGCTTGTACATGATGAAACCTGGGTTCAAACAAAGGTATTTGGGCTCCAGAGCTTATATTCTTTTTTTAAGAAAAGTGTGTTTATTTATTTTGAGAGAGAACGAGAGCAGGGGAGGGGCAGAGAGAGAGAGAGAGAGAGAGAGAGGAGAGAGGGAATCCCAAGCAGGCTCCGCACTGTCAGCACAGAGCCCAATGTGGGGCTCGAACCCATGAACCATGAGATCATGACCTTAGCTGAGATTAACAGTTGGACGTTTAACCGACTGAGCCACCCAGGCGCCCCCCAGAACTTATATTCTTAACCACTAACCACTACACTGTACTGCCTCTGAGTATGATGCGGATCATGAAAACCTTGTTCTAAGTAGTATCTATGAAAATTAATGGTAAGGAAGATACCATATCATAGAAATGACAAGTTCCAAAATATTTGCAAGTATGAGGGGCATGTTGGGTCATGAACTATTTCTTACACTTGTCCAAAGTGTTGGACTTGTCCAAAGTGTTGGATCCTAACATGTGTTAGAAATAAAGGCAGAGACTGGAACTTACAGAGTTAATGCTGCTCACAACTCCAAGTAAATTTATTTTGACAGATTGGAAAAACCTAGTCTTATATTCGTTTCAGTTCTGCTGCTGCAGATATAGTTCTGTTTTAATACTGTTCCTGTAAAATGCCAAGCCCCAAATCCCTTGGTTTTTCTGGATATATTTGGATACCCTGAGGGCACTCGATGGCATGGTACTCAGGGTTCATTTCATGGGACTGTTTTATGGGACAAGTTCCCACCATATTCCAGGCCTTCATGGCTACAGAGGGCTCAAAACTGCTGGACATTTTTCATAGCCCAGGCTGTCAGATTATGAAATCAAGGAGCTGTGGCCTTGGTGTGATCAGTTTTCTTCATCCAACTCTGTGGTCTACTCAGTAAAATCAGTCCATCCTCCATGTGCCCCCAAAAGGAAATGATCTCACATGCATGTTAATAGGAACCCATATACACACTCATTGCTTCTCTCAGTGAAATTAATTTCAAACATTTGCAAGCAGACAGGAATGCATTTGTGTGTGTTTGCAAATACATTGTACCCAAGGCTGACCCTCAGTTAAGCTGCTTTGGTCATGTGTGAAGTGGGGGTCGAGGGGTTGCTTGAGGAGGTGAATGTCTCTACTTCCTGCTCTTCTGAGGGAGGTTACACTTCCTGTGTATTCTCTGAGATCTGCTGGTCATCAGCACAATTCAGTACCATGTAAAGAGGTGGTGTGTACAAAGAACACCACACTAGGGCTTTGAAGACCCAATTCCAGCCATGTCCCTTATTAGCTATGTCAGCTTGAGTGAGTACTTTGTACTGGAAACTGAGGTTAATGATTCTTACCTAGAGATCCCTGTAAGAATTAAATGAGGTCACCTGTGTGAAAGCCCTGGCATGATGCCTGCCACATTGTAAGGACTCAATATGTGTTCATTTTCCCCCTTTCTCGCAGCTGCTATCTTGGGATTTAGGGCCTACTTTAAGCACAAGTTCAAACCACTGGCGAGTTTTCTCTTCTGTCCTCCACCCCTTTAATTCATCCCCTCAAAGTCCTCCCCTCGAAGACTCTTGGAGAAACCAGAGCCCGTTCTGTATGTCATGCCCTGGCTTTGGTCTCCTGTTATCCCGGCCCCTGTAGTACGAGCTCATACTGATGTCAGTTCCATAGCCAAGAGTCTCACCTGCCTTGAGTCCTGCACCCCCGACAGGCTGGGCAGAGACTAAAAGGCCAGAATGGTAGGGGCCAGATAACTCAGGTGCTAATAACTCAGGTCCCCTAGACATGTGTGTTCTAGGGAGAAGCTATTGATTATTAGTAATAAAACAACAGTTGCATGAAGTACTTACCATATGCTAAGCCCTTTACGTTTCTTTCCTTGTTTATCTTCACAGTATCTCTGCAAGATAGGTATTATTATTGCCACTTTGCAAATGAAAAAACTGAGGCTTTCAGAAGACATAACTTGCTCAGAGTTGTACGTGTAGCGTAAGAAGCTGTGGCAGTGAAAATGCTATGTATTTACCACGCTATTTTCTCTTCCTGGGCAAGTAAGAAGAATACAGCTTCCCTTGTAATTTGGTCAGGGCTATATGACTGTGTTTTAGCTGATGGACTGGCTCCTACAAGAGTGCAGGTTCTGCTTTCCCTACGAGGATGATCTTGGAAGGCATCTATTAGATGGCAGAGCTACAGGATAAAGGAGGGCCACCCAGCCCTGAGCAGACTTATGACACAAGCAAGAATCTTTTTTTTTTTTAAGTTTGTTTATTTTGATAGAGACAGCGTGAGCACATGTGTGTATATGCAAGCATGCAGGGGAGTGGCAGAGAGAGGGAGAGAGAGAGAATTCCAAGCAGGCTCTGCAGAACCAGATGCAGGGCTCAAACCCTCATGAGATCATGACCTGAGCCCAAATCAAGAGCTGGACGCTTAACCAACTGAGCCACCCGGACACCCCAAGCAAGGACAACTCTTATCAGAGATTTGGGGGTTAGTTGGGTGACAGACTGGGTTTTGGAGCTATGTTGTTGGGACACCAAAGTTCCAACACACTTTGCTCTGTACAGTCTCTTGATACTGATATTGAAGATAAATAATTGATAAGTGAACAAAATGTGAATAAAAAGAGAAGACAAAAGCCAAAAATGTGCTTCCGTTATGGAACAACAATAGTGATTACAATTATTCATGCGAATTACCACATAATTGCCATTCAATAAATAGTTATTAACTATTAGTAAGTTTTATTTCACTTCAGAGTTGATTCTTTGTATTAAATAGGTGTGGTCAATAAGTAAAAAGCCGCACCCAATCTCACGCTTAGAGATATAAACATGCTTGATGGCTGTTGTTGTTTGAAGCACAACAACCATGTTCACAACTTAGAAAAAAAATTGGAATAACATGGGTACAAGTAAACAAACACTAGAAAGAGCCCACTCTAAAATTCCTAGTCATAGTGACCCTTTCTTGGGGGTATAGGCTGACATATGTAATACTGAGTTTTAAGCCGTAAGAAGATAATATTATACAGACATTCCAAAGGCTGTTGAAAGCAACCTCAGACTTATGTGATACTTTGTTTTTAGTCATGTGTTTATTGCTAGATAGGCTAGTTTTATCAGCTATGTCACATGATCACAAATACTCAAAAGACAATATTTGTAAGTTGTATGTTTTATACGGTACAAGCCTCTAACAGAATTATAATAATCACCTGCTAGAGAAACAAATTGACTGGAATATTCCCTTTCAGTATGAGAAAACTCAGACTTTTTTTTTTTTTTTAAGGAACTTAAAACACAATAAGTGTGTATTTTCAATAATAATAGCAAACTTATAAAGCACGTTCTATGGACATTACTCTTTTAGTTTTCACAACAACCCTAGAAGGAAATGGAGGCCACAGAGAAGTTAAATAACTTGCCCGAGGTTATCCAGCTTGTAAGGTGAAGAGCCAAGACTCAAACCAGACAAACTGGCTCCAGAATCTTCTCAAACCCAGCCAGCCTGGCTCCAGAACCTATGCCCTTCAACCACTCCATGCATGCCACTCCCTCCCTGTCATGAGCACTTCTGTGGTGCTTACTGTGGGCTCAGCACTGTTGCAGCATATGCTCAACTACTTTCTCCTCTTTTTGTCTGCAGACAACTCCATCTGACAAATCACTGCGGACTTTCACAAGCCCTTATTCTGACCGTGTTTCAGATTTAAACCCTTAGGGTCAATATCTTGCTGCCAGAGAAATTAGAGGAAATTTGATGAACAATTCAGTAGGCAGACTGTTCCAACACAAGGATTTTGCAAAGAAGTTAACTTCTAGTTTTGGCAAACACAAATCATGAATAAAAAGACATGGAAATGCCAGAGTTTACAAAAATCATAGTGCACAACATTTTAGTGGGTATTATTTATTAAGTCTTTTGCGGGCCAGGTTCTAGAGCATGAGATTTTATTCACATCATTATTTTGTTTATATCTCAAAATGCCTCTATGGAGTATATCTTAATTATTTAGTTGACTATCAGATGCCATAGGTTTTAAATTGCACAATTAGTTTATGTACTAGCAAGCAAGAAAAAAAAATGTTGCTAAGACACACCATCAGTTGCAAGATACATTCTAATGTTAAAATGTGAAAGACTATGCATCTCAACTAATGAAATATGGCACAATCCCCATATTACAGGTGAGGAAACAGACTTCATGAGGTTAAGCTGCTGCAGATCATGTGGTTAGCAAGCGGTAGAGCCAGGGCTCACATTCAGGTTAGCCTGACTTGAAGCGCCTATGCCCCCCCCCCTTTTTTTTAATGTTTATTTACTTTTTTTTTTTCTAATGTTTACTTATTTTTGAGAGAGGGAGAGAGGGAGAGATGGAACGTGAGCAGGGGAGGGGCAGAGAGAGAGGGAGACAGAATCGGAAGCAGGCTCCAGGCTCTAAGCTGTTAGCACAGAGTCCGAAGGGGGGTTTGAATCCATGAGCCTTCCAGCTGTGAGATCATGACCTGAGCCAAAGTCAGCGGCTCAAGCGAGCCACCGAAGAGCCCCAAAATATTTGTTTACTTTTGAGAGAGAGAGAGAGACAGAGCAGCACAAGCAGGGGAGGGGCAGAGAGAGAGGGAGACGCAGAATTCCAAGCAGGCTCCAGGCTCTGAGCTGTCAGCACAGAGCCTGACACAGGGCTCAAACCCATGAGCTATGATACATGTCTGAGCAGAAGTCAAAGGCTTAACCTACTGAGCCACCCAGGCACCACTTGGAGCCTATGCTCTTATCCATTTGATACAGTGTCTCAATCTGTGTTCATGCTGCATGAAGTAAAATTAAATGTCTTTGTGTTGTTGTTGGTAAACTGATCATCCGTATGCTGTAAACTGGTAACTTAAATCTCAAGGTGACTTTTTGAGATTTGCTCACCCAATAAGATGCTTTTACATTGGCCAAATAGGCCAAGAAAAAGAAACCAACTTCTACTTCATTTGCAGCTATGTAGACAGCTTCAACATTACAGCTTCCAAGTGACAATTTCTGTCTCTTTGTCCTAGAACCATTTCTTATTGTAGCTTATAAATGAGAAATAAATTTTTTTCTCATATAAAATAAAATCTTTGTTTCTGAAGACATCGCTTGGCTTGCTGTTCAGTTCACAAACAAAATATAATTTCTCCACTTTTAATAAATCAAGATGTTTCATAACTATGTCATGGTTTGAGATGTGAGAATAAGCAAACAAGACCACACGAAGCACAGAGCAATTTCATAAAAATATTTTTAGCAATAGAGACCCACAAGATAGAAGAACAGAAAATGCATACATACTTGAGTCAGAATCCCATTTTTTTCCCTTTTTTTTCCCCCAAAGGGCGACAGCAGCTTTAAACTTTGCATTCCTCCTATGTAGGACTATACATACATGCACAGAACACAACTTCAGTTCCTGTTCTAAAAGCACTATGAACTATTGTTTTATGATGGTCTCTTGGGGCTAGGGGGAAATGTTATTGGTAGTCTAAAAGAATAGGTTTTAATATAGGCATTTAATTTGCTTTCCATATACTCCCTGATTAAAACAAGGTTTGCCCCATTTTCTATTTTTCTTTTAAAAACCCTCTTTACCCACATTAACAAAACAACATACTGACTATAGCTGTGACTTTGACTTTGACTGCCCTAAGTTTAGATACAGCTTGGATTCATCTTTGGCACTGTGTCCAGGCATCGAGTCAACTTCGGCTACATTGACAATATGTAACTTGTAGTTATTAAGAAAAATTAGTTTGTCTCCCAAAAGGTTAAATTGACTCATGATACAGTCTGTTAATCTATTTCTTTTTAAAAATTAGTTGAAAAGAATCAAAAAGGAAATGCAGCTATGGCTCCTTAGCAATTACTGCAATAAAATATTTAAATCCACAAAAGCACAGAAGAGTCAAGTGAAATTTATATACAGATACATGAATTCAACTCATAAAAGTGGAGATTTGAGGCAATGAAAGTTATTGCTGTCATTCAAGAGAATATTATTATTGTCTCTGGGCTAAAGAAATAATGTGCTCTTCACTTGAAAAAAATCCTCAAAATACAGACAAATATAAAGAAGAAAATGAAAAACATCCCAACTTCTGAGATTGTTATAGTTCAGAGAGATTAGGGAAATGCTAGAGAGTGGCAGTTTGTACTCAAACAACCCAAGCTGAACTATAAACCACAGGCCTTTTTTTGTTTGCTTTGGTTTGTTTTTTAAACCAAACCATACATATAACCAACATTCATTATCACTTTACGCTCACTGGAGCTAGATCAACAAATATAGTTTGATTGGAATAGGGCTGGATATGGAATATTCTGATAAGACTTTTATACTGACATAAGCATAGCCAGAAAAGAAAATGTTAAAACATTCACACAAATTGGAAGCCTGGGCTTGGGTCCAGTTGCTCACACACTAGAATGAATGTCTGAGTTGTGCCGGGATCACAGAGTCAGTTCTAATCTGTTCTGTTTCACTGACACGAGCCCTTGCTGTGTGCTGCATGCGGTGTGAGGTATTTTATATACGACATTTCTTCCCAGGAACTCTGCAAGCTAGGTATCATTGGCACCCACTGGTTTTGTTAATGTTTATTTATTTTGAGAGGAAGTCAAAGGGAGGGAGAGCACAAGCAGGGGAGGAGCAGACAGTGAATCCCAAGCAGGCTCCGTGCAGGCTCAGAGCAGAACCCGATACAGAACTCGATCTCATGAACCATGAGATCATGACCCGAGCCGAAATCAAGAGCCAGACGCTTAACCGACTGAGTTACCCAGGTGCCCCAGTTGGCACCTACTTTAAGATGAGAAAACTGGAGCTCAGACAGGTGAGGCGGCTTGTCCTGGCAAACGGTGAAGCTGAGATGCACACATACCCGGGTCAGTGTGCCCCAAAGCTATGTTTTTACCATTGTGATATCAGAGCAACACCTGCTCTCCATCCTCAAGGAACTTAGAGTCTACGAGGAATGGGGATAATTGGGGAAATGACTAGAACATAAGACAGAATACAAAAATCATCCAAAGATAAAAACAGAGTATTAAGAGGCTCCAAATGGCAGGGAGACAGATCTAGTAGGAGCTGGGCGTGAGGGGGGGGGATAGACAGCAGCAAAAATGCTCCCAGTAAGAGCATGGATGGGAGAAGGGACTTAGATAAAGGACAGAATTTCTACAGATGTGGTGCAGGTTGGGTGGGGCAAAGGCGAATCAAGAAGAAGTAGAAAATCTGATATGTTAGCTACATGTAAGGTCTGAATGGAAAGTAGGGAGAGATCAAGCTAGAAAGGTGACATTGGCGCAAACACTGAGGGTTGGAGGTTCAAGGGGAAGAGTTTATATATAATTCACCAGGTGGTGAGGCTCCCTGCAAAGTCTCTGAGTTCAAGGAGACCTTAGGAAGACTAACCAGGCAGTAGTGCAGAGAGAAAATAGGCCCATTCCCTCGACTTTCAGTGAGTAAGATACATATTAATATCTTCATTTTAAGGATTAAAAAACTGAGGCTCACAGGAACTAAGTAGCTTGCCCAAAGTCATAGTTAATAGAGAGAAGAGACAGGACTTGAATCAAGTCTCTCCAATTCTTTAAAAAAAATTTTTTTTTACTGTTTATTTATTTTTGACAGAGAGAGACAGAGCATGAATAGGGGAGGGGCAGAGAGAGAGGGAGACACAGAATCTGAAGCAGGCTCCAGCCTCTGAGCTGTCAGCACAGAGCCCAACCCAGGGCTCGAACTCACAGACTGCAAGATCATGACCTGAGCCAAAGTCGGTCGCTTAACCAACTGAGCCACCCAGGAGCTCCAAGTCTCTCCAATTCTCAAAACTCACTCTGTTCCCTAGACCTGACTACTCCAACTGAGGTCTATGGACTGGCAGCATCACACCCCTTCCCAGATCCCTGAGAGCTCATTAGAAATTCAGACCTACTGAATCAGAATCTGCCTGTTCACAGGATGATGTAGGCACATTAAAGTACCAGGCCACATTTTCTTTTTTATAATGACCTATGTAATTACTGGAAAAATCATTCAGGTGACTACACATCCAGCTGTTTGGCAGAGTACCTTGGGTAATTTCTTTACACAAAAGGTAAGAATCAACAGAGAAAGAGGGCTTTCTGGATTTTGTTCTCACAGGTAAACCAAGTCAAGAATTCAAACACTGAAACTGTACCTAGCTAGGTGGTCTTGGGCAAGTCACTGAATCTCTCCATTTCAGTTTCTTCATCTGTATAATACAGATGCCTATAAGAATTAATGAGATAGTATCTGTGACAAAAGCTTGTATAATGGGAGATCATATAAACATACGGAGTGCTGTTATTAGAAGGCATAGTTATTAAGCACTTTATTTAAAAGAATAAAGAGAAGAAAAGGAAGGAAAAAAAGGAAGGAAGAAAGAGGGAGGAAGGAAGAACAGAAAGGGTGAAAAGGAAAGAAAGGCAGGGACAATATATAAAAATTCAGTGAGGGAAAGAAAACCGGCTTCACTGAGGCAGGGGCATAAAGAACTGATGGGTAAGAGCTGTAAGGAGTAAAGGAGCTCAAGAAGTCTGTGTTCCACATAGGTGTTTCTGAAAATACAGAGACTGCACCACACATGGAATTGGAAGAGAAACAAGGGCCTGTGTGGTCTTGGCCCGAAGGAACAAACTTGAGGTCCATAAAGCCACTAAAAAAAAAAAAAAAAAAAAAAAAAGAAAAAAAAAGTCATGTAGTAATTAAAGGAATGAAAAACAGTTCATCTGAGGAAAACTTAGGATAGATTTTTAATCGTGGAGCAGAGAAGTCTACATAATGAATTAATAACGGAACATTTGTTACCAATTTATTGCAGTTACCACAGAAAATTAAGATACATTAACTGATTTCAAGCATGAGATTCTTTAGTCAGCCTAGACAGTGAGGGAGGTTAGACACTGAACACGTTAAAAAAGAGATTATGGACTCCTCAGCCTTAAGTGTTTTTGCATATACTTATTGAGGGCCTACTATTTGCCAGGTATTGAGCTGACTGTTGGGGCTACAAAATGCATAAAATACACTTCCTTCAATTAGGTAATAAGTCAGCAGAAAGAAAGATACAAGTTATTATAATCCAGGGTAGAAAGTAAAATGTTCCATAAAATAGTTATAAATAAGATAGTATGGAAATTCAGAGGCAAGGTGTTCACTTCATATATATAAGAAGTATTAAGAAAGGCTTCCTGAATGTGGTACATTACACATTTTTAAACTTTTTTCCTTTGGTTTTCTAAGCATCAAGGACCTGGACTAATCATCTGCTGGGATTCTTTCTCATTTTATAATGCTGTGATCATCATTATCATGCTATAAAATAATTGATTACCTTTGAATACACTTGGGACTTAGAAAAAACTAAAATGTTAGGCAGCAGTAACTCTGACATCATTTTGGCATCCACTTATCTATGGAAATCTGCGTCCACATGAGATTCAAAAAGTAAACCCAAACCAAAACAAAACAAAACACTCAAACTTGTTTTAATTCAGTCAAACAGCCAATTTACTGAGACATTAGTGTTAACGCACTCTGTTGGTTTGTTGGTTCCATGCTGACACCAACATATGAAGAGAATGTAGATGTACAGAAAACTGTCAGTCACCGGCTCCCTTCCCTCCAAACCCCTGTGAAATTAACAAAGTATTTCTGAAGCAGGGAAGAAGTAACGGATACAGTATGTGATGTGCAGGTAGTCAGCAGGGATGAAGCAGTTAAAGTGTTTTATTGGTAACCAGGAAAAATCTGAGAATAAAGTTTCTTTCCACGTGCAGTAAAGTTTTGGCATATTCAATAATAATCAGGTAAAACGTATCTTAAAGAGTTCTAGTACATGAGATCTGCTAGTCAATTACCCCATTTCAAGAATTAAAACTTTAATAGCTTGGAAAGAATAGAATAACAAAATCTAGAAAATAAGCCCAATTCTTCTATTTTCATAATTGCTAAGGCTCAGCAATACTCCTTGAGATAATTTTAGAAGAATTTAGTAATAGTAGGCATATTAAAGATTTCTATAGGTGGGGGGAAATCCTTCAAATTTATTAATAGAAAGGAAAAGAGTGTTGGCCAATAATTTTTAAATGCAATGTCACACGTTTCATATACAAACTGAAATTTTTTTGGAAAGGTGTCAATAAATGCTCTGGGTTTGCTGAACTTCTGAAGGACATGTGCCTGTAATTGGCCTTTCTCATTTCTGTCTTGTTAACAAGTATATAAATAAGAGAAGGCTCCAGTAATTGGCTCAGAGTTACTAATGAATTAATTAACTTCAGTCTATTTTACCTAACCTTTAATAATAAGAGTCCTTTTTTTTTTTTTTTTTTTGGTCTAGCAATAGGTCTGACAGACTGAGAAAACAGACATGCAGCAAAGCTCTTGAAAATTAATGAGAAACGAGGAAAGAATCAATGTACATTCTGCTTGCAGAGAACTGACACAAAAAGACACAATAAACCATGAACAAACACAGTCAGTTTAAAAAATAGGTTAGAAAAAGTGGGCAAATTCAATTATAGAAGTAATTAGAAGATATAGGGCAAGGCTGCCTTTTGGGACTGTGCCAGAAAACATGAATTAATATGAGTGAATAGAAAGAGCCCATGTAGTAATTAAGAAGCAATCACCTATGGCAATGAGTACCTGAAAACAGGCTGCAAACTATTAATTCAGTGATCAAAAATATTTTTAGATGATTAATATGGCAAATTTATTTTAAAGACTAATTTCTGGAAAGATATCAAGACAATAGCACACTATTTGTTCCTCTGGCATTTATATAGCTAATTAAATTTTATAATTTGCAACAACAGTCATTATTATCTGAAAACAGGAAAGGCAATATTTCACCTTTAAAAAAACCAGTGGTTCTAAAATCAATAAGTTAAATCCAGCTCCTGCTGTCCTCCCGTAAGTGCCTAAGGCTTGACGGTTACATTCTTTCAATGCGTATTTTTCCTATACGTCTGTGTTTCTATAATTTTAAGCATCTGAATTAATGTATAAATTCTCCAAGGTTTTATATGTTTCCATACCTGGGCAGGGATTCTACACACTGTTTAACTTCAACATTATCAAATCAAAGCAGTTAAATGTACTATTTGTGCATCAAAGACTTTCTTACTTGGTCAACAGAGGTCTGTTGCTTCAGTACACACCATTCCTTCCCCTAGAATACAAAGGCACAGACACGTTACAGTGAAGAGTGCTTTACAGCACACAGAAGGCTAATGGCTTCTGAAATAGGTGATTATCAGAGCCCTGTAGAGCAAGATGAGGGTCTGGCTGGTAATAAATAACCTCGCAATATGAATTATTCTATTTCCACAGCTTTAAGAAAAGCTACGTTTCATTTGTTGATCAGAAAAGTCTGGAAAAATGCCGTGTCTTTGGAAATAACAGGGAGCTACCAAAACTAATCACTGTGTCGGCAGGGAGTTATTGAGCACCTACTAAGGGCCTAAGGAGCAAAAGTAAATCTTGAAATGCTAAGCTTGTAACAAATATTTGTGTGTGTGTGTGTGTGTGTGTGTGTGTGTGTGTGTGCGTGCGTGCGCGCACGCACACGTGCCATTTCCTTTTCAAAGTCAATAAACAGAAATTCATGTATGCATGCTTTAGAGATGCTAGACTTTTAATTATTAATTTGCTCATGGATTATTGCTATTTTTGAGGTTAAGGTACAAACTGTTGACCTACAAAACAAGACTGAAGTAGAAACTCATTGGGAGTCAGTGTTGCAGATGGCATGGAGGTTAAAAGATGTACAGGTATTGGAGAAAAATTAAAAATGAGAGAGGCTGATAAGATATCAAATGAAGCAGATATTAGATCTTACCAGTTCTTTTATTATCTGTTTTTCTCTCATTTTCTTCAAACTACCTGGTGCTTTTGAAAAGAACCCATAAGAGAAGATCACCTCTAGCAGAGCTCTCCCATTGTGAGTTTGCCTTACGTTAATTATCAAAACTTAGGTATGGCAATAGCAAACCAACAGCTCCTCTAGCTATATGCTGACGATGACAGAGCCCCCGAGAGGCAGGCAATTGGGAACTAGTGAAGTGAGGACAGCTTAGAGGTGTGTGGGCTGAGAGGGGCTGCCAGCTGAACAGGACCCACTCACCATGAAATGTTAATGTGTCAATGAAGGGGAAAAGCATGAATGAACCGCAAAGAAACAGAAAGTGACTCAGCTGGTTGGAGATGGAATTTGGGCTCTTTGCCAAGGTAAGGTGTTCAAGGGCACATACCCTAACACCTAGGGAAAGAAAACAGGCTGCCCCTATTTAGAAAGATACAATATTTTGAGGAATGAAGACAAATGCTCTTTTCGTTCAGAGATAAACTTCCTTCTTTTTATTTCTTTCCTTCTTCCCTTCCTTCATCCAACATTTTCTGAGTTCCTACTTTTTGCCAGGCTCTAGGTTAGGAATGGAGCAAGGCTCTAGGTTACCGATGGGGTGGTGGGATATAGCATAAATGAGGCCTAACCCCTCTTTCAAAGCTCCTATTCTAGAGGAAGGACAGGTGTAGACAGATGTAGGCAACTATGATAAAAGATAGTGAAATAAGTTGCAAAAGAGGGGAAGAGGTAACCTGGGGTGGTGGAGCAGAGGAGGCAACTAGCTGGGGGCTCTCGTGGATCAGAAAAGGTTTTCATAGAAGAGGTGGTGCTTATGCCTACCTTGAAAAATCATACACAGAGAAGGAAGGAGAATTTCAGTTGGAGGAAACTTTCTCTCACCCTACTATTATCTCTGATGTCTGTCCTCTTTTTCAAATCAAAGTCATTTTAGGAAAACAAGGAGACAAGACACCCATGACATGTGCATGTGAGGGTGCTGACCGTGTGTGTGTGTGTGTGTGTGTGTGTGTGTGTGTGTGTGTGTGTTGGGGGAGGGACGAGGAGAAAACATTGGGTTGTACAGGGATTTCTCTACAGTTTAGAATACATTCTCCTCATATATCAAACATTTGCCTCTTCCAGGTTTGGAAAATGTGATCTTCCAATAGCTTTTATATTTTACATTTGATGGCTTTGTCATTTTTGCCAATAATAAGTCCCTTATTCTAACTCATGACTTGAGGATTCCTGTGGATTGTACTATAGTCATACATGCATCCAATTACTCCTTTATTAATTTCTCCTTTCCTTTTCTCATTTAAGAAATACTTAAGTACTTAATATTTGGCAAATATCCTGGTAGGCACAGTTTATTCTTTCTTTGCTTCTAGCTTGGAAATGATGCCACTTCTAACATAAAACATGGACATTATTTAAAATGCATTGAATAAAAGATCAGACTTATGCACAGACTTGTAGCTTATTCAGGGCTGAACAACAGAACCAATCGTGTTCTTAACTGATATATTGGTGAGTCAGGTCATATATATACTGGTCTATTAGTTCTTAAGATATTTTCAAAGAAAGGCTATAGAGAACAGCCTAGTTAAGGTAACCACAACAGGCTTATGCACAAGTGGAGAAGAACTTCAGACTGGCATACGTCAAAAGTTTCCTATATACAAATCCAGGCTTGTTTACCAGATATGCAAAATCTAGGTCTCCACATTTCTCCAGAGGCTAAGAGAGGAAAAGTAACTATCACGCATAAACATTAATTCATTCGGTGGATTTTTAAGTACTCTGCTAGGGACTAGGGATATGAAAATGATTAAAACATGAGTCTCGCCCTTACTCCCTCAAGTAGATGAGTCAGATAAGTAAATCAATTATTACAATATAGCCGTGATAAGGTATAAAAGTACAGCATGCTATGAGAGCACAGACGAGGGATATCTAAATTAGACTGGGACAGTGGGGTAAGAGGATAGGATGCCAGAACTGAGTTTTTAGGAACAAGAATTTAATTAGCTGAAGAAGGGGGCCAAGGGAAGATGATGCATAAAATGGCACAATGAGCTTGGGAATGTGTTTTTTGCAGACAAACAAAGTATTGGCTCCATATTAAAAGAAGGGTGGGATGGTCAGACAGACCAGGCTTACACAGATCAGGCTCTCTCTGAGGTTTTCCATTCCTTAACTCATCTCCTTTTTCCCAACTCCTTTTCTTTCACCCAGAGTTTTTGGACAGAGGCATATAGAGAGTCTAGTCTGTAGACATTTCCGAATTTGAAAGCTGCTGGCCCAGAGGATGTTGATGGGGTATACCCAATGGGCATTCACACTAACAACCTAGCTGAGAACACAGAAAACCAGTAATGGCTGAGATCACGGTACACATGTATGTTCATGAAGTTGTTGATATCTGTGGAAGTGATTCCTTCCTTTATGCTAATATTTTCTTTTGTCTGAGTTCAGAGTCTTTTTTTAAAAGTTTTTTTAACGTTTATTTATTTTTGAGAGACAGAGATAGAGCACGAGCAGGGGAGGGGCAGGGAGAGAGGGAGACACAGAATCGGAAGCAGGCTCCAGGCTCTGAGTTGTCAGCACAGAGCCGGATGTGGGGCTCGAACTCACAAACTGTGAGATCATGACCTGAGCCAAAGTTTGACGCTTAACCCACTGAGCCACCCAGGCACCCCTGAATTCAGAGTCTTGATTGAATAGGCAGCTTGTCACAAAGACCTCAAAATGTTTTCTACCCGGGCAACATCAAGAAATGGAATCAAGGCAATTCTCAGGATTAAAGGTGTTTACCAGGAATGTCCACTCCTTTTTTGAATTCTCTGCCTACCTAACTCCCACTCATCCTTCAGGAATCAGCATAAGTGACTTTAGTATTTTTTTCCTGAGAAGTTTTGCCTGACCTTCTGTGTTAGGTTGTGTCCCTCTGTTATATGCTTTTTTAGTACGTACCCCGCAATTTTCATTTGCAGCACTCAATATGACTGATTAAATACTGAATTACATAATTAATGCTTTCATATCAGGCCCTATAGGTAGAATGTTAGCTTCATAAGGGCAGCAATGCTATAGTGCCTAACAGTATTCCTGGTTCACAATAGCATATAAGTCTCTTGAAACTGCTGTGGGCTTCTAGGAAGGTTCAAAGGATGGAACTACATTATCTCCTCTTATTGCTTTATCTGGCCTCTTCCCATGGCATTTTGGCTCAAAACTAATCCGGCATCTTCCCATTCATCTGTGTCAGGGCATCTCTATTGATGCAACTTATTTTCCTCAGGCCAGAGCTTCCTTCATTATTGAGTGCCAAATATGCCGGTCACCGTGCCAAGCACTTGGGATAAAAACATGAAAAGGCACTGACCTTTTCAGGAGGGCAGCAGGCTGCCATGGGAGTGGCAACATTGGAGCAGGCTTCATCAGTCTCCAGAGAGCCACTGCCTGTAATTATGTCACAAGAACATTGCCCTTTTAGCTTAAAGGATTTGATCTCTGTTAAAATGCCTGTCACCCTGGAAATCATAACTCTTTTTAGCTGTTATCAACCACTTTTACCTTCGTATGAATGAAGGATCTGAGAGCAGGTGTTGGCCCAGAGGGTAGAGAGGGACAGGGGATAACAGCCAGAATAAGGCTGCTGGGAGGAAGAGGGGGAGAGGGGGAGGGAGAGAGAGAAAGCATGCCGGTAAGGTGAGAAGGGCTTAAAGATGAAGCAGCTAGAGCAATGGCACCTAGCACGTAACAGACACAAGGCGACGCCTCATGTGTAAATAGAAGATAAACTGTTTTCTTCAAATTGGTTGAGGGCTTGTCCTACCTTACGCTGTTTCTTTAGGTAGCTAGCAGTTTCTGGTTGAAAGAGGTTTACAAAATAGGAACAGATGGCTCCAGCTGTAGAGTTGATGTCAATTCCAATTACACTATCACACTCTAGGACTTCATAGGGAGAACATACCGAACATACTCTTCCTTGCATTTTCTACTACTACGAATTCAAGAGGATTTCCATTTTCAGAGATGTTCTAACAAGAAGACAGACTCTGTATCCAAAGGTTCCATGTAAGCTTGAGCTTAGATGCATATGCCGGGTTCTCTTAGATATTCCAAATACTTTTTTAAATCAAAGAAACTCCCATAGACCTAAATTGGTCATGTGAACTAGTGATGAGGTTTCAAAAGAGGACAAATCCCATACTGGTGTCTGCATACTAAGATTCTTTTCTATGTCTGCGAGTATAATGCTTGCTTACACATACTTGCAAAAACAATTAGCATACTAATTTGCTTCTCTACCTAAAGAATGGAAGATTCTTTTGACACAGACAGCTGTCCATGAATAGCTGGGGTGACCCTTGGTCAGTTTTCCATCTGTCTTAGAGTAAATGTCCAGACTGAGACACACATTAGCTGTATGACCTCAGGCAGCCTTCTTATGTTTCTGTTTCTCAGTATCTTCATCTGTAAAATGGAGGCACAACTAATACCTGCCTGATGGGGTTGTAATGAGGATTAAATCAGTACTTTGCTCACAATAGACATTCCATATTATTTTTTAAAACTCTGGTCTGAGTCTGTCTATTCGTGAGGAAGTTTGTAGTGGATCCAGGACGCTCGACTTTTACCTGCCTCTAAAGAGACAGAAGTAGAGAAAGGTGTTACTGAATCAATTTTGAGAGAATTCTGCAGCTATAGGGAAGTCACTACTTCTTTTGCCCTTGACTCACGGAGATAGAGGCTTCAAGCACAGATGCACAGAGAGAGGCAGGGAGTGACTACTGTCTGGGGATGTGTGAGGCCCATCTCCAGTGTCCCTCATAGCGCTTAGAGTACCAGGCTGAGAAATCTAAATAATACCAGTTATAACTGTATGACCACAGTTTCTGAATATCACCCTATACTGATTTCCCTCTCCCACCCTTTTCCCTTCCTTAGACTAGTGGTTCCCAACCTTGGTTACGTGCTGGAATCATCTTTGGAGCTTTAAAATATTGATGCTTGGGTACCATTATCAGAGATTCCGATTTAACTTGTCCGGGATATAGTCTCAGTACTGGAATTTTTTTTCTTTTTTTTTTAAAGATTGTATTTTAAGTTATCTCTACACCCAACTCGGGGGCTCGAACCCACAACTCTGAGAACAAGCGTCACATGCTCCACCTACTGAGCCAGCCAGGCACCCCTAGTATTGGCCTTTTAAAAAGCTCCTCAGAGAATCATTGCATTTTGAACTACTGAAATTTGTTGTACAAAAATACTTTTTTTTCAATGTAAAGTCCAAGTTAACACATGCAAATAATCAATAAAAAGACAGAAATTTATTCATGGTGCCTAAAATGAATTTCATGTCTTTAACAGTATTTGGTATCTTAAGCTTATTCGAATCCTAGTTTAATGTAAACACTCTCTGGTCCTGCCCTGCCCCATAAATTTGAGGCTGTTGAGCCGATTTGGTATGAGGGACACCAGACCAAAAGGGACAAAGCAGTATGATGTGGTCTTACCATTTGCACAAAGATTCCCAAGAGCCCGAGTTGATTCGGGGTGCCCTCTCGGACCTTGGGTTAGTTCCAGGGATCTAAGGATCTCTCATCATTGATGAGTTCTGCCAGTTCGGTTGTCAATGTCAACAGTGGGGATTTTTCAACTCCAGTGTCATTAGACTCTGGTGTGTCATAGTCAGCTATGATTGAGATACGTTATAAGGAATGTGAAATAGTAATAAAGCTCTCGGGTTTTCCACACAACCTATTTTAGAATTAATTCCAGCAAGCTCAAGGGTATCCTTCTAACAGCACTGCTTTCACTTACTTGCACTCCAATACCCTCTCCTGAATGAGAGAACATGGTGGGGCCATGATTCCCATGAGGGACTATCATTTGACATGAGTGTCCCTGTGGAACAAAGGTTGGGGTTTTGCACAAATCAGCCTCCCAAGTCAAAGAAGTTCCTCACTGGGCGTCAAGTTTGCAGCAGTGCATACTAATAGGGGTGAGGGGAGAGCTGGACAAAGGGGCCTCTCTGTGTTTCGGTGCCCAGTCTCTTTTTTGGGGATAGAGAGGACCTTGTTTTGTTGTTGTTGTTTTGTTTCTTTTTTAATATTGGAGACAGAAGCTTGTTTACAAGGTCACATCTTAAGCCATCTCTGAGCTGAACATGGAAAAAACATCTTAAGTAATTCTGCCAATCTTCTGTCATCACAAAAATCAGTTTATAAACATGTCAAGTGTAAACACAATATTTTTAGGGAAAATAAGGACAAAAGTATTACATATCTGGGGAGGGTTCTTCTGAACATGGAGTAACTATGATTCAATCAGGATTTTTTTTTTTTAATATGAAATTTATCGTCAAATTGGTTTCCATACAACACCCCGTGCTCATCCCAACAGGTGCCCTCCTCAATGCCCATCACTCACTTTCCCCTCCCTCCCACCCTCCCATCAACCCTCATTTTATTCTCAGTTTTTAAGAGTCTCTTATGGTTTGGCTCCCTCCCTCTCTAACTTTTTAGGAATTTTAATGTCTTCTGCTGAAGATGAAGGAATGGGGTACCTCATTTAGCTTTGTTCATTTGCTAACCAAACTTGCCAGTTGCATAAAAAGAGAAATTAACATTTGGGTAATTTAGACCAACACTTTGATTTTTTTTTCCTTTTCAAGGTTCCTGAGCAGAAGGGAAAATGAGGCTTGATGATGAGGGTTGGAGAAGGGAGAAGGGCTAGGAAGAAATATGGTGAGCACTCAATTAAACGGTTGTTGGTAGTTGTGGTGGTGGTAATGGTAATGCTAATAAATTTCTTCTAGGAAATGCTTTCAAAGCAGTTAAGTGTACAAGGGAACATACCACCTTGGTTTTTATAAGTTCTGAACTATTTTGAAAATTATTTGACTTTTCGTGCTTAGCGATTTGAGCAAAGATTGCTGAAGTTGGTTGCCAATTTCACTAGTGAGTATTTTTCAACTCCAGTGTCATGAGACCCTAGAAAGAATTTTGTTTTTTGGGTTTTTAAAATTTATTTTGAGAGAGAGAGAAAGAGAGACAGAGAAAGAGAGACAAAGAGAGAGAATGAGCTGGGGAGGGGCAGAGAAGGAAAGAAAGAATCCCAAGCAGGCTCTGTGCTATTGGCACTGATAGCACGAACTTCAAGATCATGACCTGAGCTAAAATCAAGAGTTGGATGCTTAACCGACTGAGCCACCCAGGTGCCCCTCTACTAAGGAATTTTGAATGCAAAATAAAGGAAGAGGGATTTATTGAGAGCTCAGTATACTCAAAGTGAAATTGAACCTTGTTTTTAATTTTCCTTGTTTATAACAAATTACTTAATTCTTACATATTTTAGTGCCTCAGTTTTCATTTCAACATTTCAACTTATTAGTGAGTAATAAACGTGGAGTCCTTTAAGTTAAATGGACAAAGTTTTAGATTCCTCATGGTTATATGGGAAATGAAGTGAAGGGCCACTTTCAGACTTCAAGCCAAAGTATGAGGGATTCCTATTATTACTACCTTATTACTACTAATATCATTAGCAACAAAGAGTGTCAGAAAATTCATGGATTATAGTTCAAGAAAGGATTGCTTACCAAAAGAAAATCAGGAATAACTGGGGGGGGGGGGAGGGGGGGGTACTTCATTCACCTTTCAAAGAAGCCAACTCTCCTGACTTCTTCCCACAATACATTGCGGAGGGCTGCTTCCTGAGACAAAAGTCTGCAAGGGCTAGTCTGACACATGGCCTTCGTTGCACTACTCATGTTGAAACATTATATTTTCCTTTCCCTCCATCTCTTGCTCTTTATGTTACACTGCTGTTTATTTCACATTGCTTTTTCTTTTATACTGACCCTAGCCTTTCGGTGTCAGTATATGAAATCTCAGTTTTTCATTCTGTAGATCATTTCTGGCCCTGTGGTCTTCGATCCATCACTTTTTACAGGGCTTTTATGTCACTAGAGACAGCTTTGCATTTTAATAAAGTTTCCAGTCCTCTAGGGCCCTCTCCCCTGAAACAGCTCCAGCTCCCCAGGGCTGCTGAAGAGTTGAGCAGAGAGAGTAGAAGCTTTTGTGGACAGTGATGTTGATGGCAGATAACTCCAGCTGTCATTACAAGATCATCCAGATAAGGAGGGGACAATCAAGTAGGGCTTATGGTCCACTTGAGTTTTTCTGATTGTAAAACCAGCCATTTTTCAATTTAAATAATTTAAGGATTCCAGCTTCTCTATACTCTAAGGCTCATTTAGCCTCTTATTAGCTAACTGTTTCTCCAGTTCAAGAGGTGGAAGGGAAGAGTGCAGATTTTTTGTTATTGTTAATTCACAGCAGTGGGTAGTGGTGTGTAAATAAAAAATAAGCCAAACAAATTTGATGGGAAGAGAGAATAGAAAGCCATACAAATAATCATACGTGATTTTAAAAGTTAATTAAAAGGAATAAAAAGGACAAGTACTCCGTGGCCTATCATATTATCAACAGGCAAATGACATGGAGGAGAATGATTCCCAGCTAACTAGAAAAAGAAGACAGACTAACATAGCGCTTAATTTTAAGTTGAAAATCCCAAATTCTCTTCTAAATCTGTTCCTCAGAATAATGAGGATCTGATAATGATCTCATCTCCCACTATTCTTATTGAAGGAAAAGCTACTATGAGCAGGAGAGAAATAGTGAAACAAAGTTGCAATGTCCCCCAGAGGATTCAGGTCAGGACCGACTTAGAGAATCACCTGTGACACATCAATGACAACACATGCAGCTAGGAAAGCATAGCTGGCATGAGGTCTTCCTTCTTTCTCTTAGTTGTAAGCCTCTTTTTTTCCCCCCTTTTCAATTTTGCACCCTTTTCTTCTTTCCAGATCTCTGTGACCAAAGGCCAGGAACCTACAACATTTCTTTTCAAGTGGTGTATACAGGAATTACCCCTCAAATCACTCACTCCATACAAAAAAAAATGGGACATGAGGGAACACCCAACAAGAAGGTGGGGCTTTTCTTGAACCTTTCAGGAGTATCTTTTTGCAGGACCATGTCCAGTTTTTCTGTATAGGTATTCTAGGGATGGGACATTTCTGGAGAACCAAGCAATGTCTATGCCCACGGGCTGGTCTTTTCCTTTGCTTAGGAGACACCTGCTGCTGACATGAAGGCACAGATTCCCTGGTGTAAAGGTCAGAGTCTGAGGGAGAAGGTTGAATAGCTAATTAGAGAAAATATTTCCTGACAGAGGTAGGACCCATGGTTACTACTAAGAGTTGAATCTGATAGAGAGATCCTCTTTGAATTATTAGAAAAATAATGATGACATGCAGATTGTTGACCAAACGGTCTTCAGTTGCCACTTGAACAAAATCTTCTTGTAAGGAAATAACATCAAAAGCTAAGGAGCTACACTAGAAGAGACCAAGAAAACAGTGTGTTTTCTTTCCCTCCTTCTTCCCTTGCTTTCGTTTTTTTCCCTTCATTTCTGTGCTATCTCCCTCTTTCTGAACAACAGAAACCCATCTTTGGATTACTAGCAAGTTATCATTGATCTAATTGCTGATGCATAAGTAGATCTTAGGAAAATATGGGATAGCTCTACTCAAAGCTCTGAGTAGACTGTGAACTTCTGGACTGGTGTTCTGCTCTCCCTGAACCTCTCCTCCCCACTTCTCTCATTTTAGAGTTAAGGAAAACAAAACAAACAGCCAGATAAGCTGAGTGTCAGAAACAGCAAATATTGCTTTTGCTCCTTGTATTTCCTTTTTCTTTTTTTAGGCACCGGGATTGCAAGCTCTGTGAAGTAAGGGGCCCTGATTGATTTACCCATTACTGTATTCCCAGCACTTAACACTGCACCTAAATATTTATTGAATGATCGAACTAATGGGATATCCATCAATATCCTATCCATAAGATGAGGATAAAGAATTGGTAAATCAGAGCTAGTTAACATAAATAACATAAACATTGCCTTACAGGTCTTTCTCTCTTTTTTTTTAATCTGCAAAAGCTCTATTAGAGGAGAATTTTCCAAAATGTGTTTACAAAATATTAGCTCTGGAAGATAAAATTCGATTTTTCCCCCCAAAAAGGTGGGGAGAGTCTATGGAAAATTAGCTTGGGATACTCTATACTACATAATCTCAAGAAAATTTTTACAAGATGATTTCTCACAGTTTTTCAAATACAAATTTTCACTGTGAATTTCTCAGAGAGGAACACAGCTTGCTATATCTACACAAATTATTTGAACATGTTTCTCTTTTACCTGGCACAACTTAAAGGAATAGTATTCCATAACATATGTCTTGGGGAAAGTAGCATCTTAATTCAGCTTTACATTCTTTAATTCTCTTTCTTTTGGATTTAAGTCCTAAGTAATTTTTTCCAGTGAGAAAGATACCCCCAGGCACAACAATGTGAATATAGTTAACACTATTGAACTTTACACTTAAAAATAGTTAAAATGGTCCAGTTTATGTCATGTAATTTTTTTTACCACAACTGAAAATTTAAAAAATACTCCCTACATGTTACTTTACTAAGTAATAAGCGAATCAATATTTTACCTAAGGGCTGCAATAGTGCACCCAAACTTCATGGTGTTAAAGGGCTTGGTTTTGGTCTGTAACATGCTGCTCAATTGCATTTACCACCTAGATACTGTAGTCTCAGTAGCATCTTGATTTTGAACATGGGGCTATGGATTTCTTGGTGTGTATTTAGTAACACAGCCTCGGATGACTACACAAAAAGACCTGTGACTATATAGGGAAAGATCATTGTAATTCAGTAGAGTGAGCTTGGGACTAAGATACAAGAGACTAGGTTGCAAAATTGACATTGTCACTGACTCAATGTACTACTCTAGGTAAACCCTGCTTTCCTTATCTATAAGATGGCCTCAGTCAATAATTTTTTTTACTTTTTTGCCTCCAGCATGAGATTCCCTTCTTCCATGGAGCTCTAATAGTCACAGGAGATGCAAGCAGAGATGCTGTGGTCTCAAGGAAGTAGGAGGCTACTTGGCCTCCCTTCTCCCATGGCCCTGAGCATCCCCAAAGAGCCTAAGAGTTCAAGGGAACACAATTTGAAAACCATGAGTCTCATAACCTTTAGGATTCTTACCAAGTTTTACTTCTGCCTCCAGGAGTTAAGACTGAGGTGGAAAAGAATATTTGTGTGTCCATATTAAAGCCTCTAATTTTATACAGAGAATTCAGCTATTAAGGAATATAGAACCCTGCCATACTACATGTGACGAGCACCTTTTGAATGTCAACACTTATTTTAGATTAAAAAATAAAATAGAAAAAATATCACCAGGATATACCCTTCCCTCAGTCACTTTATGGATACACTTCAAGATATAGAGTTGATGGTAAATTAAAATTGAATGCAAATATTGTCACTGAAAAGTTACCCATTTACATGGGTTTCTCAGACCCTCTGAGTTTTTAATGGGCAAGGTTTTGCTAAAAACAAAAAGTGTTAATTACATAAATATGCGTATTCTTTTCAAAGCATTACACTATATTCTGGTTATAAAACAATAGAGAAATGAATGCAAAACCATTTCAACAAAAACACTGCTTCTTGAACAGCCTTTAAAATTATGACATGTTTACTGGGAAAATGCATTACTCATGACAGGGTTACAAAAGCAATATTAACCTTCTTGAAATTTAATAGCAAAGTCAGACATGTAAAAATCAGTCCCAGACATGGTAATATAACTACTTTTGTTAAGATTGTACATTGGATAAAACAGATATTTAAAGCTATATTAAGATGTGGGTAAATAAAGAGTCCGTTAGAAGATTCCCAACACACATGCATCACAACTAAAATCATCATGCAGATTGTTCTAAAGATAGCATCCGTGGAAATAAAAAACAGTGTGCTTTCTTTTGCTCTTGTTATTTTGGGCACTGTTGGTTTTGCAATTTTGTACAGGATGTCAGAAATTAAATTTGCCCTTAAATATACATATATCTATCTTTTGGGGCAGGCATTTGCTACATTGACAAGCTACCAAACGCTTTCATTGTATCTAATGTGTGACTAATGAGTCATTGTAATCTGTCATCAAAGAGGATGTTTGCTTCTGCAAAAAAATAGAATTTACCCCAAAATAGCATTGATATTATAAGCCAAGAACTGCGAAATAGTGGTTACAAATGTGTGATAAAATATAGAGTATAAAATTGCACTTATCATCAAACGCAAGTTTGATTTACAAAATATTTTTTTCTGAAATTTATCTCATTGCTATA
>NW_024412400.1:73879163-73894163 GCF_014898765.1 Herpailurus yagouaroundi | reverse complement strand
GATGATATTCGTAAAATGTCAGTTTTATATCTTTATAGTTGCTTTCCAAAGATGCTCCAACCCAGATGTCTGACATTAATGCCCAGACACCTGCATTTGTGAAATTGCTTTGAAGATGATCTGATCTGCCATCTTTACCCACAACATCACTGCTGGAATAACCTTTTCTCCAACTTTGCTTTTACCAGGCTTCTGGTACCTGGTTTTAGATCCTACCTGCCTCTTTTTTTGCTTATTGCATAATGTGCTTAGAATTTCCCAGTCCAGGGAACTTCCTTGCTTAGTTCCCAGGGCTGTGCAAAATCTAGTTCAAAGGCAGCACCTCCCCAACCTTATTTCCCTTATTTCTAATCAACCAGCTTGCTATTTATTAATAGTGTATCTTACCATTACATACCTGCCTATATGCATACCAAGCTTCTCCACATTTTATCATCATTTTCTGTATTCAAGGTCCAAATAAACCTTAGTCCACATAGGAATCTTCCCCTGCAATAGTAGCTCATGTCTATCATGATAATCCCTAATGTCTTTTTCATTTATTATTGTCTTTGGTGAACATTTGGCCAAGTTTGAATGTTACCCCCTTTGCTAAGATTTCCTTACCAATTCAGATAAAATGAATCTCTTCTCCCACTATACTCCATAGTTCTTGGCACAGATCTTTATTATGATATGCATTATCTTAAATTGTATTTGCATATCATTTTCCCCAGGTAGAATTTAAGACCCATGGGGAAAGGAACTGTATTGTATGTATATTTTTTTTCTAGCATTTAGTGCATAAATGCTCAATAAATGATTATCAGTAGAGACACAGTCCTTGATCCTAAGGAGCTCTCAGTTTATATTTTCTGAGATTAAGATGGTAGCTGACTAAAGGATCAGCAATTTCTTAAAAAAAAGTAAACTGAATTTTTAAAGTAAGTATTTGAATGTTTGTGTAGTAAAGAACATATCAAAGCCAATTGCTTGGAACATGAAAACTTCCCATAGAAACATAGATGCATTTTTAGGTGAGCCCACAAATTGCCTATTTGTTCCATAAGCTAGCCAAGTTGTGGTAACACAGCCATTTATTGAATACTTGCTAATTGAAGTAGTATAATAAGCACTTTACATAAATTTAGTTCTTAAGATTACCTTATGAAGTAAGTGCTATTGCCATTTTACAGATAGAAAATTCCTGAATCTCCCAAGGCTTCCTGGTCAGTAAATGGCAGAGCTACAACTGAAACCCAGCTCTGTCTTGCTCTATAGTTTACATTGTTCAAAACTAACTGATGGTGCAAATAGTATTATTCCTCTGTTAACCACCCTGAGGAGTCTGTATATGATAAATCTGGGGGAGGAAAAGAAAAAAGGAAGAGTTTCCCATCTATTTCTTCATCGCATAACCAGTCCAGAATATCACTGGTAAAAATTACTCTTTGTGTATTCTGACTTTTCTTTTTTCATACATTCCCTACTGACCCAGATGCCTTCCTCAATTTTTTCAGGTTCCCAGTGTCCTAATTTTAAAAATTTTGTCTGTAGACCCTTACTTAGACTTTCAAAGTTCATCATACTCCTCTCCCAGCCTAGTCAAAAGAGCTATTCCTTTAGGACATGTGGGAATATAAAGTCAATCTAGTTGAACCAATTCTTGTTAAGATGTGAATGATGGATAGATGTAAGATTGTTCTTTCATATAAGCACTTTGAAAAAAATTGCTCATTAACCTAAGTGGATATGTAAGGATTAAAATTTTAGGCCTTGAAGCTACATAAGTAGAGCAGACATTTTCCACAGAAGCCTTGATGTATAAACAGAAAGGTTTTGAAACATGTGATAGTGGTATATGTGATATGTAAGAGACAGGCCAGCTCTCTCTGAGAATCAGTTTGTTTAGTGATTTTTAATTTGGGAGAGACAGTCATGACCCTTATATCCTTCCCAGTTACACACAACATTTTGCATATTACTATGTAGAATATACCACTAGGTTGGAGGTTAAAAAGCCCTACCCAAAGCTGTTGCTTCTTTGGGGGATAAGGGGAAGGTTTCCTTCTCTCTGCTTCTATGCAGGTAGATCTTAACCATGATTGCATGTTAGAATTAACCGGGAAGACCACCATCAGATATTCTGATTTAATAGATATGTAGCGGTTCCCGAGTAGCAGTAATTGGAAAAAAAAAAAAAAAGCTATCTTAGTGATTCTGATGTATAGCTAAGTTTAAGAACCATTGTTCTAAGTCAGTGGTTCTCCAAGTATTGCTCTGAACCAGCACTTTGGTGTCACTTGGACACTTATTAAAAATACAAATTCTTGGTCCCACCCCAGATATACCAAATCAGAAAACTCTGGAGGTGGAGTCAAGAAACTGGTGTTTTCCTGTCAGAATGGCTAAAATCAACAACACAGGAAACAACAGGTGTTGGCAAGAATGTGGAGAAAAAGGGACCATGTGCATCATTGGTGAGAATGCGAACTGTGTAACCACTGTGGATAACAGTATGGAGGTTCCTCAAAAAGTTAAAAATAGAACTATCTTACAATCCAGCAATTGCACTGCTGGGTATTCACCCAAAGAATACAAAAAGATATGGAAGCATCCCAACTGTCCATTGACTGATGAATGGATAAAGATGTGATATATATCTAACATACACCCCCCACCCCTTAATGGGGATTAAGGAGGGCACTTGTGATGAGCACCGGGTGTTGTATGGAGGTGTTGAATCACTATATTGTACACTGAAACTAATATTACACTGTATGTTAACTAACTGGAATGAAAATAAAAACTTAAGAAAAAAATCAGTGTTTTAACAAGCTTTCCAGGTAAATTCTGATACCTGCCAAAGTTTGAGAACTTTTGTTCTAAGCTGTTGGAGATCTTCAGACCTCAGAATAATGACTCCAGGGCAGTGGCCTCAAGTTTGGCAACCAGGGCCAGTAGTAACCACTTGTGAATGAAGGTTTGTTTTAATTCATGGATGGCTTGAGAGGGATGGGAGTAGAGAGATAATCATTCTGACAGGACAGGAGGTAACAGACTTGAGAGACATTTCAATAGAAATGGCAGGTTAAACTGGCAGATGAATTGTCTGAAAGTGGTTGCATGTACAGTGAGAAAATAACCTCAAGAGCAGCAACTCTGGAAATACCGACCATGTGACTGAAGAGGAGGAAGAGACACTGGGAAAGGAGAGATACAAGTGGTAGAGACACAGGAAGAGAGCCTGGACAAAACAGTGGCATCAGAGGGTGAAGGTAGGCTGATCGCTCAGCAATTCCAAATGAGGCCTGAGGTTGATTAGGTTGATCACAGAAAAGGACAAAGGAATTGACTAAACGAAAAGGAGTTGGCTCAATCTTTGGTTGGGGAATTTAGCATTGAGGTGGAGGAAAAGACAGACTGCAGAGATTAAGAAGAGAATAGGAGGAGAGGTATGAGATGGAGGGGGATAAACAGTATCTTTCAAGACTGTGGCTCGGAAAGAAGGAAGGAGGGCAGTGATTGGGAGCTGCAGGCAAGGAAGCCAGCCCGAGGGCAGGAGGAATAGATATATTTTACCAACTGAAAGCAGAAGCCCTCAGGAGACAGCATTTGTTAAAGAAGTGGGGAGGAGGGGCTATCATGAGAACAAAGTCTGGACTAGAAAAGTAGGAAAGGACTCAGAGCTGCCTTAGGAGCGGAAAAAGGAAGGATGGAAGGAGTCATGTGAAAGAATGGTTGGTTTCTGAAGAAAATGGAGGGTGAAATAGGTCCTGCCTGATAGGGTCAAATTTCCTTGTGAAGTAGGAGTAAATTCATTTACTGAAGTTTTTTTTGTTTTTCCTTTTTTTTTTTTTTTGGATAGGGGATGACAGAAGATACAGGTGCACAGGGATTTAGAAGAGGAAAACCTGGAATGAGAAAAAAAATGCATTTCTCTATGGGCTAGCACTGGCTACCTCTTCTTATTTCCAAGTTCCTATTTCGCACATCTCTGTAATGTTAAGTCTTTCCTGCTTGACTTAGTTTTCCTGATTTCTTCAGTGGCTCTCCTTTTTTTTTTTTTTTTTTTTTGCCCACTTAAAAAAAAATTTTTTTAAGTTTATTTTTGAGACAGAGAGAGAGAGAGAGAGAGCGCCAGTGGGGAAGGGGCAGAGAGAGAGATGGAGAGAGAGACACACAGAATCTGAAGCAGGCTCCTAGCTCTGAGCTGTCCGCAAATAATTCGACGTGGGACTCGAACCCACAGATCGTGAGATCATGACCTGAGTCAAAGTCAGACGCTTAACCACACAGGTGCCCCTCAGTAGCTCTTCTTCTATGTGCTCTATAACACGTCATGGTCCCAGACTGCCCACAGCCCTCTTCTCTTTTCACTTTCAGCTTTCTCCTTGGCCATTACTTTCATGGCTTTATCACTCTGTTTATCAAATTCAAAGCCAAATTCAAACTTCCTCTTAAGTTCTGGATCTGTATTCAACTGTTCATTGGACATTTAGTACCTTAGCTTCACTATGTTTAAAATCAAATTCTTTATCTGCTTCACTGAACACCAACGTAGATATGCTCCTCTGTGTTCAGCATGCTGTCTTCACCAGCTTCACCATTACTTATGGTGGTCTCCAAAGCAAGACGCCACTGATGATCTCTTCTTATTCATCAATTTTGATAACTCATAATCGTCTACTTTTTATTAATTTTACTTCTCAAATATTGCATCTTTTCTAATTCATATTCTGAAGTTTAACCCTCCATTGTCTCTCACAACCTTCTAGCAGATGTCTTGGGCTTTTAAAAAAATGTTTATTTATTTATTTTGAGAGAGCACACGTGTGCGGTGCGCAAGTTCGAGTGGGGGAGGAGCAGAGAGAGAGAGGAGAGAGAAGCCCAAGCAGGCTGTGTTGTCAGCGCACAGCCCAATGCAGGTCTCGATCCCACGACCCTGAGATCATGAACTGAGCCTAAATCAAGAGTCAGATGTTCAACTGACTGAGCTACCCAGGCACCTCAAGATCTCTTGAGTTCTAATATGGCCCCTCTTTAACCCATCCTCCATTTCATAACCAGAATATCATTGTAAAATGCAGATCTGCCAATGTTTCTCACCTCTAATGACCATCTACTTCCTAGAGCTATGGTTTTCATTCCTTGTTCCGGAAACCCAGGGTTCCCTAGAGAGGTTTCAAGGACTCCAAAATCAAATTATAAATATGATAAAGAAAATGTATTTATATCATTGATTAAAGTCTATCACTGCATCACACATGACAGAGATGCACATGTCAGTGGAGAAAAGTGTACGAATAGAGTGTTAGAGAAAGACCACTGATACCATTGTCCCAACACATCCAGAGAAAAATTCAACAAATACGCATCCATGATGCTTGAAGAATAAGTGTGAAGGCTGATACTGCAGGAAAACTTTCCAAATCAAATGGGCCAAAGAATAAATATTGCCAGTTCCTCTATTTTGCATGTCTTTGCATACAATAGGAGAGACCTATTACAAGTAAAACACATACCACACAACAGGACAAAGTGCTAAGATCAGCTTTGATACATCAATTCAGGTGGTAAGAATGTGGAAAGATGTATTTGTACTGCTAGCATAAAAGCAGTCGTTGGGAAAATAGCTGGAGAAGTGACATTTTTACAAAAGCTATTATGGAAAATGTAAAGAATCATCTAATTTGCATAAACAAGCATTAGCCCTTCAGAAAATGCTGTTTTCTTTTCAAAACAGTTTTAGTTTATTCTATGCAGATCACAAATTTTATTAAGGCATAGTCTTTAGATAAAATACTTTATGTCCAGTGTTATTTTTCATAAATTTTTAAAAACATTTATTAGTTGTAGGGGCGCCTGGGTGGCTCAGTCGATTGAGCGCCCGACTCTTGGTTTCAGCTCAGGTCATGATCTCATGGTATGTGAGTTCGAGCCCCGCATCAGGCTCTGTGCAGCTCAAGGCCTGCTTGGGATTCTCTCTCTCTCCCTCTCTCTCTCTCTCTCTGCCCCTCCCCCAGTTTACACACACTCTCTCTCTAGATAAATGAATAAACTTAAAAAAAATTAAAAACATTTATTAGCTGTCTAATATGTGCACTGGATAAAGTAGTCTGAGTTTCATAATTCACTTTTTTATAACTGAAGTTTTCTGGCCTCACTTAACAAGGTACTGATATGAGTATTCCAAATGAATAACAATCCACATTTAGCTAAATTTTTCCTAACCATACAATAATTGTGCCAGCTTTCATATCTTTCTGATAATGTTTCATCAGCTGAAAATGCCCAATTCAGAAATGCTTACAACGACAGATGAAGTGCTACTGAAGAAACAGAAACAAGACTTAATGTTTACAAAACAAAATAAACAGGGATCTTTAAAAGTTGAGTATTTTGCCCTTTATCAGTCTTGATATATACTATAAAATCTCCCCCCCCTCACCCCATCTTTTGGTCTTTCCTTTGCTTTAAGAAGGTCTGTACTTCTACTTGCTTAAGACCAAACATATGTGACCGTGCTAAGGCTGTGTGTGTGTGTGTGTGTTTTCCAAGAAAAGTAATTAAAAGCATGAGTTCTCAGATTAGACGTAGATTGAAATAACAACTCTGCCACTTACTAACTTCTTCACTACAAGATTAAACTCTTGTTGACTTAGTTTACTATTGGAGAAAAGAGATAATAATAATAGTAATCGCCTCTTTCAGTTGTTAGAAGAAAGAAATGAGCTAATGGATCTGAAACACAGCCTAGCCTACAATAAACTTTGAACTTCAATTGCCATTGTTTCGTTCTTTACCTATTCCTGCTCAGGAGTCAGCTCAAATATCCGCCTCCCTCCGTGAAGTGGCTGTAGCAGGGATAAATCTGGATCAGACCTTGAAGGGGAGACACAATCCAGATTGCATAACTGCGTACCATCGAGGGAGAGCGAACAGATGGAGAAGAGAGCAGGTCCTGCCTTTCAGAATGGCTTGTGGGCAGGTTACTTAATCCCTTTTAATCTGATCTAATTAACTATAAAATGAGGTTAATAATAACAAATTTCAGCCAGGTTGTTTTGGGAAAAAAAATAGGGTAGTCTCTGAGAAGGCTCCTAACCCAGTGCTTGTCATTTAAGAGGAGCACCAGTTTACTACTGTTTCCCTTTCCCTACTCCGCTTGAATCCTAGCTGAGGCCCCTTTCTTTAGGCTGCACTAACATTTCATTTGCATACAAAGCTGCCTGGACTCTTTGTAACCAAATGGCATCCCCCTCATCAAGGTGGACACTTCCACCATAAAAACAAACTCTGTATCTTGGTACCATGAAAAACAAAACAAAACAAAACAAAAAAAACCTGGCAACATCATCACCATCATTTTTTGAAGCATTCATTTAAAAGGTCCCAGGGGCGCCTGGGTGGCGCAGTCGGTTGAGCGTCCGACTTCAGCCAGGTCACGATCTCGCGGTCCGTGAATTCGAGCCCCGCGTCGGGCTCTGGGCTGATGGCTCAGAGCCTGGAGCCTGTTTCCGATTCTGTGTTTCCCTCTCTCTCTGCCCTTCCCCCGTTCATGCTCTGTCTCTCTCTGTCCCAAAAATAAATACATGTTGAAAAAAAAATTAAAAAAAATAAAAAAATAAAAGGTCCTGTAGTGCCTGGGTGGCTGGGTCAGTTAAGGATCCAACTCTTGATTTTGCCTCAGGTCATGGTCTCACTACTGTGAGATTGAACCCCACGTCTGACTCCTTGCTGGGTGTGGAACTGTTTCAGATTCTCTATCTCCTTCTGCCCCTCCCCTCTTCATGTGCACGCACACACTCAGGCACGTGCCTGAACATGCGTGCACCTGCTCTCTCTCAAAATAAAAGTTCCTGTAGAGTCCCTGAAAAAAGTCATTTTCTTTCTACTCACCTTACAGTTTTCATTATTTTCCCCCTCAAGCAAGCATTTTAGACAATTAAAGCAAGTTGGATTCAAGCTTTTTCAATGTTTTGATTAAGATTTTATGTTCAGTAGTAAGTGGTATGTAATTTTGGAAGTATGATGCCAATTTTAATTAATTTTCATAGGTTTGCTAATTAAAACAATTAAGAGGTGGGGCTTATGCTTGGGAAAATAATTGGAGGATCTCTTGAACATTATCCTTGAGGTTTCATACAAGCACAAGATGGTGTAAATTTGTTTTAAAAATAGCTAGAAACCCAAAAGAAGTAATTATAACATCAAACCAAAGTTGTGCCTGCATTTATCTTTTTTAAAAATAGGAGATAAAATTTTCCTTGAGCTTCTGGAAGCTGCTTCTGCCTGCTTCTGTGTTCATAGTAGTAGTAATAATAAGGAATAAAGCAAATATTTTTTCAATAATAGCATGATATGTAAACTTTAAACTTTGGAGGTAAATATCAACCAGACAACATACCGAGAGATGAGAAAATGAATAAAGAAACACTGAGAAAGCCTTAGGACATGGTAGGAGAAACATCTAATGTGGATTAATCACTCTACTGCCAACAGGATGCAGTCTTGAAATAATGGGTTTCCAACTTCTCTGAAGTCATGGACCTTTAGAGTTGAAACATATTTCCTTAACACAGGGCATAATCTTTGGTAGTAGTAGAAGATGATAGGAGTGAACACACACACAAAAAGGAACAAAATACAAGAACATTCAACCAGTTTAAAACGTTCATTAAATGCCAGAAATCTGGGGTCTCACTGCCTAGGTTTTAATCTTTCCTCCACTTCTAAAAGAAGGGTAATTGGGGCACCTGGATGGCTCAGTAGTTTAAGTGTCTGACTTCGGCTCAGGTCATGATCTCATGGTTTCATGGGTTTGAGCCCCATGTCGGGCTCTGTGCTGAGAGTTCAGAGCCTGCAGTCTGCTTCAGATTCTGTCTGTCTCTTTGCCCCTCCCCTGCCCACACTCTGTCTCTGTCTCTCTCTCTCTCTCTCAAATATAAATAATTAACATTAAAAAAATTTTTTTAAATAGAATAGGCGTAATAGAACCTCTCCCAAAGGGTTGTTGTAAGGATCAAATTTGTTAATATATGTATATCACTTAGAACAATGCTCTATCCAAAATTAAGGTTAGCTATTTCTATGATTATCCTCACTCACATTTAAAATATAAAAAAAATTAGTAACTTCTCCAAGACATTCCAAAGAGGTCTCCACTGTTGTAGTTTACCCAAATGACGTTATACAACCTTGCAGAGGCCTAGAGTTTGGGGGAACAATGATTTAAAGCCTCAGTATATTTATCAGGAGTCTTAAAAATGATAATACTCTTTGATTCCGTAATTTCACCTGAAGGGGTCTAGCTTGAGGAAATGATAAAAATGTGAACAATTATAAATAGAGATATTCACTATGGCACTATTTATAAATAAAAAATTTGGAAAACCAAAATGTCAGAAAATAGGAGAAGAAATAAGGAATTATTTAAGTAGATGATGGTATATTTATAAGATGAAATGTATGCAAGCATTAAAAATGGCTATCTTTCATAATGAATGTTAATTACATGTGAAATGCTGATGGTATAGGAGTAAATAAACTCAGCAAAATATACCACTGTATTTATAGTATGATCTCGACTCCTTAAAAATATGTCTAGAATGTATCTTTGAAAAATGTGCTAATAAATTAACATTATTTCAGAAGCTTCAAACAGGGTCAGCAAACTTGTTTTGTAAAGAGCTAGGTAACCATTTTAAGTTTTGCTGGCCATACTGTTTCTGCACAACCACTCAACTCTGTTCTTGTGGTGTGGAAAGTAACCATAAATAACTGTAAACAAATGGGAGTGGCTGTGTTCCAATAAGACTTCACTTACAAAACACAGGTGGTTGGCCTGCTGGCCATAATATGCTGACCTCTGGGTTAGATTTACAGATGTGTTTCTCTTTCTATATTGTTTCTGCATTTTCTAAACTTTCTACAGTGAGAAAAGCATTACTTTCATAATCTAAAAATTAAAAGAGTAAGTACTACAAAAAGTAAAATACCCTTTCCTATATTAAAAATAAGAGGCACCATAGTTAGAAAGTGGCTATAGTAAACTTTTCTAATTTAAAAATGTGTATTAGGTCATATCAAAAATGACATGCTCAAAAATAAAAGCCTCCAGTAGCTGCATATCACACTTAAAGTCCAAAATATTTTACCTAGCCTACAAAGCCTAAAAGGCCTGGCCTCTGGCTAGATCTCAGAATTCATTTCCTACCACTCTCTCCCTTGATCACTTGATCTGGGTGTAATAGGTCAACTTACAAAATATCAGAAAGCTTATTGTATATAAGTTCGGCTTAAACTCACCTTTCATGAATAATTGAGATAAAAGCTTATGTAGTTCCCTATTACGGTTATTGGAAATTACCAACCGCCCTATCTCGCTTCTGTAACTTCGCCTGCTTGCTAAATAGCAAGCAAAACACAGGGCAAAACGCTCCCCCACCCCTTCTACCAAGATCTGGCCTAGGCAAGACCAACATGTAAGAAATCACAAATTCACTGCCCCACCGTATCTTAGGTGTCTATGATTGGCCATTTTAAACCCTCTTAGGACAAAGAACTTTAAATTGATAGGTTCCTGCCAAAACTAACGTCTGTGTGTCACAATATAATTGGCTACCATGAAATGCTGTAAATTGTAATTGGTTAACTAAATAATGACGTACTCTGACTTGCTAAAATCCATATAAGCTCACTGTTACCTTTGTTCGGGGCCATTCTCTGCACTTTTCTCCTTAAGATCAGGAGATCAGGTTTGGGCCGGCCATGAATAAAATCTTGCCTCACTTCTATTCGGCGTCTGGTGGCTTTTTTCGACAGCACCCTGTTTCATGGGCATGCTTGCATTGGCATGAGGCACTGGAATTGAGCATTTAGGCAGACGTGCATAAACCAGTAGCTTTTACAACTTCTCATAAAAAGGCTCTACCTACAAATTCAAGGGATCTGGAAATGCCTTAAAAGAATTACTCAATCCTCCAATCTTTTAAAAAAAAAAAATCTAGGTTTTTGTATGTGTTCATGAAATACCCTAGTATTTGATTCAATTTTCTGTATTTTTCATCTAGATATTTGTATTTACTTATTTATTTTATTAATTTTAATTTTTTTTTTTTACATTTATTTATTTTTGAGAAACAGAGTGAGACAAAGCATGAGCCGGGGAGGGGCAGAGAGAGAAGGAGACGCAGAATCCAAAGCAGGCTCCAAGCTCTGAGCAAGCAGTCAGCACAGAGCCTGATGTGGGGATTGAACTCACGAAGTGTGAGATCATGACCTGAGCCAAAGACGGAGGCTCAACCGACTGAGCCACCCAGGCGCCCCTAAAAAATTTTTTTAATATAGTTGACACACAGTGTCACATTCGTTTCAGTTGTACAACATAGTGGTTCACCATCTCTACAGGCCACGCTGTGCTCACCACAAGTGTAGCCCACCTGTCACTGTACGACGCTAATACAGTATCACTTACTATATTCCCTATGCTCTGCCTTTTATTCTCTGTCTTAATTCATTCCATAACTGGGGGGCACCTGGGTGGCTCCGTCGATGGAGCGTCCGACTTCCACTAAGGTCATGATCTCCTGGTCCGTGAGTTTGAGCCCCGCCTCAGGCTCTGTGCTGATAGCTCAGAACCTGGAGCCTGCTTCAGATTCTGTGTCTCCCTCTCTCTCTGCCCCTCCCCGGCTCACACACTCTCTCTCTCTCTCTCTCTCTCTCAAAAATAAATAAACATTTAAAAATTTTTAAAAATTCATTCCATAACTGGATGCCTGTATCTCCCACACCCCTTCATCCATTTTTCCCACCCCCACTCTCCTACCCCCTGGCAACCATTAGTTTGTTGTCTGTATTTATATGTCTGAGTCTGATGTTTTTCATATTCCACATGAGTGAAATCATATGGTATTTTTCTTTTGCAGTCTGACTTATTTCATAGTTTAGCATAATACCCTCTAGGTCTATCCATGTTGTTGCAAATGGAAAGATCTCATCATGCTTTTTCATGGCTGCACAATATTCCATTGTCAGATAAATGATTTTTGTTAGAGCAACAGAGAATTTCAAGGAACCAACAAAAACACCAAATAGCCTCAGATCTTATTTTTCAATTTGGAAAAGCTGAAATTTAATAAAGAGCAATAGATAATTTATTTTCCTTTCCTCCTCCCTTTTATATATACTATTCCACATCATCTACTCATGATATTGGGCACATCAGTACACAATATATTTATCAATATATTTATCAAACATTTTTATTCTTGCCAAGCAGGTAAATAAGGAATGTTTGGTTTGAATTTGTGTTTCTGTTTTTAAAAATTTTTTTAATGTTTATTTATTTTTGAGAGAGAGACAGAGTGCAAGCTGGGAGGGGCAGAGAGAGAGGGAGGCACAGAATCTGAAGCAGGGTCCAGGCTCTGAGCTGTCAGCACAGAGCCTGATGTGGGGCTTGAAATCATGAACCACAAGATCATGACCTGAGCCAAAGTTGGATGCTTAACCAACTGGAGCCACCCGGGTGCCCTGTGTTTCTTTTATTATAAGAGAGTTTAAGCACCTTTTCATATGTTTAAAAGCCATTTATGTTTCCCAGTGTGTCACTTTTGTTTTTCTATTCATGACCTTTGTTTTTCTATTATCCTTTAGTTACCTTTTTGTAGTGTTTTGAGGGACTTTTAATACATAATGAAAACTGGCTTTTGTCTGTCATAGGGTGCTGCACATAACTTTTCTATTTTGTGTTTTGATTTTTTTAATATTTACTTCCTTGCTATGCAGAAATGTAAAACATTTTTTAAGTTTAAATTCAAGTTTAATATACAGTGTAATGTTGGTTTCAAGAATAGAACCCAATGATTCATCACTTCCATAAAACACCCAGTGCTCATCCCAACAAGTGCCCTCCTCAATGCCCATCACCCATCTAGTCCACCTCCCACCACCTCCCCTCCAGCAACCCTCAGATTGTTCTCTGCATTTTTTTTTACATTTTTTAAAATTTATTTTTGAGAGACAGAGAGAGGGCACAAGTGGGGGAGGGGAAGAGAGAGAATGAGACACAGAATCCGAAGCAGGCTCCAGGTTCTGAGCTGTCAGCACAGAGCCCGACTCAGGGCTCAAACTCATGAACCATGAGATCATGGCCTGAGCTGAAGTCGGACACTTAACCGACTGAGCCACTCAGGCGCCCCTGTTCTCTGTATTTAAGAGTCTCTCATGGTTTGCCTCCCTCTCTGTTTTTATCTTATTTTTCCTTCCCTTCTCTTATGTTCATCTTTTTTGTTTCTCAAATTCCACATATGAATGAAATCATATGATATTTATCTTTCTCTAACTGACTTATTTCACTTAGCATAATACTTTCTAGTTCCATCCATGTTGTTTCAAATGGCAAGATTTCATTCTTTTTGATTGCCAAGTAATATTCTAATATATATATTATATATATGTATATATATATATATATATATATATGTATACCAATATACCATATCTCTTAAATGTATATATATTGGTATATGTACCAATATACCATATCTCCTAAATGTGAGATAGGAAACCATCAAAATCCTACAGGAGAAAACATGCAACAACTTCTTTGACCTTGGCTGTAACAACTTCTTACTAGATAGACATGTCTCCGGAGGCAAGGGAAACAAAAGCAAAAATGAACTACTGGGACCTCATCAAGATCAAAATCTTCTGCACAGTGAAGGAAACAATCAACAAAACTAAAAGGTAACCAACAGAATGGGAGAAGATATTTGCAAATGACATATCAGATAAAGGGTTAGTATCCAAAAGCTATAAAGAGCTTATCAAACTTAACACTCAAAAAAACTAATAATTCAGTGAAGAAATGGCAGAAGACATGAATAGATGCTTTTCCAAACAAGACATCTGGATGGTTAATAGATACATGAAAAGATGCTCAACATCACTCATTAGAGAAATACAAATCAAGACCATAATGAGGTACCACTTCACACTTCTCAGAATGGCTAAAATTAACAACTCAGGAAACAACAGATGTTGCCGAGGTTGTGTAGAAAAGAGAACACTTTTGCATGTTTGCAGGGAATGCAAACTGGCACAGCCACTCTGGAAAAACAGTGTGGAGATTCCTCAAAAAATAAAAAAGTAGAACTACCCTACCACCCAGAAATTGCACTACTAGGTATTTATCCAAAGGATATAAATGCTGATTCAAAGGGGTACATGCACCCCAATGTTTATAGCAGCACTATCAACCATAGCCAAAGTATGGAAAGAGCCCATAATTTAATAGTAAAATCTGTAGGTCTTTGTTGGGGTCTTCGGAAATTTATGCCATGCTTTAACAGACCATCCCTACTCTAATACTGCAAAACAAAATTAATTTTTCCCCTTAGATCTTGGCTCCACCTGGGATTTATTTTAGAGTAAGGAGTAATGGAGGGAAAAGTGCCTACACATTCCTCTGCTAACACAGTCAGGCAAGACTTTCTGTTTGATGAATGACACAACCTGGTTTCTTTAAGCCATCAGGTACTTACCACTCAAAATATTGTGAATCCACCCAACAAAAAAACTCCTATATCAAACAATGTTAACATGTGGCAACACCATTTTTAATCAGTCCCTAGATCAGTATTTCCTGAACTTTAGTCATTTGAATACTACCTCTATAATTTTTGATATTTCTCCATTAACTCCTATAATATTGTTTTCTTGACACTTTAACTTCAGTTGCCTCTTTTTATGTAAATGTATTTAAAAAAGGAAACTTTATATAATAATTTAATTTTCTAATTAAATTTCTGAAAGCATACTAAAATAAATAATTATTAAAATGAAATTTCATCTTTGCACCACCAATATCTCTTTTATTATTTTGGAAAGCACGATCTAGTTACAGCCAAATACATAGAGGTATGGAGCTCTCTAAAACAAAATATTGTGAGGATCAACAGAAATTTTGAGTGTTCATATTTGAAACGTTGATGATACTCTTTTTCTTTTCTGTGTTGT
>NW_024412400.1:73822502-73878763 GCF_014898765.1 Herpailurus yagouaroundi | reverse complement strand
AAAAAAAAAAATAGAAAAGCTCATTCTGCCTCTACAGATGAAACATTCTCTGCAACTCTAAAGAAACACATTTCATGCTCCAGATGAGTTTTGCTCTTTGCTGATTAAAACACCTGCCACCAAACCAAAAATAATGAAACAGGATGGCCCAAGAGGAGCTCTAAAGAATACTCCATTTTGCTTTTTTTGAAAGGATAGTTTTTTGAAAATGGAGAGTTTCAGTATTAATTCCAGGTAATGCAATTCTTTGGACAATAATAATAATCCTACTTTGGGGTCAACTGGGTCCCTAAATATATAGAGTAAAGTGATGAAGATAGATTCTTTTGACTATACATTTACATTGTGTATTACTTTCATATCTGGAAGTAGATGATGACTTTACAACCTTATATTTAGACTACAGAATTAAATAATTAATGAGATAATCTGAGGCAATGTACTATATAGACTCCTGGAGAATAAGGAACTGAAGAAGAAATAGTGCTGCTATGAACATTGGGGTGCATGTGCCCCTTCAAATCAGCACTCCCATATCCTTCGGATACATTCCTAGTAGTGCAATTTCTGGGTCGTAGGGTAGTTCTATTTTTAATTTTTTGAGGAATTGCTACATTATTTTCCAGAATGGCTGCACCAGTTTGCATTCCCACCAACAGTGCAAGAGGGTTCCCCTTTCTCCAGATCCTCACCAACATCTGTTGTTTCCTGAGTTGTTAATACTAGCCACTCTGACTGCCGTGAGGTGAGAAACTTAACAGATGACAATAGGGGAAGGGTAGGAAAAATAAGAAGAAAACAGAGAGGGAGGCAAACCATAAGAGAACAAACTGAGGGTTGATGAGGATGGGGAAAATGGATGACGGACATTAAGATGGGCACTTGTTGGGATGAGGACTGGGTATATATACGTAGGTGATGAATCACTGGAATCTACTCCTGAAGACAAGACTACACTGTTTGTTAGCTAACTTGAGAATAAATAAAATAAAATTGGAAAAAAAATAAATAAAAAAAGAAGAAATAGAGAACAGGATGTTAGTTTCCATCCAAACCACATGTGCAGCCACTGAGTGAAAAGGGAACACTACTGGGTTGGTCTATGATATCTAAAGTTACCAAAAAAAAGGTCTTTGTTTAAGTGGCAACCAATAATATAAAAATCCCTTCGATGTCTAATAGTATGTATTCAGGACATAACGCTATTTTTGTCACTGTCTCATCAATAATGAAAAGAATGATAGCTAGTATTTAGCTAGTGCTATGCTTACCATGTAGCAGGTCTTTATAAATACCATTGTGTTTAATCTTCATGATATTATTTCCCCCATATTAGACATGAGAAAGTGGAGTCTCTGATGAGTAGTCTTGCCCAAGTCATGCAATTAGAAAGCAGAAGAGCTACAACCAAAACTCAAGCCTTTAAAAGCTTAAACTTTTCCCAGGAAACCACGGCCTTCCCCCAATTAGTGCAGCTCCTTCAACCTCCTGAGACGAACCCTTCTTCTTTGTCTTGGAGGGTAAACCACAGCAGGATAAAGCACCTGCCATGCAGCCTCTCTCCTGGCTATAGGGAGAAGAGCAGTTCAAGGAGTAGGGTCTGGCTTTCACTTAAGAAGGATGACGGTGACAACAGGGGTAGCTGTTCAAAAAACTGCAGGAGCCACGGAAAACCAATATTTCAAAACAAAAAAGTTTTAGACTTTTGCAATAAATAGTCTGCCATTCAGGTCATTAGTTTTTATTCAGCATTCATGGTGGTGCAGATCTTTACATTAGCTCCCCCCTCCCACCCAATTTGGCTCAAATAATTCGTGCAGTTTGAGCTGAAAAGAAACAAACAGTATTTGTAGGATTCCATTCTCCATTTCATAAATCCTCCTGCAGGGCACTGACTGACAGCTTGCTACATTTCTTATAGAGTATTTCACATCCCTGGGGTGGGCAAAACACTTGCACAAATGTACAACTGGAGAATATCAAATGAAATGTTTACAGAAATTTTTCTGCAGCTGCTACCTAGGAATACTTTCTCCTTGGAAATGTTGCCAGGATTCCCCCAAATTAAACAGAAATAAACATCCTTTTCCTTAGAGTCAGCAGTAAGGACATTTTGCTAGCATTTCCCATAGGGTCATGATGTTATATTCTAAAGGTAATTCTCAGATAATTTTGGGAAATATGTTATCAGGTACTACTTCGGAGTAGTCAGTCAAAAGGAGTTGCTCAAAATAAACAAAATATTGTATAGTATATAGAGAATAGTCTTAAGAGGTAGATAGACCTAGATTCTACACTCTGATCTACCACTTTTTGGCTAATTGTATCAAATAAAGACTTAAAATTTTAAGTTTTTAAAAATGTTTGTTCATTTTTGAAGAAGAGAGAGAGAAAGTGTGTGGTGGGAGGGGCAGAGAGAGAAGGAGACACAAGATCTGAAGCAGGGTCCAGGCAGGACTCGAACTCATAAGCCATGAGTTCACGAGATCATGACCTGAGCCAAAGCTGGATGCCCCACCGACTAAGCCATCCAGGCGCCCCTGGATACTTAAAATTTTAAAGAATTATTCCAAGGACAGAATAATTTTTGAAAAGTTACCTTCAAGACCTTTAGATTTGTAGACAGAGTCCTTATGTGAGAACAAGCTAGTGGTACCAATTATGTCATATGTGGTTCTAGGGTTGTGGGATATAAAGGTGAATAAGACATAACCCTTCCTGGAATGAATGAGGTACTTGTATTGGCAATATCAGCTATTTGATTTCCTGAAATATTCTGCTGGGTAATATGGTTATATCTGTATTATTTGGAAAATGACCCATTCATAGTTTCCAAGTATTCCTTAACAGCAACTGCCAGTCAGTGTCAAATCTGGCTTGAACACACTATAATTTCAATTAAGTGGCATACCATTTAAATATGCACATAAATAAATTGCATAGAAAAATTATGGAAGGAGAGATGAATGATCTAACAATAATGCATGTCAAACTTACAGTAAACACGTATCATGACAAATTTCCCTGACATTCTTCTCTCATGTGAAAATATATACAATAATATTTCTACTAAGGATGCTTTAAACAATAAACTTTGATGTCAGAAGATTAGTTGTGAGAATGAGAAGGAGAGATAGAGATAATTTTGGAGGAGTTTTTGTTTCAGCACACTTTAATGGGATACTGAACTCAACTGTTAAGTGTATGTCCCTGGAGAATTTGGTCTTCAGGGCTACATGACATATTCTGTCCACTTTTAAGAAGCCAAAGGTCAGGGAGCATTTTTGTCCTGGAGCCTGTTTCAGATTCTGTGTCTCCTTCTTTCTCTGCCCCTCCTCTGCTCACACTCTGTCTCTCTCTCTCAAAAAAATAAACATGAGAAAAAAAATAAATGTATGAAAATTACCTAGACCATGATGAGTATTTATAAATGGTAGTTATTTTAAACTAAGCCCTCATTTGTGTGTCTACTATGTTTGGGGTCCTGTGGTAGTTGTTACAGGGAGCAGTAGATTTACAGTGTGGCTGATGGACATCTTGAATAATGAAGAAGCAAGTCTCATATGCTTGTCTTGTGGTGCTAACAGCGGTCACAAATATATAATACCTCTAAACTGGTTTGAGGATAAAGTAATTAATTGCCTCTAAGCATTTACTACTTTAAAAACATTTTTTTAATGTTTGTTTAATTTTGAGAGAGACGAAGACAGAATACAAGTGGGTTAGGGGCAGAAAGAGAGGGAGACACAGAATCCGAAGCAGGCTCCAGGCTCCGAGCTGTCAGCACAGAGCCTGACGTGGGGCTCGAACTTACAAGCTGTGAGATCATGACCTGAGCTGAAGTCGAACACTCAACCGACTGAGCCACCCAGGTGCCCTGTATTTACTACTTTCAATAGTTATCAAATGGCTTATTCTGACACTGAGCCCCTATGTTATACATGGGCATGAAAATTATTTTCTTCCAAATCACTTTTCATCTGGTTGATATGTAAAATATATTTTTGACTTTTCCACTAGTAGGTACAGTATAGACATAGATATAGACATCAAGATCCACTTCGCTGACCAGCCAGCCACCCAGCCACCCATCTATCCATATCTGTCTGTCTATCTGTTCAAATTTCACCAGCTTTAAATACAGTGCCATGTGCCCTAACATGTTCTGCAAAATAGACTCTGTGAAAGGAAGTGCCCTTTTAGGCTGGTAATACATATTTCAAATATTTTTCCATAAATGCTTCTGGAAGATCAAAATAATATGTGAACATCCATATGGAATTATATGTGATTCAATTTTACTAAGCAGTGATAGGCTGATGAACCTGGAAGGGAATTAGTGCAGTCATCCAGAAGGAGGAAGAAAGGAATGTAGTCTTTACTCAGAAAAAAAATCATAGTTACATAGACTTGAGTTTTCTAAAAGGATAGGAAACTGACACGAAGAAATAAATGCTATCTATAAAGCACTGGGGATGCACTTTCAGCACCACTGACTAACATCGCCAAAAATGACAGAGATCCCTTTGTCATATAATAAAATTTTATACAGACATTGCTTACTATTTGATAATGTTGCCTCTGAACTTTCAGGTCAATAATACAAATTATATTAAGATTTCTTTTAAGTATAAAATTCCATCAAAATATCATGAAATTATATCATATAAAAAATCAACAACAAATAGCACACTAGGGGAAAGAGCAACATTTAAATAAAATACCCTCAATTTTCCCTGAACTCAAGTGATAGCTTCTATTTTATCATATTTTTACAGTTTCCTTGATAGAAAAGTGAGATCAGGAGCAAAACCCTTATTTTAGAATGTGTGGTCACTGGACAGTATTTTTCTCTTCAGATAAGGTTATCTCCTGACTTTTGAAAGATTATTTTGACCATCATTTTGCTGTTCTCCTATAAATCTTACTTTCATCCTGAAATGAGACCAATTCCAGTATGGAGACCTCAGTTACAAATTATCCATGGCCAAAATCATTATCCTGAGAAAACGAAGCTCAAAGTAGTGTTTCTGAATTGTGGTATAAAGAAAGTCATTGAAAGGCTTTGTTCTTTACGTTTCTATTTTCTTAAATCTTGATTTACCCAACTATTCCATTCATGAACAATACAGTATGATACAAAAGCTAAAGGCACAAGGTTATTTTTAATTTTTAGTTGTTACTTCTTTTATTTTTGTAGGAAAGTAGAACCCAGGCAATACAGATAAAACTATGTGTGTTACAGATTAAAAGATAGATCAAAATATACTCTTTGTAGAAGAGAAAAACATACTTTAAAAAGAAAATGTGGACAAGTGTTTTTTGATAATAATATTTGAATGAGTGAATAAATAAATCTATTAACTATCTATCAAGTGCATTGCACATGTATGGTATGAAAAGCTCAGTGCTAGCTGCTGTGAAGGGAGACAAAGATGCATATATTGTAAAAACCACTGGGAATTAAAATCTAATGAACACTCTTTGAACAAATGAGTAATATTTAGAATCTTCCCATTGCAAAATTACAGAATTTCCATAGCAGCTTTTTCCTTTTAGTTTGCCTAATACCATACACATTTTATTTGTGCATGTACTATGAAGTAATCATCTTAACCGACAAGTTTTCAAATTCTTTGTTTCTTTTCTATTCCTATTTGCTAATAATCCTTCTCTTCCTCATTAACTAGTTATATTATGTTAGTTATCATATATAAAATGATTATATATGACAGCAACTAAAAGGAGGAGAAATTAAGAAGTAGATATGTATGTTTGTATATATACATAATATATATATATATATATATATATATATATATATATATATATAATATTTGAGCTATTCTATCCTAATGCTTCATTATTATTCCAACACTTCCCTTTCAATTATTGCAGTATGTTTTTAAAAAATAGTCATGTTATCTGACCTCAAATACCTTTCTTTTTCAGATGTTTCTTTGCATTTTGCTTGTTTAGTCTTTCAGTGCACTTTAGGACCCACTCCCTCCCCCCCCCATTTGTTTAGGGTATTTATTGTAATAACATTATATTATTTGTTTCCCTGATCACTAATATGCCATAGTCATACACTTAGTGTTTTAACATATCTTTTAACAATATTTAAAATTTTTTTTCATGTAAGTCACGTACTTTCCTTGTGAAGGTTTTCATAAAACTACGTAGAGATTTAAAAGTATATATTTTGGGGCACCTGGGTGGCTCAGTCAGTTAAGTAACTGACTTTGGCTCAGGTCATGATCTCATGAATCTGAGTTCAAGTCCCGTGTAGGGCTCTGTGCCAACAGTTCAGAGCCTGGAATCTACTTTGGATTCTGTGTGTCCGTCTCTCTCTGCCCCTCTCCCACTCATACACTCTCTCCTTCTCTCTCTCAAAAAATAAATAAACATTACAATTTTTTTAAACAAAGAAAAAATTATTTTTGAAATGAATTAACTTTAGTTTTTTTTCTGGCAGTTTATACTTGACCATAACAATTTTCCTTGGGTGTCTATTAAGAACTGGGCACTACAGCAGTGCTGACAAAATATGAGAATGCTCCTGGACTGTAAATATACAAGAGGGAGAACTATGGAATTTGGAGTCACCAGACTTTATTCAGGAGGTCCTTGAAGAATGAGTAGCTTTTAAGGAGGAAGGTAGAAGGGGCTTGGGGTATTGGCATACTAGGAAAGAGGGAAATCTGAAAGCCCACAGGTAGGCCCCTGGTCAGTGCTGCCTTAATTAGAGAAATGGCAGGTGATCCTTGAAGGCTTAAGGAGAACATACATCCCTTCGCTCTATCCCCACCTGAACCACTCTTAGGAAAAGTACTTTAGTTTTATTTTTACTCAAAGGTATTTAAAATGTTATGATGTAAAGTAAGAAAATTTGGTAAAAGTCCTCTTTTGTCTCTATTAGATTACAACCAGAAAAAAAGAAGAAAATAATAAATTAGTGACATATTCAGAATCTAAAATGACTCTGAAATAAAAGGTTCACAGATCACATAATGTCTTATATTTAAGCATCAACCCTTCTTGTTTAAGAACTTGTATGAACTAATTTAGACAATAGAGTAAAATAAACATGCAATTTGTCAGACATCATGGATTTATAAAATCATAGGATTAAGTCTTTAGCCTTTATTCATAAAGGATTAGTTGGAATACATTTTTAAAATTTATTTTAAGGAGATATTTTCAGAATTAAATAGTTTACAATGGCCTAGACTAAAGGAATTCACCTAAGGTTCAATTTAGGGCTAGTTTCTATCATTTACCTGTGAAAATTGACTTGTAAACAACATATATTATTTCATTCTTGAATTAGTTACAGAAAAGATCTAATATGCACAATTTGTGTATCTTCAATTGCATCATAATATATTCATAATATATTCAAAATAGTGAGCACAAATAATACATCCAGATAGAGTTCTCACTTTGGGAGGTACAGAGAAATTAGTAAATTAATGTAGAGGTTGATTAGTGAAAGATACCCTATTGACCTGAATGACTTTACCTGGTAAGCCGTTTATATATAGTAACTAATGTATAGACTGGGAAAAGCTTATCACTTGTCTACTCTCTCTTCCTCCTAATATGTTGTTCAAAAAGCCTTTTAAAACAGTGTAATAACTTGCAGGCCCAGACATGGTTCCATAATAATCCAGATAATCAATTAAAAGGAAATGAATTCAGAATTTTATAGCATGTGAAAAGGCCAAGTTTTATTTAATTGTTATAATATGACAAGGAGAACTAAGAATCAAAGGCATAAAAAATTTTATATGCAACATTTCTATCCCTTTTTAATTCCTCTTCTAGAATTATCAAGGGACTATTTGGCAGAATGAGAGTATAATCCTAAATTAAAGCTTGTAAAAATCTAGTCTGCAGACTCTTGAGGTCCCTGGGACCCTTTCAGGTGGTCAATGAATTCAAAACCATTTTTATGATGATAATAATAACAGGTTACTTGCTTTTTCACTGAGTTGGTATTGTGCACCAAATGTGCGCAAACAACAGTGAGTAAGCTTCTGGTGACTTAAGACAGTGGCACTAAACTATATTAGTAGTCATTATATTTTTCACTTCCACTCAGTTACACTAATGAAAAAAGGCCAGTTTCACTTAAGAATTTCCTTGATTAGGGGCGCTTGGGTGGCTCAGTTGGTTAAGCATCCGACTTCGGCTCAGGTCATGATCTCGTGGTCCTTGGGTCTGAACGCCTCATAGGGCTCTGTGCTCAGAGAGCACAGCTCAGAGCCTGGAGCCTGCTTGGGATTCTGGGTCTCCCTCTCTGCCCCTCCCCTGCTTGCACTCTGTCTCAAAAATAAACATTAAAAAAAATAATAATAAAAAAAGAGAATTTCCTTGATTAAACAGTTAAAGTTATTAGTTTTAATAAATCTTGTCCCTTGAGTACATGTCTTTTTAAAAAATATTAATGTTTATTTTTGAGAAAGAGAAAGAGCACAAGAGAGCGGGGGAGGGGCAGAGAGAGGAGCTAGAGAATCCAAGGCTGGCTCTGAGCTGATAGCAGAGAGCCCCATGTAGTGATGCTTGAACTCACAAACTGTGAGATCACGACCTGAGGGGAAGTTGGATGCTTAACAGACTGAGCCACGAAGGCTCCCCTGATACATGTCTTTTTAAATATTCTGTGAAAGAAAAACAAAATGAGAATATTCATAAAGTACTTCTGTGTCCTGAAATAGTACAGTTGTTTCAACAGAAGCACTACAGTAGTCCACCCAAACCAAGGTTTGCTTTCCACAATTTCAGTTACCTATGGTCACTCATGGTCTGAAAGCAGATGATCATCTTTCAGTATGTCAGAAGGTCAATGGTAGCCTAACACTATGTCACAATACCTATGTCATTCACTGCATTTCATCTCATATCATCACAATAAGGGTGAGTATAGTGCCATAAGATATTTTGAGAGAGATAAGACATTTACATAAGTTTTGTTAGAGTATATTGTTAAACTTATTCTATTTTATTATTAGTTATTAATTATTAATTATTATTATTAGTTATTTATTAATAGTTATTGTTGCTAATCTCTTAGTATGCTTAACTTATGAATTAAACTTTATCATAGGTATGTATGTACAGAGAATAACCCATAGAGGGAATAGGGTTCAGTACTGTCCCTGATTTCAGGCATGGGCTGGGAATCTCAGAATCTTGGAACATATCCCCTGTGGATAAGGGAGGACTACTGCATTAGGACTGTTTGAGTTGCAAGCCAACTTTATGGTAAGATCAGTGGTGATATTAATCAATATGATTTGATTTTTAAATATTGTATAATGAACTGTGTCAACATTTGGAAGGTTTGAAGTGAACTAATATTTTCCAAAAGACTAACAGTTTTTCAAAAACATGTGTAGGTAAAAGATCTACTCAAAGTGCAAAGAAACCCAATGGATTTTAATATAACAATGCACAAAAAGTCCACCAATATTGTTTCAAATTCCTTATTGAAATTATCATTTAAAAAACCACATTTGTTGGAGCGCCTGGGTGGCGCAGTCGGTTAAGCGTCCGACTTCAGCCAGGTCATGATCTCGCGGTCCGGGAGTTCGAGCCCCGCGTCAGGCTCTGGGCTGATGGCTCAGAGCCTGGAGCCTGTTTTCGATTCTGTGTCTCCCTCTCTCTCTGCCCCTCCCCCGTTCATGCTCTGTCTCTCTCTGTTCCAAAAATAAATAAACGTTGAAAAAAAAAATTAAAAAAAAAAAAACAAAAAAAACCCCACATTTGTCTAGTTTTGAGGTTGTATCAAAGAATAATATGCATCATTATCTGAAAAGGCTATTAAAATATTCCCTTTTCCGACTACACATTTGTGAAAGTCTAGATTTTCTTGATGTACTGCAAAAGCACTACAGATTGAGTGCAGAAGCAGATATGAGCATTCAGCTATCTTCTCTTAAGCCATATATTATAGGATTTGAAAAAAATATAAAGTAATGCCATTTTTTTCATGAGGTAACTACAATTATTTCTAAAAAATTAATGTTCACATATAGTGGGTTCTTTATTGTTATTTTTAAATAAATTGTTAAATGTTTTAAGTTTCTCAGTTTCAGTTTCTAATATGATAATATTGATAGATACAACTTATATAAACAAGAACTCTTTGGGGTCTTAAGTTATTTTTAAGAGCATAAATGGTTTCTAAGGCCAACAAAATTTGAGAAACAAAATTTAAACAAATACTTTAAATATTTAGAATTAGATTTTACTATTACTTAAGAGATGAAAGGTAAAGAAATAGTTATAGCACAATTTTTCTTTTCTTTTCTTTTCTTTTCTTTTTTTTTTTTTTTTGTTAAATTTCCAAGTTTTTTTTTGGATAAAAAGACTGCTCTTCCTTTAAAGCTCACATTCAAATGAGCATAATGAGTTTTGTGTAAATTATTTGGAATTTCAACCCCCACACTTACATACTGTATAAACTTGACCAGGCTGCTTACTCTCTCCATGACAACTTTCTCATCTGTAAAATGAGAATAATAATAATAATAACAATAATAATGTCTATCTCAACAGTTGTGAGGTTTAAATGAGATAGTCCAAGTAGTTGAACACAATGCCTGTGACTGAACAAGTACTTGTTGTGTTGTTATATTTTGACGTTAACTTCCTCCTTGATTTCATAGTAACAAAATGTGAACAATACTTGGCATATCTTTTGAAGTTTTTAAAAAATTTTTAATTTAATTTAATTTTTACATAAGAGAGAGAAAGAGAGAAAGTGTGTGTGTGAGTGAGGGAGTGGGCAGAGAGAGACAGAGAGAGAGAGAGAAAATCTTAAGCAGGTTCCATGCTCAGTGTGCAGCCCGACATGGGGCAGATCCCAGAATCCTGGGACCATGACCTGAGCTGAAATGCAGAGTTGGGCATGCAACTGACTGAGTCACCCAAGCGCCTCTCTTTTGAAGTTTTTAGGTATCTAAATAAGCATATTGGACAACATAATCCAAATATTCTATTACTATTGCTTCATCGATTTGTAGAGAAAAATAGTTAAAGGGAAATTTGATTGGCTTTTACTAAGGTTGGCAAATAATCTTTTTTCCTGCCTTTGAGAAAGACTGTTTTCTGAACATCGTCAATGTTTTAGTCTTATGATTTAAAATTATTTTGGGGCGCCTGGGTGGCGCAGTCGGTTAAGCGTCCGACTTCAGCCAGGTCACGATCTCGCGGTCCGTGAGTTCGAGCCCCGCGTCGGGCTCTGGGCTGATGGCTCGGAGCCTGGAGCCTGTTTCCGATTCTGTGTCTCCCTCTCTCTCTGCCCCTCCCCCGTTCATGCTCTGTCTCTCTCTGTCCCAAAAATAAATAAACGTTGAAAAAAAAATGTTAAAATTATTTTTGTGCTGCATCCTTTAAAAATTTTTTTCATGTTTATTTATATTTTGAGAGAGACAGAGACAGAGACAGAATGTGAGCCGGGGAGGGCAGAGAGAGAGGGAGACACAGAATCCGAAGAAGGCTCTGAGCCCAAGTCAGACGCTTAACTGACTGAGCCACCCAGGTGTCCCCGTGTTGCATCCTTTTTATTAAATCAGCCCAGCAGAAGGATTAGTATCTTCTGATATATTGGTTTATGCTTTGGTGTAATTGAAGGAAAAGTGTTAAGACATTGAATAACCTGCCTTTTGACACAAGTCAATAAATAAATATTCTAACATAATCAAAGAGAAGGGAATTAGCTCTCTTTGGGAGTAGGCTGTGTTACAGGAGATACTATGCAGTTACTTGCAATCTTCTTACATCCTTCAAAAGAAGAATTTATGAGAATGAGTTAGGTAGAAGTGAAAGTTGAACCATATAAGGTGCAATTTTTATAATCCTAGGATTATTCGGTATATATGTGAGGTTGAGAAAGTTTATCATATATCTCCGAATAATCACAAATCATAACTGAGAAGTAGAAAGCTAAACTCAAGTCCCTTTCTACATTCAAGACATAGTCTTATAAATGTAAATATTTAGCTTAAATCATTGAATAGCATATGCTTCTTTCCATTAAAAAAATATTTATTTATTTTTGAGAGAGAGGGACAGTGGGCAGGGGAGGGGCAGAGAGAGAGATTGAGAGAAAATCTCAAGCATGCTCCTCACTGTCAGTGCAGAGCCCAAACTGGAGCTCAATCCACGAACCATGAGATCATGATCTGAGCTGAAGTTGGACGCCTAATCTACTGAGCCACCCAGGCACCCCTGAATAGCATGTTTACAACAGTATTAGTGAGATATGCTGCCATATTTCCCTCTTCTAAATTTTTATATTTTTACTGAAAAAAAAAAGAAACAAAATTCAAACCTTTTTAGCTCTAAGAAGTTGTAAAAGTAACAAGAGAGTTAGTTACGATTTTTCAGTTCCTTTTTGGCATTAAGAAAATTAGACAGCTTTTCTAGGGGTGCTTGTGTGGCTCAGTAGGTTGAACGTCTTACTTTGGCTCAGGTCAAGGTCACACTTACAGTTTGTGTGTTCAAGCCCTGCATCAGGCTTGTCTTGTCTGTGCTGACAGCTCAGAGCCTGGAGCCTGCTTCAAATTCTGTGTCTCCCTCTCTCTCTGTCCCTTGCCCCACTCACACTCTGTCTCTCTCTGTCTCTCGAAAATAAATAAACATTAAAAAAAAAAATCAGACAGCTTTTCTAAATGCCTTTAAAAAAGAAAAAAACCAACACAGTCATTGATTCACTTCCTTAACAAGCTTTCAGTTTACTGGAAAGATACAGAACAAACATGATGAGCTCAGAAGATTTTAAAATCCTAAGCCTATTTTCTAATTGTACAAGCTATATGTCTTTTATCATTTAAAATGAATGACAAAAAAGCCTATATAAAATAAGGCATAGAAAGGGAAGCTTTTTGTGTTTTGCATACCAATATCTACCAAATCTAGGAAGACACTGTCAGAAAAATAAGTCAAAATGGATCCAGAATTTCCCACATTTGAAGTGTAATGTACATACCTTGAAAGAAGAAAAAGCTAAAAGAAATGACTTTAATTGTGTGATTTGTATCATAAGGCTTACAATTCTCTTAGTGTCTCATACCGCAGACCCTGTTACACCTTAGCAGAAGAGTCCAAACGGTGATATTTACATGTTTTGAGCTAAGAGATCACCAATTTTATACACTGCAAGTAGGCATGGACTTTCAAAAGTCCATGGTGCATATAACTTACATAAACCAATAATTTAAGACTTTTGTCTCTTCAAAATGTTGCTTAACAGTCAAGCTAATTGTGCATGTTGAAATTTATGATGGGCAAGTCACGTCATAATTTTAAAATAGCTTTATGACTTAACTGATCATTTTTATTTCTTTTTGTGAAATTTTTAGTCTGAAAATTTCTTTCTGTGAAAATTTCAGTCTGACTGAAAACCCAGCACTAGTGCTTATTCTAACTTGCCAACCCACAGATTTTGGCGTTACTATGAAATATGTTATAAGACTTTGCTTCTGGCTTTAGCAATGTGCTTTTTTTTTTTTAATATTTATTTATTTTTGAGACAGAGAGAGACAGAGCATGAATGGGGGAGGGGCAGAGAGAGAGAGGGAGACACAAAATCGGAAGCAGGCTCCAGGCTCTGAGCCATCAGCCCTGAGCCGGACGCAGGGCTCGAACTCATGAACCGTGAGATCATGACCTGAGCTGAAGTCGGACGCTCAACCGACTGAGCCACCCAGGCGCCCCGTTTGCTTCCGGCTTTATATTTAGCTTATTTTATTTAGTTGGCTTAACTGACTACATTAGTTGTTAACAATGAAACTTAACTCATATCGGGTGAGGGTGAGCTGGGGACTACATCTGGGACCTGTTACAACCTGATGCCGCATGGGTTTATTTCAACAAGGAAAGGAAACGCATTTAAACTCCAGCTCTGATGCAGAAATGATTCTGAATTCAGTTATTCTGTAGCATTTGGACCTTGTCCATGTATCAGTTATTACAAATCTTCCTCCCACATCTTGTCTTCCCAATTGGAAATAAGCAAACTTTGTTTTTATCAGTCTCTAAGTATTTAAATTTGCATATGGCACCCAAAAAGCATTTTGCTTTGCATTTGCAAACTTCGGCTTCATTAAAAAAAATTTTTTTTTCAAATCATGTGTCTTGTGAAGAATTACATGGAGAACATTTTGTTGTTAATAGTCATTTAAATTATTTACTGGCTTTTTTTCATTTCCCTGGAAAACACTGAGAACGTTCTCACAATGTGTCTGGCTTCTCTTGGAAAATCATGTTGTAATGTGAATCCAAAGCATCAGAATTTGTGAAAGCAGAGTGTTTTCCCAAAAGTGTCAAGCAGCCAAATGGTACCAGTTTCAAGAATGATGCCAGAGTGTTTTTCAGAAAGACAGTTTTTGTTTAAATCCCTGCTTTTTGTCTAGTATCTATAGTTGGTCTATTTGTCCCAAAGACAAAGGGCCAGAAGCACCTGAAACTTCTTTTACTTCCTTTGGAAAGTCACTTGACATTTTGCTGCAATATTTTAATTTTTTTTTTAATTTTTTTTCAACGTTTTTATTTATTTATGGGACAGACAGAGACAGAGCATGAACGGGGGAGGGGCAGAGAGAGAGGGAGACACAGAATCGGAAACAGGCTCCAGGCTCCGAGCCATCAGCCCAGCGCCTGACGCGGGGCTCGAACTCACGGACCGCGAGATCGTGACCTGGCTGAAGTCGGACGCTTAACTGACTGCGCCACCCAGGCGCCCCTGCAATATTTTAATTTTATTATATTATTTATTTATCTTATTAAATCTCTTGTTGATCAGACATAATTGAGGGAAGATTCATATTTTATAAAATAGTACATATATTTTAGACGAATAATATCTTTTTACTCAATATCTTTTATATTGATGTGTAAACACAAATGTAAGCTATCAAAGACTAGATTTAGGTTGATTATTATTTATCATTTTTCATTCATTCATATATATATATATTTATTAAGCATATACAAGGTAGTTGCTAGATTTTATGAAGGAGCGTAAAGATGAATCAGACATAAATCTAATCTCATTCCCCTCTATTAAAAAAGGTAATATTAAATAGATACTAAATAAGAGAGGGAGGAAGGAGGAAGGGTGGATGTGTGAAGGAGAGAGAATAGCAGTGATAAAAACAAATATGGCAAAATGTTAACAATTGGTGAATTCTGGACAATGAGTATAAAGGAGTTCCTTGCACAATTCTTATAACTTTTCTGTATGTTAGATATTATTTTAAAAGAGAAATTTATTAAGTGTCTGTTCTGGAAAAAAAGTAGATGAAATATCTAAGGGACTGAGGTTTGGGATGTCTAGAGTCCTCAATGATGAGAATTGCATCTCAAATCTTTTTTACCTCCCTACTGTTTCTAAAATCATTCTTTCAACTTGGGAGACGCTCAAGAAATGTATAAACAGTGAGTGCTTACTTTTTTATTTGAAATCTTAATTTTCAGGCCAAATTTCTTCAGATCAAGCCATTAAACTATTGTAAATGCACATACAATACACAAGAGAAAACGTACTAGAGACAACTTTGAGGCTGGAGCTTAATCTTTCTCATCTTTATACATCCAGCGGAGACCCTGTGTGTAGTAAGTGCTCAATTCCTATTTGTTGGCTGTATGAATGAATAAACACAGACTGAAACACTTTTGCGCCAAAGATCTTCAAATTGATTTCTCTTATTTTGCTTCTCACACCAAGGCTACACTGACCTTCATGAGGTCGAGTTAGGCCAGAGTGTTCAATTTGACACATAGGATTCTTTACGACAGCCTTTCTAATTAGAACTGCAATGTGCAAACCATATTTAGGAAAAGGTGTACAAGGATTTGTCAACAGGAAAGTAGATTTAAAATCTGGAGAATGTTAATGGTCAGCTAATATATTTGGCATGTGGTTAAATAAAATGTTTTATTGTGTCTCTTTAAAATCAAAAGCCCTATATTATGTATATGCTTTTCAAATGACATTTGAATAAAAATGTAAAAGGCATCTAAAGAGATGAAGGGCACTTCTGGAGTTAGAGCTCTCAGGATTGATAATAACATTTTGAGTAATCTAAATGCATACCTATTATCACTTAAGTGAGCACTGATGCTGCCAATGGATCTTATACAAATATTCAGATTTTTGTTTTCCTCGTCATTCTGAAGGTTATCTCCCTGGTCGCTCTGAAAATCAGGTGACAACCATTTCCCATGATGCTTTAAGGGCTGTCAAACTGTCCATCAAGCTGTCACCTGACCAATCGTTCCCATGGTTCTTTTAGACTTCCAGTATGATAAATTGAAAGGCACTATTATCTGTCTGTTGTGAAGAGGAACTGTTTGGGCTTTGATAAGATATCACTACTCCCAGGTGAGAGGCGGCTGACAGCACATCAAGGCAAAACAACACGTAGAAACACTGAACAGGGGAGCACAGGTTTACAAACATCTGTTGTCATTTATTACTTTTCTTTGGGCTTAAGTTTCTGACTCATCCTTAGATAATTCAAGAACAGATATTTTGCTTTCTAGCTTGCAAGCAACAATTGCTGCTCTTTTCATCTTGGGAGAAAAATCTAGAAATTGAAAACACAACTGCCTACCTTTTTCATGCATGGCACACAAGTGTTCTGCCTCGTAACCGACAAGTTCTGTGATGTCATCACTTGCCTTTTTAGAAACGTATTTGAGAATAAGTATATTTAACTATGATAAATAGTTGGGTGTGGGGGGCCAAATAATAAAATTAATTACCTATGTCTTAGAGGTTATTATCAACTTACCAATAGACAAACAATATGAACTAGTTTAAGTGTTTGCACATATTGGTTAATTTATATTTTAGTATTGATGATGAGGTTAGTAAGTCCAACATTTCATGAGAAATAAAGTTTGTGATTTATTATGACAAGCCTCACTTTTTAATTGTTCTGAATTGTGCTAACATAAACTTCAAAACTTGAATTTATACACAAGAGATGAATAGAGGATAAGACATTGCCCTCAATGGATCAACAGTGTAGTCAGGATTGGGATAAAGAAAACTGTTTGTAAAGGTTGCAGGGGGAGGTTGTGAGGTAAAGGGTTTCTGAGGAAATCTTTCTGAGAAGTGGGAATAGTTTATTAGAGCTACAGAAACAGTTTTACATTTAGGATTTAATCTTTGGACTTAAACATCCAAATGCGTGTCAACAGAAACTTATTAAAAGGTATGAAAAGCTGGATACTTGAATCCTTACTACATGTAAATGTAATTTTATTCTTTAGAAGTTACTCTCTTTTTTGTGATTTGTCTTTTTTCTTTTCCTTCCCTTTGACTTTAATGACACATGATGACAGGTTTCTTATGTGCCCTGTGCCCTTACATACTATCATTATATGAGTACCTGAACATACCCTTTGGAGACCACTCAGGGAAAAACAATCTGTTGTTATTTATTGTGGAATAAAAGTACTGTAGTTGGTTGCTAACATCACCACCTTGTGTACAAATATTTTTTTGCACACAGTTTCCTCATGTCATTAAGCAGTATTGTAATTTCATTACATAGTAATGTAGCACTTCGATTAGAGACAACATTTAAATGATTTTATAATTCACAATCTGAAAAAATAAACTATGGTTTATTTTTAGTCCTTTGTAACTATTTAACCACCTTACACTCTTCTTCACTCATGCAAGAAGCAAAAATACCCCGAGTCCTCAAGGACAGAATTTGTCAAAATGCTCTCTAAAACAATGGCCAAAGAGTAAAAAGGAAAAGAAAGAATTAAATTTCCTGAATATTCATAATAATACCAACAGTACGTGCATTCAGTGCCTACAGTCTCTATTGGTGAAACTCCAATTTTAACTGTTTTTTTCCCTAAGCATTCTTAGCTCACCCAGTAGGCTAATATTGGAAATTATTACTTACTTGAAAGTATCACTTTGGTCTCTATCCAAAGACGAGGGGAACCTCTTCATGAGGTTCTGAATATCAAAATTCTTTTTCTAGTGGCTTCTGGTGTGTGAGAATCCCATAGCAAGTTTTATAATTTTCAACAGTCCTTGGAGATCCATGAAGTAAGCTGATTGGACTCCATTACTTTTCCAAAAGGACATACCTTTTGGTCTAATGAAGGAGGTAGTGGCTGGAGAGGAAAAGACCAGAATATTCAATAAATTCTGTGTAGGTCTCAAAGGAGACAAACAAACAATGCTCCTTGTTAGTCTCTCTCTCTCACAACAAGCATTCTGATAGATTTCTAGAAAAAACTATTTCAATTTGGATTTTAGTGTTACTTCTTTCATAATTTCTCATTCTCTCTTTCGGTATCTTTAAGTGATCTTATAATGTATTACCTCACATAGTAGCTAAATAACAGTTGTTATAAATGGTTGAAAGTAGAATCCAGTGCTTCTTTCACTTCTAGAGTTTTCCTACGTAGTTTGATTATATGGTAAAAACTTTAAAATGTTCCTAAAGATGCTAGGCAAAATATAACAATCTGAATTTGGGGTGTGTGTGTGTGTGTGTGTGTGTGTGTGTGTCTGCCTGTCTGTGAGAAACTTGGGTATTTTTAAATGGAAGTTCACTTGACAAGCCTAAGAAATCCTGCTACATTAACTAATGGTTTAATTTTCTTCTAATTTTGACTTTAACCGGATTTTCTAACAAGAGACTAAGAAAGTCTTGGAAACATAGGTAGCTTTGGCCAGATGAATTCGGGGGTATTTTTACAATGATAATTTTTCTTGTAAATTTAGCAGGGAAGTCACAAAGTAAGGCTAGATTTCGGTACCTCTTACTTGAATTCTAAAACTTCTTGTCAAATCTTTTAGCTTTGGTTTCTGACTAATATTACATGGGAGAGTTATGAAGAGGAGATGGATTGTCTCAAGATTATTTTTCATGATGTTTTCTAAATTGTAATCATATTAACGTTATATTCATTGATAATCTCATTTACAAAGTTGAAAAATGATTTCTTTTGTGTCAACAACTATACTATGAGGTAGGTAGGGAAGGCACCCAGTTTCACAGATGAAACTCTTCTTCACTGAGTTGTGAATCTCTCTTCACAGAGAGATTGAAGAGTAGAGGCATGACAGGGAAATGCTCACAATCATATAGCTGTTAGTAGCAGACCCAGTGAAGGACTCAAGTTTTCGGATTCTTAGTTCGATGTTATAGTCCACCCTCACACTGCTCTTGTCTTTGGAGACAAGAATAGCACCTTCAAAATACAGCTTTTAGAAGTGAAGGCCATTTTGGTAGATGTTTCCTTGTGTTTCGTAGAGGTTTCTTCCTGTAGAATTCTGTGCTGAACAGTCACCCGGTGCAGTGCTGTCAAACGCGAAGTAGGGTTATTGCTGACTCCTTATGTTTTCAGAATGAAACACAGTCATTACAGTAGCTGCTTTATTTAGCTTTGACAAGCAGTAAATGGGTACATATTTATATGCATGGTAAGTATGTAGAACTTGTGAGATATCTAATGATTTTAAAAAGCACAAAATAAAGTTGTTAAAAATGTGCCTAAAAGGAATGAAAATCCATAGGCACTTTCCGATTTTACTTAATATTAAACAAATGTTTCAAGCATTGGTGTTTAAAAGAGGCCAACCACTAATGGTCTTTAAAGGGAGAAAATGAACTTGCAAAAGCTTCAGATGTTTGGATGTTTTCCCTTTATGTTGTATCTACTTAGGTCAAGCAGTGTGAATTGAATGAAATCGAACTGAATAAAACTCTAATGTAAAACTGAGATTCATTAAACCCTTCACCTTTTTTGACCAGTTACTTGTATTTGTGAAAAGCTGCAATAGAAATGAAAAATAATGTTTTCCTATTCTAACAAAAGTGATATTTTGAGACTACAAAATAGGATAAAATAGCATGTATATTATTAAAATCTCATTTTAATTTTTTTAATGTACACAGAATAAACTAATAGTACTTGTGGAAATCATTTAACAATTTCTCACTTTCCCCAAAAGATTCAGTTGATGAAACAGACTTCTGTAGGACGAAATACAGCTAAGTGCTCTTTTTGGCAAATGCTCCAACTTACTTCTATGCTTGAATTGACCACACCTATCACTACCTGGAAAAGAAAGAAGTAAACAGTGGAATGTGATCTAAGCTAACTTTATATCCCAAACTCAAAATCATAACGATGAAGTTCTTTACAATGAGGAACTTTGTGAACTGAAGGAAGGGGCTATAATTTCTTCCCATGCCATCCAGCTCAAGAAATGAAGGGAGAAAATCATTCTCTGTTAGCCTCCTGTGTAAAATTTCTTTTCTTATCATCCCATCTCGTCATATCTTTCTGCAGTTTGAATTACCCTCTTTTCCACAGACTGGTAAGGCAGTGAAAGGATGTTTGTTCTGCTAATTAACTTTATTACCCTGATAACTCCCTGCAGCCTTTTACGAAAACAATTACCGTTACTCCTTTTTTCCCCCACTGGCAAAAAAAAAAAAAAAAAAAAAAAAAAAAAAAAAAGGAAAAGAAAAAAAAAAAGACTATTAATTAGAAACGAGGCCCAGGTCCCTGCCATGTTATCCTGCCACGTTCCCAGGCCCTCGAGCAGGATAGCATTACATTGTCAGTAGTAATTTAGCTCTCATCTGTCTCTGCTAATTATTGTCACATTCATCAAATTCATCAACAAAAGTGCTCTCAGAAGGATTGCATATTTGCAGTTAATACAGCATAAACTGGTATTACCCATCACCACATTTGTGATGATGAGAGGGACACAACTTATTCATCCCTAATTAGAGCAAGCTGGGTAATTAATTATGCATTCCGCCTTATTACTTCTGAGTTCCCAGATATTGTTTGTCTAAAAAGGGGGAGAAAGCAGGAGAGAGAAGCCTGAAAATGCAAAAAAAAAAAAAAAGGGTGATGTGTTTTGTCACATGCGCTATGCCATAATTCCCACCTGACAAACTAGCTGAATCAGTGGAAAATTGCGACTTGTCAGCAGCAGAATAAACTGCCGTAATAGCTGATTAATGATCAGCACCTGTGACAGGTGCTGTACGGGACTGTAAACTTGGTTTGATTAACAGTCACTGGACGAATAAATATTAGTGACAGTCAGCGGAGAGCAAGTTTGCTTGTTTTCTTCCCTGTTAACAAATCGCACACATTAAAGTTATTGATATTTCTGTCTGAGACACTCTATTTTTTTGTAGTTATCTGGCAACATTGGCAGTGAGTTATAATAGATTGTTTCTGTTCTGCTATTTTATTTCAGAACCTAAAATTGTATTTTGACAAAATGACCTGTAGGGGTTTAAATTTACCAGGTGTAGAAGAAAAGACTAAAAAGTGACAGGATTCACACTTGCTTTAATTTATGCTCACCTGCTAGTAATCTCTGTGTGTGTACATATACACATACATATATATATTCATTGTATCCATTTACATGTATGTACGATCACTATTAAGGAATGTTCATACTAAAAAAATCACATACATACGTTTAGGGTATGTGATGTTCACTTATTTAAAAAAATGTTTTTAATTGTCTTTTTTTTTTCAGAGCTGAATATTTTCCTGAAACACTGGCAGCGTGATTTCTCCCAACTATGTGTCTCCATCCCAAACTGAAAAGACCATCTTCCTGAGGCAGCTATTCAAAACTGCGGCCAGCTTGACCTCTTTTCTTGAGTTGAGTTACGAACAGATTGGTCAGAAAGCGATACCTGTTTGAGCTGACTGATTATTAACCAAGAGTCAAATTATGTGCCTAGACAAAGTGTGAGTTATGGGAAGAACCCAGTCTTTCTCTCTCTCCTTTAGGTCATAGTAAAGGGAACCACTGACTTCACTGTAGTTTTGGATTATGCAGGGAATGGTCAGGGTTGTTTTGGAATCCCAAAGATCTACTTTCAAACTTTGGTCCTACTGAGGTAGCTGTGTGAGTTTGGGTAAGTTATTTAACCTAATTTTTCAGCTTCTCAATGTAAAATGGGAGCATTTCCAGTCTATATAATAGTGTTATTGTGGGGATTAAATGAGATAATGTAGGTAAAGCACCCTAGCACAGTGCCTAGCATGAAAGTGCTCAATAATGAACAATTATTATTAACACAACCGTTTAAAATTTGAATAGTCCAAGTACCTTCAGTTTGTTTCACATAAAAATGTTTTAAGAACAACTAATGATCTTTTTTTCCTTTGCACACTCCAAAATAAACAAAACAAAACTTAATGCTCATTTATCCCTGAGTGAGAACTGAGAAAAGATGAATAGTGTGCCTGGATAGTAGATATCCCAAGGTGCTACTTTGAGTTATTTAGCCGCTTCTCAGAGGCACAAAAGTCAGAATTGATGGGGCGGGGCAGAGGCTAGAAGAGGGTGGCCTATTTCCCTCGAAATCTCTGTAATAATGTCTTCAGAAACTTCTGGGGTGATGGTAGAGACAGATCTGTGTCATGTTTACTTAGAAGAATCTCATATTCTGTAGAACTGAAATAGTAAAGCACGAACAACAAAAATAAAAATAACATCAGAACAAATGCATTTTGGTAATTTAGTATGTATTTATTTTGATATTAGCCATCTAACAGAGAATGAAAGTGACAAAAGAACACAGAGAGACAGTATGATGCAATTATAGTTTTTGAAACACTGTTGAGAAGTAATAAAACTGTCATATTTCGAGGACATTAGGGAGTATGTACTTATTAGATCCCATTTAATCAATACCTAAAGCCAATTTATTTAGGTTAAAAAAATAAAGGAGGCTTACAGTTTTAGTTGTATGTATACTACTCCTAAGAAAATGTTGGAAGTAGTTTTCACAGAGTCAGAATGATTCTTTTCTCCTTTTTAAAAATTTTTTAACGTTTATTTATTTTTGAGGACCAGGAGCAACAGAGAATGAGCAGGGGAGGGGCAGAGAGAGAGGGAGACAAAGAATCCAAAACAGGCTCCAGACTCTGAGCCATCAGCGCAGAGGCAGATGTGGGACTCGAACCCACAAACTGTGAGATCATAACCTGAGCTGAAGTCAGACGTTTAACCGACTGAGCCACCCAGGTGCCCCAATTATTTCTTCTTTAATTGGGTACCTAATTCACTTTTAAATTTTAAAAGGGTGTATTATAAAACTTTCAGAAAAAATAGCAATGTTTAATACTAAAGTGTATCACTCTTGTTTGGTCATCACCAAAAACAGGTTTTTTTTTCAACCACCACACACTGGAATAATCTGGAAGAAATTTTTTAAAATAAATTTATCAAGAGGCACCTGGGTGACACAGTCAGTTGAGCATCAGACGCTTGATTTTGGCTCAGGTCATGATCCTAGGGTCAAGGGATAGAGCCCTATGCTCAGTGTGGAGCCTGCTTGAGATTCTCTCTCTCCCCTTGCCCTCTGTCCCTCTTGCCCACTTGCACTCTCTCTCTCTCTCTAAAATGAAAAATAAAAAATAAAGATATCAGGACTCTCCAGCAGATCCTCATTTTATTGGTCTTGGGGAGCCTGGTGGGCATTGGCATGTTCAAAAATTCCCCAGTTGATTCTGATATATATCCAGGATTTAGAACTGGAGATAAACACACACAATTAAAAACTTATGTAGCAAGATTTAATGCATAAAGTAAAAATTCTTTCAGACTAAAAGAACTAATATTGTGAAGTGGATGTCTAGAAATTGAAGTGTATCACACGTGTGACCTTTAGCGTTATCTGAAGTTACTACTTAAAGAATCATGTTGGAAATACTTTTTAAAAGGTAATCCAATCAGAGAGAAAAAGATCTAAAAATTCAAATGGTAAGAATGATATTCTGAATTCACCAACTCACTTCATATCACTTATTAGAATTGCAGGGTCAATTGCCTTATCTCATTGGAAAAAAAAAAAAAAAAAAAAAAAAAAAAAAACCATTGAAGGTGGCCAGACCATTTCTGTGGCTGACTGATGAACTAGATGGTGGCAGGGCTGACTGGTGATTGTGACCTGCTTCCAAACAGGTATCCTGCTACATAAATGGTGACAGAAAATCAAGAGACCAGAATATTCCTGCCATTTGGCACATATAAACATGGATTAAAAATCAGCTAATAGGCACTCTGTGCACTTCTGTCTGTACTTTGTTATGTGAGCTTTGGACCATTCTTGTTGCATATGAGTGCATGGTTGTAGGACAGTTCATTGGTTTATCACTTCCTCGTTGCTTCTCATGGTCAGATCACCCAGGCAACCACATAAAATAAATTGGAAATGGCCTGTTTGACTAAAACACTGATATTCCAGATTATTAAACAGTTCCATTAGGGAGGTAGCTCATTCTGTGAACTTCTACATCCATGTTCTAGAATTCCTATGTTTCTATAAAGTCTTAATTAAAATTTTTAATTATTAAAGGAGTGAATTACATTTCATCAAGCTTGCTCAAAACAAAAAAAAATAAGGCATCTCTGGTAATTTAAAGAGGGAAGTCTTTACTAAATTAAAGTATAAAGTCTTACTTGGCACATGGGACTTTGGGGTGGGTCAACAGGGAATGCCTCACTTCAAAGAACAACTTGATCCTACTGAATTTTTCATAATCCAGAACAAGGATAGGAAAACAATGGCCAGTGGGAAAATCTGGCCTGCCACCTATTTTTCTAAGGCCTTGCAAGCTAGGAATGCTTTTTACATTTTTAGGTGATTCAAAAACATTTTAAAAATATTTTGTGACATGAAAATTATACGAAATTCAAATTTCATTGTCCATACATAAAAGTTTTTGAAACATAGCCATGTTTACTTATTTTCATATTATCAATGGCTACTTTCTTATGAAAATGGCAGAGTTTAGTACTTGCAATAAAGACTGTACATTTTGCAAAACTAAAATATTTGCTATTTGTCCTTTCTGGAAAAAGTTTGCTTGTCCCTGCTCTAGAGTAGTGCTTCTCAAATTTTAATTTGCATACAAATGTAGGATCTTGTTAAAATATAAATCTGATTCAGTAAGTCTACAGCATCTGAGATGTGATTCTGCATTTCTAATAGGCTACCTGGTGATGCTGATGGTTTGAGAACCATACTTGAGAAGCAAGGCTATAGAACACGACCTTCACTATACAGGCTCACAAGACTGATGTCAGTCTGATCAAGAGCAGATCTTTCAGGGATGGACTCACTAACCTAGTTCACAAGATTGATGCAGAAACCTGGGAATCTAATTTACTAGTCTGTAAGGAGAAATATGATAGGGACTGATCCAGAATCTCTGTCCCTATAGACATGCTACCTGAGATGCTGAATTAGAACAGAAGGAAAAGAAGGGACAGAAAACAGCAGGAGATGGCTATGTGTTTAGATTATTCAACGATTTCAGACGAGTAGAGATTTGCTAGCTCACTGCTACTGGCACCAGAGTAATGGTTTTAAAATGTACCTGGGATTTGTTTTAATCAGGTAGGGCAAGACACACAGATATGGAAGTGACTGTTATGAAGGAATAAGATCCCTAGAAATAGGAGGCATAGCATGCTATGCAAGGGGGGAGCAGCACACAGGGAGGGATTAGGGTTGGTCAGGAGGCAGAGGCAGCAAGGGAAAAACATGAACAAGGGCCTTTATTATGGTTGTTTAGCGTATGGAAGAGGCAGGGTAAGCAGGTTTAGGATTGGTTTGTTTTAATAATTTCAGCAGGCTCTGGGGTTTAGGGGTATCTCTTGGGTCTGGTACTGAGCCCTGGAGTGATTAGGGCAGGTGGATAGTGGCCCAGAGTCTAAAAGCTAGATAAAGGAGGGATTAAGGGGTATGGGCTTTGATTAGGTTGGTTTGCATATGAAAGTATAGTCTCCTTGAGTTGTTTGCTCTCTAGGAATTAGCTAGCCCTGGGAAGTGTCCCCAAGGCCCCAGACACCAAAATACCAGGAAATACAGAAACTAAAAAAGTATGATCAGTAGTGGGTCCTTGGACCAGGGCACCTTTGTCTAGGATAGTTATGGGATGGACACTGCCTATATATACCTCTTTGTTTATTTTCTGTTTTTGTAGTTGACCAAACTCTTTTCTAATTGACACATTCTTCTGTCAGATCTGCTCATTCTTTTAGGTTATGGAGAAGTCCTTCTGGTCTGGGCATCCTACAGCCTCTTTTAATTGATTTTGTGTGTTGATGATCAAGTCTGACATGGCTCCAATCTAGCAGATGTTAATTACCTAGTTTAACTTGGACAACGGGATTATTTTGCTCACTACCAAGTTGGAAAGGGACCCGATATAGTGCCCAAAATAGACAACACCATATTTTATATAACTTTGACTTAATATGACTATTTATACACTTGTAACGCCCTACCTCAGACTATGGAGCCCTCAGTCTTTTCCAGATTGGTAATGGTAACACTTAACTGCTGTATCTGAGTGGGGGTCATTTTTTATGACTCTATGATCACCTGGAGGATGGAGGTAACATTGTGATCATCTATAAGCTTCTGTACATCCTGCTTTCTGCATAGAGATGCCTACAGGCCAGAGAGAGAAAAGTTGTAGCAGCTGTTCTTTGTGCGATTAACTGCAGCATCTACAGGCTGGTTTTGAGTGATCTTTCTGGGAGTCCTGCCCTCGCCACTCTAGCCAAGGAGAATTAATTGCCTATAATGGCAGTAACTTCATTCTACCTCTCATTTTCATCACACAACAATTCCCTAGTCTTGGTTCACTGTTTATGATTATCTTACAATATTATGCCATGCCATTTTAAAGGATTTCCTTGCAAATTTCATTTTAAATATGTCATAACTCTAAAATTACCAGGAGTAGCACTGATAGAACAAGATCTGTCTCCTCATACTAATTACTGTGTGACCATGGTCAAATTACTTCTTTTTGGTCACCAGTCTCCTCATCAGAAATAGAAAAATTTTGGATTATATGATTTCCACAAACCCCTCCAGCTTTAAAAAAACTAAGCTCAACTGGAATGTTTCTGTAAAATATGCATAAAAATGGGTTTATTTCTTTATTGCCCCACTCTTGGCATATGCCATATGGTAATCTGGACCTCTATTTAGCTTTAATTTCTTTTTCCTGGTGTTTTTGTAACTTGTTTAAAAGTCTGTTCCCAATTTTCTTCATCAAAAGAGGAAAAAAGTATAAAATTTTGGGGGCAGTTATCTTATTTGACTTTGTATTCCACAGCTTTTGCATAAATAGTCCACTTGATAGATGTTGGCTGAATTACATTAACGTGGGAGTACCCTGAAAGCAAATTACTTTGGGGTAAAGAAATCTTAAAAGCTTGAGAGGCTGTAGCCTTGACAATAAGGCAGGACTTTGACAAGCTAGTTGACTGGATGTGTGGCAATTGTTGGCATCATATTGCAGTAACTGCAGTTTATAAAATTATAAAATAGTTTTGTTTCTCTGGAAACACCGAAAGAGTAACTTGACTTTAAATTTCCTAATGGTCCGTTTATTTCTGATGATTAAAGTGATTTCTGATAGTTCTATAATTAGCTTCTATCTAAATCCTGTAAGGATGAAGGAAATTTTTGCATTGAGATTGGAATTTTCACATTTTTCATGGATGGTAGGAAGGAAGAAAGTCCATCTAGAATAATGTCACTGCCATACCTATATATCCTTGGTGGGATCAGAAAAAATCTCCAGAAATGTATTTTTCTCCTCTTAATGCATTTCCACTTATGTGCGACGATTTTGATCAGAAAACTAAAATGTAGCAGCGGGTGGGAAGGGGGGAGGCACTGAATATAGAATTGGTGCCAACAGATGCAAAAATGCCATGGAAATCTTTGGCCCAGAAATAATAGCTTACCAAAATACACACACACAGTTGTTGGACTCTTGAACAGATACACAGCCGTCTGTATAGACAACAGTGCTGTTGGCCAAGAGTCCCGGAGACAGGCCAACCTCCCATCCAGATGCCACTGCCAGTGAGGAGCCATTTGGCATCTACTTCTCTGGCTGCCAACCTTCTTTCCCATTCTCTGGCATGAAATTTCACAGGGGCTGCTCAAGGAAATTAAGACTCTGAAGAGTTCTGTATTAATATGCTGTAACAACGCAGTGCCACAGGAGCCCTTTATGCTATTTGAATGTTTTATCCCTTTATTTTTTTTTAAGTGTCAAAGAAACCTGATTTCTATGTATTTGCCTACAGATAAATGCAATTGCTTTGGAAATTAAGAATGATGTATTTTGATTTCTGCATGGAGCCAACTTTCCCTAACCCAGAAATAAATACCTTGAGGATTTTTAAAGCAAAAGCAATTTGAAGCACACAGCAGAAAAAGAAAGAGAGGAAGGAAAGAAGGAATGAAGGAAGAAGGAAACAAAGAAAAGAGGAAAAAGACACAAAATGTACTGATCTTTTGGGAGAGTAAAAGCAATTGCTCACATCTCTTCAGCTCTAGCAAAGTGAACGCTAAAAAATCTACTGGTCAGGAGAATTTAATAAGCATACTTTTTTCCCAGTGAAAATCGAATAGGTATCAATATACTTCCACAATAGTTTGCATGTGACACCAACTTCCCAGGGGAAAAACAATCAGTGCAAGCACTGTCTTCTCCCCTTGTAATGTCATTAAATTCCAATTTCTGCTTGTGTGAGGTTGTACTTAGCACTAGCACCATTTATTTATTCTTTTTAATATATGAAATTTATTGTCAAATTGGTTTCCATACAACACCCAGTGCTCATCCCAAAAGGTGCCCTCCTCAATACCCATCACCCACCCTCCCACCCCCATCAACCCTCAGTTTGTTCTCAGTTTTTAACAGTCTCTTATGCTTTGGCTCTCTCCCACTCTAACCTCTTTTTTTTTTTTTTTCCTTCCCCTCCCCCATGGGTTCCTGTTAAGTTTCTCAGGATCCACATAAGAGTGAAACCATATGGTATCTGTCTTTCTCTGTATGGCTTATTTCACTTAGCATCACACTCTCCAGTTCCATCCACGTTGAGCACTAGCACCATTTAATATTTCCCAGCCCTTCCGTGAGAAGCTTTACCCACTGCCTGCTTAGCCCCTCCCTGCCATCAGTGGGGCGGGCAGCCAGACAACCTGCTGAAAGAGCTGGTTTTTTTTTTCTGCAGCTACTTAACAAGAGCAAAGTTTTAAGATTCATCTGATCAAAGGGGAGACTTATCAGAGGCATAATCTCTGATGATTTTGATGAATTCAGAAACATGTCATAGTTCAAATCACATATTTTAATTTGCACAACAAATGGTACTTTTAAAGTTCTGTAGTGTCAAAATAAAACATTGAACTTCTATTTCATGCTTCAAGAGGAAAGGATAAGCATAGAGGTCGGCTTCCATGGCTTATCCTGCCTCTGCTAGCTAATTTCGCACAAATGTAACACTTGAACTGGGGAAATAGTTTTTTGTGGGTGCTCATATTCTTGCTCCAATTTGTTCACAAAAGTACAATAAGCTCTTGAGATTGGCTTGTTAGAGTTTTAGTCACAGAGGAAGTGACCTTAAACATAGAAGAAGCAATGTTTTCCCTGGATACTTTCAATGGGGCTGCCATACTAACTTTACTGGAAGCAACATGAATTGCTCTCAGACCTCTAAGTATCATTGACATTGATAAATCATCGGCAGAGAGACATGAACAAATGAATCAAATGCTCATCATCGCATTCAGGAAAGATAAACATTTTTACAACAAGGAATAATATATCAGGCAGCCTACTTATGTAATGCTGTGTTGCATAAAGATTTCTTGATGAGCCATACAAAACTATCCAGGTATAAATTGTGTGACTAATGCATGGAAGAGACAGCTTAATCATAAAAAAGCATGTGGCCAATGTACACTGTAGAAAACATAATATTCCATTCCCCTTTTGACAAAAAAAAATCTATACAGTCATTAGAGTCAAGTGTAACTATTTGTTTCCCAACAGTACATTAATATTAATAAAATCTTCCATTTGTCTATTGTGTAAATGTGATGAAATTATTATTGACTGCATCAAAGTGATGTTTAGAGAAAGTTCTTCAATAATATATAAGATATGTGGTTGTGTAGCAAAGTAATAGCTATACAAATATATGGAAAATGGCAATATTAGTTGTCTGATATTTCCTTAGGATTTACTAATTCACCAACCTAAACGAAGTCTGCTGCATTTACTTCATATTATCTTCTTTTATGATTTCACCTAGCTATAGATTTTAGAAGAAAACCAATTGCTATTTTTCTGCCTACATAATTCTTTACTTTTTGTTTCAAAGAAAGAACATGCCTTATTTTTCTTTGGGAACGGTAATCACTGAAAAAAGCATCTGTCCTCTTTGTAAGTTGAGGAAAGAGGTGAAATTAATGGAAAGACAAATATTCTTTTTCCACCGACTGGTTAAGAGTAGCAGCAATAGTCAGTGCTCCCTTTTCTCTCTGCCTTTTCTTTATCTGCCTTTGTGTACCAGCTTTCTCTTTATCCTTCCGTAGACCATCTGTGTGCCTACAAACATCTAGAGAGACATCAGCAGATCCCCGTAATGGCTACAACACTGCCTGGCCTTTCATCCCTGAATGAAAACTCCAAACTCTGCCAGGACTGCAAATCGTCTTCCTCACAAACACGAGCTACCTGAAAGTCTTACGATACATTTTGTATTCTCAGCGGCAAGTTATAGACCTACAGCAATTACTTGCATATGCATTTTTATGCATTTGTCTGAATGTTCACGACGGCATGTTCAATTATGTTCTACAAACACTAATTTTGAGGAATGCTAACAATTTTAGTACATTTGTTAAACACCTAGTATGTGCTTTACATGAATTTTCTCATCGAATGCTCACAAGTGGTATTAGCATTATTTCCATTTTATGGATGAGGGAAGTGAGGATTTGAGAGGTGGCATCACATGGCTAAGCAGTTTAACTGGACTTTGAATCCCACAGCCTGACTCTGGAGATCACACCCTTAAATGGTACAGCATAACTGTTAGGTAAAAAAGGATGTTGGGGTCAATGAATTTGGAAATACAGAGCTAAACTAAATTGAAAAACTTCTTTCTTGCACAATTTCTTAGTCAGTCATTGAGTCTCTAAGGTGAAATATAACACACAGTATTTCCTAAACTTACCAAACCCCATCGATCACTCAAGTGCTTGGAGCATGAGTGCCTAGTTTCAGATGCCAGTTTTGCCACTTGCTATGTTTGTAACCCTGAGCAAGCAACCCTAAGCAACTTCTTATTAAGTTACTTACTCACCCAAAGAAGATTGAACTATATTTAGCAAATTGTACCTACCAAGACAGAGAATGGCCAACATGTCTCTGAGTAAATTTTCAGAAAGACTGGAAATGGGATTTTTCATTAATATTCAGGTTAGTGAATGAGAAATATTTAACTAACCGGAGTGTCTTTTTTTTTTTTTTTAGAACAGTTTAATTAACCAGTGTTTGACTTTTTCCTGAGACCTTTCTGATTTAAAGTTTTTCTATCTTTTAAAGTTTTTCAGGTATTTACATTAAAAAGGAGGTAATAATAATTACAATCATGTCCTAAGTAATTAGTGCATTTTATAGTAATAATTTCTTTGGATGTTTGTATTATTTACTCTAGTTACCTTTTCATAATATTAAATATGGGCTTTTTAAGTGTGTGCATATATATGTACATACACACACACACACACACACACACACATATATATATATATATATATATACACATATATGTCTATACACATAAAGGAGTAGGGCAGAGTTCACTAAACCTTATTGGTATTTTTTTCACAGTGCCACTAGGCCAAAGGAAATATTTAATAGTTTCATTTATTAAGCAGTAAGGTTCCAAAGAACTTAATAAATGTTTATGTTTTAACAACTTTGCAGCCTTTGCAAAAAATACTACACATAAATTAAAAGAAAAATATTTTTATTTTATTCTTTTATACGTTTTTATTTATTTTTTTTTAAGAGAGAGAGGGAAAGCACAAATGGGGGAAGAGGGGCAGAGGGAGAAGGAGAGAGAGAATCTTAATCAGGCTCCATGACCAGCATGGAGCCTGACACGGGGCTTGATATGAAAGACTGTGAGATCATGACCTGAGCCAATATTAAGAGTCAGTGCTCAACTGACTGAGCCACCCAGGCACCCCTATTTTTATTTTATTCTTGAATAATCACAATTACTTCCTAATGGGACATGTGCACCTTTTGGCTACTATAAAACTCCTCAATCTTTGGAATCAGATTGGTTCCCATCTTTCCTATCTCCTGTTCCACATTGATTTTAGTATGGTACTTGCTTTTTATCAAAGCAAGCACAGAAAACTCTGCTTTGCAAAGACATGAGGTCGCCAAATGGGAAGCAGAACAATCTAATGTTGAAGCTACGGACCACCTAGAGCTGGTAGTTTGCACTGTGTCTGTATTTCCTCCCCAGATAGAAAATATCCTACAGTTCTCTCTGTGAGTTCACTAGGGCATAGTGCATAGTTTGGGAATTATGGTATTAAAGTACTATATATGATATCCTATCTTTTAATATAAAAGTATTTAAGTATTTAAAGTGTATTTTATATGCATATGTGTATGTGCGTGAGAAACCCTGTTATTTAAAAATCGAACTGACTGTAGCCTTTTCCATTTTTGAAGAAAGGTGGCTTAATTCATATGAGGAGAGCAAAACATCTTTATGCTATTCTTTTCCTTTTTTAGTGGAGCGAAGAAGGAAGGGTGAGACCCAGTAGAAGAATGAGTCTGTTGATATGCAATGGGACACCAGAACCTAGTTTAAAATAGACTAAAAAGAACTGAACTGCTCTGCATAACAAAGCAAGCAGTGGAGTGAAAGTAAGAGGGGGATACGCAACATGATAGGAAACAAGATCTCCAATCAGTACAAATGGCTGAGCAGATTTTTTAAGAATAGTGAAATCTGATATTCTACTTTGTTATGTTACTGGGTTATGAACCCAAATCATCTCCTCAAAGTTTCAGTGTAGTTTGCTCCATACACATGCCTTATGTGAGTGGGTTTTTTGGTGAAAATCAAAGAGGGCTGAGGTTTACCCATGGATCAGCCCAGAAGAGACACTAGGAAGTGGTGATGTATGCGTGACATTGAGAACTCCGTGGGGATAGGCTTTCAATGTCAGAAGTGACCATAACAACCCAGTCCTCAGGAATACCCAGAAAGCTTCGGTAGGAGGATGGGAGGCTTGACAAGAGATGTTGAGAGGCTCACTTAAGGTTTGGTAGATCATGAGACACTGAGCAAGGGCCACAGCCTGGGGATAGAGGGAACAAGTCATTAACGTAGAAACTGTTGATTGAGTAGGAAGAGCTGAGATTGGAGACTATCTTTGGTGAGTCAAGAGACTCAGTTCCCATTGGAGGGCCACCACAATTGTGTCATCTAGATCCATAGGCAGAAGTGGCATAAATCATGACATAAAAAAACAGAACTGTTCAGGCTAGAAGCAAAGATTTTATACCAGATACTTGACAGAATCAGAGTGATTCCTTCCTTTTACCCAGCCTAATTTTGGTCCTGCTAGATAAAAAATGATGCAGAAGTTTCACTACTACAAGAGACCCAGACATGAGGCAAAGAGTTGTTTTACAATAGTTTTTATCCACTCAAGACATTATAATATCCAAAATCCTTCCAGTATTAAAACAACTCAAAAACTAGGAAGTGAAGGGAACTTCCTCAACATGACAAAGGGCATTAATGAAAGCACCAATGGCCAATATATTCAGTGGTAAACGACTAAAACTTTTCTCCCTAAAGATATGAACAAGATAAGAATGCCCTGCTATTCAACCCTGTATTAGGAAATTCTAACCAGAGAAATTATACAAGAAAAAAGAAACTCAAAGAGGGAAAATAAAATAAAACTATCTCTATTGACAGATGACACGATGCTATAGAATAGAAAATCCCAAAAAATACAAAAGAAAACTACTACAGCTAATAAACAAGTTTGACAAAGTTGTAGAATATAAGATCAACCAACAAAATTAGTTGCTTATATATGGCAAAAATGAACAATCTGAAAAGAAAATTAAGGAGGCAATTCCATTTACAATAGTACCTAAAAGAATAAAAGACCTAGCAATAAATTTAACCAAGAAGGTAAAAGACTTCTACACTGAAAACTACAAAACATTGCTGGAAGAAATTAAAGATGTAAATAAATGGAAAGACATCTCATGCTCATGGATAAAAAGCCTTAAAATTGTTAAGATGTCAATACTATTCAAAACTATTTATAGATTCAATGCAATTTGCATAGAAATTCTAACGGCCTTTTTTCCCCCAGAAATGGGAAAGCCAATTCTCAAATTCATATAGAATTGCAAGGGACCCAGAATAGCAAAAACAACCTGGAAAAATAAGAACAAAGTTGGAGGACTCACACAAAATAAGTGTGAACTCTCATATGCTGCTGGTAAGAATGTAAAGTGGTACAGTGGCTATGGAAACCAGTTTAGAGGGTCCTCAAAAAGATAAAGCACATTATACAGCAATTCTGCTCCAAACAGGATTCACATACTTGTATGCACTGCAGTATTATTCACAATAGCCAAATAGTTGAAACAACCCAAGTGTCCATCAACAGATGAAAGGATAAACAAAATATGGTACATACATTCAATGGAATATTATTTGATCATAAAGAGGAATAAAATTCTGATATATACTACAACATGGATGAACCTTGAACACATTATGCTTGGTGAAATGAACTAGACACAAAAGTATAAATATTGTATGATTCCACTTATATGAAATATCTAGAATAGGCAAATTTGTAGAGACAGGAAGTAGAATAGAAGTTACCAAGGACTAGGCGGGAAAGAGGAGAAACTAGGGAGTTAATGCTTAACAGGTAGAGTTTCTATTTAGGGTAATGAAAAAGTTTTGGAAATAGATAGTAGTGATGGTTACACAACATTGTGAATGTAATTAATGCTGATGAATTATATAGTCCATCAACGGGATGAATGGATAAAAATGATGTGGTGTATATACACAATGGAATACTACTTGGAGATGAAAAAGAATGAAATCTTGCCATTTGCAACAACGTGGATGGAACTGGAGGGTATTATGCTAAGTGAAATAAGTCAGAGAAAGACAGATATCATATGATTTCACTCATATGTGGAATTTGAGGAACTTAACAGAAGACCACAGAGGAAGGGAAGGAAAACTAAGATACCATCAGAGAGAGAGGCAAACCATAAGAGACTCTTTAAAAAAAATTTTTTTTAATGTTTATTTTTCAGAGACAGAGAGAGAGAGATAGAGCATGAGTGGGGGAGAGGCAGAGAGAGAGGGAGACACAGAATCTGAAGCAAGCTCCAGGCCCTGAGCTGTCAGCACACAGCCTGACATGGGGTTCGAACTCATGAACTGTGAGATCATGATCTGAGCTGAAGTTGGATGCTTAACCAACTAAGCCTGCCAGGCACCCCAAACTATGAGACTCTTAAATACAGAGATCAAACTGAGGGTTGACAGGGATGGGGTAAATGGGTGATGGGCATTGAGGAGGGCACTTGTTGGGATTAGCACTGGGTTTTGTATTTCAGTGATGAATCATGGCAATCTACTCTTGAAGCCAAGACTACACTGTATAACTGGACATTTAAAAAAAAGTTAAAATTGCAAATTTTATGTTATATAGATCTTACCACAATAAAAAAGGTAAAAAAAAATTGGGCAGTATTATTTAGGGGAGCTGAGGGAACAGGTTAAGTATCAGAAAAATTAATCTGTGTTTTAAGGGTGTTAGAATTCTTAAGATGGGAAAATCTGAATAAATCAGTCAAAAAACTCGTTAGTGTATACAATTCAGACATTGGATAACAGTTTCAGGTCCCTATTTTCTTCTTGTGCCTAAGTCTAAGTCTATGTATATTCTCTAAATTGTAAATAAACTGGATATTTGCTTCAAAGACATGTGGAGGCACGCTGGCAATTTTTGATTGACAATAATGACATCCATTGTTTCATTGGAGGAACTAATTGGACAAATCACACTTAATTCTTTGGTTGTGACATTAAACAGAAAATGGGGAAACTTTTGGACAAATACTTCCCACAAAAAAGTTGCCAGCATTGTCCTTCCCATGAATTCAATATTGTTACATTTTTCTTTTTGAGGGATGTGAATGTGGAAATTACTATGACTCCTTGAAAATACTATCCATCATCATATATTGTTTTCCTTATTTTTGCCTCAAGAGGCTCTATAAAAGAGTGTTTGATCAAGGATTCCTTAAAACAGATTGTGATGTAGATCTGGTTATCTGGGACCTAGGAGTTGAAATGAAGGACTTTGGGGCCACAAAACAGGATGTAGGTGGTGCCAGGGTGGGCTCTGTAGGAGGGAGCTGGACCAAGTAGGTGAGATCCAGCTACTGGGTGCCAGAGCAGTGGGTCATCTGCTGGGGGAGGTGGGGTGATGAGTATCAAAGCCGACGTGAATAGTGAGTCGATCTCTTGTTATCTATTGGAAATCCTGCATAAGGAATGAGATAGATTTAAATAAATGAGTAATAAATAATTCATGCTTCCTGCTTGGGGTTGAACATAAAGCTAAACCTACCGGTGGGGGCAAGAAGGCAGCCTGGACTAAAGGAACATGGTATAGGAAGAACCACATTCTTATGCATGTGAAAACATATTGTCAGCATTATGAAGCACTAAACAAACCTTAGGGTTCTGGCTATTCATGGATGTGAAATTTAAGACCTATTCCTCAGTAGAAGGTTCTGGTCATTCTGAGAGCCCTGATGGTGAAGCAACCTCATTTGTCATTATACCACTGCAAAATGACGAGAATTAGGGTCTAAAGAGAAAAAACAAAAGTTCAAATGGTCATGTTTTTAAGCTAGAAAAAAGGAAATCTCTCTGGTTTTAATCACAAATTTTAGACTTTTTAAAAATGGGCTTATCATTTGAAGTCTTCAGGAAAAACCTCTACAAAAATAAAGAACGTGTCTTGTATAGCATACCCCCAAATAGATATGGAGTTGTCCTCATAAAGAAGGATATTTGGTGCAAGTGCTTATTTGCTGTAGCAGTCAAGAGCTAATATTGAGAATTTATCATATGCTAGAAGGTGTCCTAGGTACTCCAAGTGTGTCAAGTTATGTAATGCTCACAATAACTTTGTCTTCACTAGGTACTACCATTTTGCCCACCCTAGAGATAAAGAAATTGAAACCAGGAGAGGTCAAGTAATTTTTCCAAGGGTCCATAGCAAATCCCAGAGTTTAAATGCCAGCAGTCTGGTCCAAAACCCACTCTCCAAACCACTGCATTATTCTCCCTTTCACAACTAAAGAGAAAGGTCTCTCTTGGTGAAGAGAAGTGGTGCCAAATCATTGTCTCCAAAACATGACCCAAAAGACAATGGCCCCTCAACATGTTTCATGGCCAAACAAGGGTTCACTGGTGAAATGCTGAACATTATATTTCCTTCTTCCTTACACCCACTGCAGGCTCTAATAAATTTTGTCATTAATACATCTTTTTATCATTTGTTTCACCCAGCACAGGATCTTTACTTGTATAATATCTTATTACTCTTACTCAGAATCAGTACTTTATAAATTGTATGTGGGGAAGTGTTGCATTAAAATATAAAAATGCTGCTGTAATAACTGGTCATGTTACAAAAATAACCATTGCTAATTGTTTCTTTGAGTAATGTAAACCTGGAATCTTACTTTTGAGAAATCATATGAAGTTAGCAAGGCAAACTAGATTTGGTGAATGGGCCTTAAAGTTAAAACCTTACGTGTGCCTCAGTCAGAGAAATACTATTCAAATGAAATTTTTCTTTTTCCCAGGTTATAGAGATATATTTTCTATTTTCTTTGACTTTATTTTACTTTCCCTATATTATTTTGGTCCTATGCTAGTCTATATTTGCTTTGACCACTTTAATTCAGGACCCCTTTACTGTTTACAGATTATTTTTGGACTGTGCTAATGAAATCTCTCAAAATTCACTTAAAGGAGCATAAATTCACCAAATGATCTTCATGAAAGTTTGCTCTTTCTAACACAAAAAAAATATAAGTGACTTGTCTTATTAAAACTGTGTAGTGAGTCTGTGCTCTATGACATGCTATCATGATGGAAGAGAGAGGGGTTAGCGTCTTCCTTTTTAGCTAAAAGAGTAATATCTGAATTGGTTGTTGAGTTGAAATGTATTTCTCCAAATGGCCAGAAACATAAGCATTATGAAACCCTCCATCCTCTGTACGACTTCCACCCCCACAGCCTTCTGTCCATTTTGTCAGAATTTGTCTTCTTAAATCTGCTTTATTCTGCATGTGCAGTCTTTACATTGCTTTCCATGTGACTAATCTTACTATTGGATAACACATGATAGTTTCTTTCTTAATTATGTGATATTATCTCTCCATCAATGTTCTGACAGCTTTATTACTGCCAAAATCTATATTTCTTTTCAGAAATGAATTTAAGAGACACAAGTTCCAGGAGTGAGTATAAAAAGAGGATAGATCCCAAAAGCCACAGAAATAAATCAGTGCATTTTTTTTGTTTGTTTGTTTTGAGATGGTGGAAATTTTCAGGACCATGCATGCCTCCATATTTCTTTAAAGTAATATGTTCACTTACATGCACAGAGTCGTGCCCTGCCATAGCCCCAGTTGGGATTTCTACAAAGCAGTTATATGTCATGTGTCCACATGCATGTACATAGGTGTTTACATGTTTATAAAATGCAATAATTTTTAAAGGTAAATCAGTGATACCTATCACCCATAAATCCACCAACAGAAAACAACTACTATTAATAGTTTGGTGACTTTCCTTTCAATTATTTCTACCATGCCTTTGTCAGCATTGGATACAGCATTAAACTTCTTGTTGCTATTGTTAACTTCACAAATTAAAACATTTTCCCCCTTAAATTCCCATTTCTTTAGTTATTATGTAGCCTGAGCATTTCTCATAACCAAGTTACTAGCTCTATTTCTTTTTTTCATAACCTTTTCCCATATATTTTTGCATGTTAATTTGTTAATAGTGGTTTTTTTTTAAGACAGACTGTATTTGAATCTTGGTTCCACCATTTATGTGAAAATTAGGCAACTTGTTTAAGCTTTTTGCATCTTTGGCTTCTCATCTATGAAGTGAGGTTAATAACATTCACTTTCTAGTGTTCTTGTACATATTAAATGAGTCAATATATATAAAGCACTGTCTAGCTATGGCAGATGCAATATTATGGGTTCACTACCATTTCATTTTCCTTGCCATGGAGGTAAACTACATTTCCCTGTTCCCCTAGAATCTAGCTGAGTTCACAAGACTACGTTTCACCAATGGAATGTAACAGAAGTGATATGTCACTTGTAGGTTGGGGCAGGTAAAAGTCCTCTCTATTCCATTCAAAATATAGAAGAGACTTTGAGGTGACAAAGTTGCAGGTTGGAAAGAAGGTGTCTCCTTGAATCATCACTTAGAGAAAAGCCACAAGGAAGAGCCATATGACCCATATCAGATTCCACTGCTATCTATTAGATTCTTTTTTTATTAAGCTGCTGTGAGGGTTTAGGGGTTTACTGATTGTAGTAGTTAGAGGGATTTACTCTGCATTACATTTGTATGGGGGAAAAACACTTAAGGAATGGAAGCTATTCTTCTTCTTCTTCTTCTTCTTCTTCTTCTTCTTCTTCTTCACAATGAAAAGGAATGGCCAATGTCAACTTTAGACTTGAATCATACTTAATATTAACTGACCAAAAGAACTAAAACAATTTTATTCTGACTCTGAAAACTTTTCTCCTTACCCCACTTTAAAAAAAGTAAACTCTGACTATCCTCAGAAGACTGTGTTTACAAGAAGTGTGAAGAAGCACAGTATTTTAGATTTTACTATAATTAGCTAAATTTCTTTAAGATCTCCACCTATCCTGAACTCCTTAAACCACTGGCTCTTATTCATCTGAATGACTGCTTTTATGAAACGGAAATGAGTACAATACATTGGTAGACGGTACTAATTAGTACAGTTTGATCATTACTCATAAATCTGCTTGGACATAACTTTGGGTATTTATAAACTAATGAATTTAAGTGCATGGACATGCATCCTGTTAAAGTAATTTGTTCACAGACACCGAATAGATATAAAATGTCTAAAATAATACTAGGTAGAACAATTTAACTTCATTCAAACCCCCCACCCCCACATACTCCATGTATATTCTGGAAATGAGAATTTCTAAGTGCTCTGATATTGAAATATTTTATTACTCTTTTTAAAAGTTTTACATTAGAAATCCATCCAGTGGCTAATATTTTGCGACTCTGATAGTACCCAGCTGAGTGAATGGAAGGAGTCAAAGGGTAAAGGAAAGTGCTAGAATGGTTCTTCTTGGTTGAATTGTGTTTTTTGGTGAGCTCTGGGAGATTCTCCCACTTTTTCCTTCAACCTCCAGTTCCTTCCCTTCTCATCTCTTCTACTTTTTTTTTTCTTTCCCAGATTTTTCAAAAAGGAAAAATGACCCAAAGGTCTTTCTTATATACTTAAGTGACAGGAGGCTAAAATCTTTATTGTTCCCTTTCCCTGATTTCCTCAAGTACAGTCATGACTAATTATGAAAATGGGAGTGAGGAGGATCTCTTGTCAGCAAATGAAGCATACTTGAGATCAGTGTGTTTCCCAATACACAAAAAGGCACCCCAACCTTAACTTAAAACACCAAGCATAAGTACTCGGCACAATTTTCCTAAAATGGGTAATCGCATCTCCATATTAATGTCTCATTTGACCATCAGAGCAGCCTTCCTTGTGAGACTGGAAGAAAATAATATTATCTTCCTTTTATTGAAGAGAATACATGTTCAAATATGATAATATTGGTAAGAGCCCATGTGTAATGCTTAAACCTGTCTCCTGACTCTACCATGCTAATCGTCAGATACACCGAAAAATATGGAGAATGTATGATGGCCAGGTGCCACTTAAATGCTGTGTGACTTTGGGCAAGTTACTGAATCTGTTTCCTCATCTTTAAAGTGGGGATAATACCAACTTTATAGGCTTGTCAGAGGATTGACTTAACTTTAATAGAGTCCTGAGAACAGAGTGTATCCAGCATGTATTCAGCAAGTATAAGCTGATATAAAACATAATGTGGTAATTATTACTAGTATTTCAAATTAGTAAGTGGAAGAATTTGGTTTTTAAAATAAGGTGTAACTCCATCCACATCTAGTGCTTTTTTAATCATAGAACACTTGTCTTAGATCACCTCACTATTCCTCAGAAGTCAACTAGGTGTAATATAGCACCACAGAAACACAAAATTGAATAAAATTAGTAACATGTATTAAATAAATATCATTGATTTAATACTCCAATGCTAAATAGCTACTTAAAATTATAAGCATTACTAAAGTACACAGTATTTTTATTCATCATAAATAATTTATATGCAGCAAAATTCATCCTCTTAAACTGTACAGTTCTGGGTTTTGACAAGCACATACGGTCGTGTAACTACTATCCTAACCAAGGCATAGAACAGTTTTTAGAGTTTATTTTTGAGTAAAAATTTATGTGAATATTCTATAAGGAATTTTTCTAACATTAGAAGCCAATAAAAGCATATTTCCTTGATTCAGGGACTTCAAAGTTATTTGAAAATTGGATAATAATTCTCAGTCATTTGTACACTGATTCAAGAAGTATTTACTGACTTCTTCCTATATGCATAGCATTGTGCTGTTGTCTATGAAGATGAGGAGAAAATATAACAGTTTTCTTTAGTATTTCTACCTCAGTGCTAATAGATTAATCAAGAGAGGGAAATAATGCAGATTTTCCTACATTCATTCTTAAAAGAGGGCATGAAAAGTGTCAGTACCTAATTAGCATGTATTAAAAAATTATAACTCCTCCCCCCATAAAATCTACAACTCAGTTTAATTCCTCAAATATTTGTGGTAGACAACCTATCATTGGGTGGACATAATCCTTATCCTCAAGCAGTCTGTAGTAGGGTAGAGCAGATAATTACAATATAAGGCAGAAACCAATCAGAGGTATAAAATTATATGTATTAAGAGACACGTGGGGGAATATTGAGGTGGGAGAATCAATAACGGCTTTATAAAAGGGGTAGTATTTAAGCAGGGTCTTTAAAAAGAGGTAAAATTTCAACAAGTGCTATTCATAGAGAGAGGAGAAAAGCTTGGTATGCTATAAAGCTGCTGCATTGTCCAATATGGTAGCCACTACCCACGTGTGGTTATTTAAATTTCAATGAAAATAAAAATAAAAATAAAAATACAGCTCCTCAGTCACACTAGTCACATTTCAAATACTTTATAGCCACATGCAACTAGTGGCTACTGTATTGGACAGGATAGAGCAGAACATTTCCATCATAACAGAAAGTTCTATTGGATAGTGTTTCTATAGAAGCAATGACAATGAAAGGTCAGAAGGTGGGAACAATGAATTACCCAAATCTCTGTTCAAGCCTTTGAACAAAATACCAGAAATAATGGTATATCCATGTTTTTCCTCCCCAAATATAAATTGGAAATATAAGCCTATGTAAAGATCAATGACTCATTTGTTTCACTGGCTGCTCTGGTTCAATAATCATGCTGAGTTCATACTATAAATCAATAATGAAGACATAAGACTTAACAGGCCTATCTAATTGCTCCATCTATCTGAGCATGCAGATCATAGTGGCTGAAAGCCAGGTCCTAGGGCCCAGCCAAGTGTGGGTGCTGCTGTTTTTTCTGGCAGATTCCTGTTAGCTCACTGGGTCCAAACTGAATGGCTTGGGCCTGTCATAGTTGCAGTCCCCTAAGAACATGCTCATTGTTAAATCATTCGCTTCTTTTTTTGGAAGTAGTGACAGTATCCATTGCAAACCTAAAGGCAGGTAGAGGTATGAGGAAGCTATAACTCAGAGAAACAAATTCTGCCACATGAATATGGATGAAATGGGTGATGTGTGACTGCAGTCATTGATAAACTTGTAAAGCCGCAGATTTTAGCCTTTTGATAAGAGCTGTTGTCTGCTGTGTCTGAAGTGTGGTTTGGCTAAACCACACAAGGTTGTAGTGTTGTTTTTATAAAACCAGTCATGTCATCACTTCCCTGGGGTGCAAATGGATGGTGTGTAGGACCAGAAAACCATGTATCATGGCTTTATTCTTTATCCATGAGAGTCCAAAATGTGTGCCTTCATTGGTTTGGAAAAAAAGTTTAGAAAATCAATTATCTGAGAAAATCAAAGGCAACCACAAATATACTGAATTCGTATCTTTTGGTTGGGTGGTCCCACTTAATTTTAGATTCAATCATTGCTTACAACTTGACTTTGAGTCCTTTAAAATATTATTCAATAATAATTGACTTTTAATGTGCATATTTGTTTTTGGACACCATCACTGGTGTCACATTTTATTTACACATGCTCATTAAACAGCAAATAAGTGTCTTCTCTTAAAAGGGCTTAACAGTACCAGGAAAAAGGTGGGGGAAAAACCCAGCAAGATATTAACTTTAAATAATTACTTTTCAAAAGTGAGATATATTATATGGGTAATATACATCCTATAGATACATATGCACTTATTTGTTTTTCTTATGAGGAAGCTCATACAGCCATATTCTTCCTCCAAAGACTGGCATTTAGAAGAGCCATCTAAGCCATCTTGCAACACTATTAACATATAATCACCTATTTTCATATAATGTCAACCATTAGAGTGTCAAGGGAAAACATGAAAGTAAGAATCTGCATATCAAGAAAACCTATATAAATACAGGTTTAATATTTTTCAGTTAATTAGTTTTTTTAAGTGCTTAAAAAATTATACATGGGTTTCAAACATCTGATGCTTTTTGCCTTCACATTTGGTTGGACTATTCCCTCAGTGAATTCAAAGGACTGAAGGAGAAATTATTTGTCTTTTTGGAACAGTCAAATAAGGGAAAAATGATTAATCTCAGTTTTCTTTATTTTCAGAAGGCTTCTATATTTCATAGGTGGGGAAATCATACTGATGACTCAACCATCCATAGTGTTATTTTGCTGTTTCATGCTACCTCAGTGGAAAATAACAAGTCTAATTTTTACCCCCTGCACGATAAAAAAAAATCTATTATTTTTATTGAGGAACCTACCGCTGGTGGAAACTCATTTATTTCAGGATAATCTGGTTCTTAAAATATTATTGATAGCATTTATGTTTAACTGGATTGCAAGAACAGAATACACACAAGTCATTTGGTTCCCAGTTTTATAATTTTGGCTTCCGTACCTTATTTAGACAAGCTTAGGCTTCCTTTGCTTGGCTATGACAGACATTTAGAATATCTCCGGACTCATGAATATAAATAGTTGTGCAAAAATAAATTTTATAAAACCAGAGCTGGTAACAAAAATTACCTAGAGATCAACAACTCTAAAAGAATCTAGTGTCACATTCCTTAGAATGTCAGATTAAACTAACATGTGCCAGTCAATATTGCTACACTGCGACCCTTGATGCCTCCTAAGCAAAACTATTAAGTCCAACATTCTCTCCTGTAAGCACTTATCTGTAAGGATGGCTAACATGTCCTCTGAAGCAGATATTGAAACTGATTGGACAATAGGTAGATACCAGACAGGGGCCTGGGGGCCGACCTCTAGAAATAGGGGGAGAAAATCTTAATCTGCAACACAATGCCGTTCTCTTGAAACCCTATCATTTTCACTTCCCATGTGTCTGCTGCCTGACTGTGAATGGATTTGAAAAGGAATGGTTAGTGCTGAAAATTGGATCAGAGCTAACATTCTCTCATTTTTATCAGCAGCTGCCAAAGGTCATCTGACATAATAGCTGATGAATTCAAGCCCAGTGGATTTCATTTGCAATTTTCAATTTACCGAGGCCTCCAAACCCCACGGTGATAAAAGCTTCCCCTATCGTGGCCTGTCACAAACATCAAGAAACTGCACAAACCCACAAGAAAGAAAAAAGAGAAAGCTGTGCATCCTCGCAGGTACAGATAAGGAGAACAGGAAGAAATGGTATCATGCGGGAAGGTACGGAGCAGCTTGTGTGGCTGGTTCTCTAAATGCCAATTGAAAGGAAGAGACTATGAAGAACAATCAAATAACTTCCACAGAATAACATCATGTTTCTTTGGGGCTTTTGTGTGAAAATTGCCTTCTAATCTCTTACTTGACAAGTCCCCAAACAAAACTGTAAGCGTAAATATGCAAACAAATAAATGAATAAATAATCCTTTCTTATTTGGTCATGGGAAAAAAAGCACACTCAGTGTATGTTGTATTTACCATACTTTTGATTCACAAAATGCATGCTTGTAAAGGATATTGTATCAAGGAAATGTCGGTCAGCCCTAAGAAATCATTTATTTTGTTACAGAGATATGGTAGATCCTTTGATTGATTTGCAAGGGCAGTCAAAGAACTGACAGAGCAACTACTTGTAAGTGGATCTAGATACAGTGTATATATATCACAGATGTATTAGCCAAAAAAAAAAAAAAAGAAGAAGAAGGCCATTTTCCCCCTTGTAGCACTATTGGCAGTGAGCTTAGGCAGGATCAGGGACTGAATCCTGCTCCCAGGAATTGTTCAAATTGAGTAGACCATATGCATGCTCCATGGAGAATGGCAAGTTTAAAAGCTGAGCAGTCCATTTCCATCCTATCCAACTTGTTTCATACCATAGCCAAGAAAAAAAAAAGGAAAGCAAAGAGATGTTTGAGGTGTAGCTGCTGGGAGAATTTAATTTCAGACATGGATGTCTGGATTCCATTCCTACCAAATAGAGTCAGAAAGGCTTATGAAATTGGTCTAATGAGGCAAGAGGACTTGGCAGTAGGCATCTACCAACTTGCCTAATGACAAAATTTTTCATGACAGTTGACAAGAAAACCCAGAATGACATCAACAGGACTAGGATATTAACTTCATCAGTGTGTTGGTAACTGTGAGACAATCACAACTTGGAAAGGAAAAGAGAATAATTCCTGGTTGAACTGATGTAATTGTGAGCGATTGACTAGTGTAGAATTATTCTTTAAATTGTTACAGCAAATGTATATATATATATATATATATATATATATATATATATATAGGCTATTCATCATAATTGAATCCTTAGTTCTTAAAATTAAATTATTTCTTAGGATTTTCTATTGCCCCAAAATTTAATGACCTTTTAATTCTTCAAAGTTTCAAAATAGAAAAAATGGTTCCCTCAGTAGCTAAAGGCAGGAATTAACATTTTTAAATGAGGGGTATAAAGTTTTATTCTTAAGCTACAGAAAATATGGAAGATAGCCATATTTTTGCATTTTTGTAATTTTTTTCTCCCACACAAAATTGTCAGAAAGCCACTTTTCAAAGGTTACTTTTCTCCACCCCCCTTTTAAAGTTACTATAGGTTCAAAGAGAGCTCGCCCTATAATTTGCAGTTTCTATGGGTTCTCTTTGGATTGATAGCATAACACAGAAACCCTGGTAGTGGTAAAAGATTATTTAATGGGGTCTTAATTTAATCAGTCCTCTAAAATACACACATAACTGGGTGAGGGTTTTTTATTATCTCTGTTCTTCTATGGCAGTGATATAAGGCAAGCTGTACCAATTGGTCTGTAGTCACATAGCAGAAAGGTTAATCTCTTTTATGTTCCTTCTATTAGAAAGGCAGATCTTGAATCTTCAAAGCAGAGTCCTAAATTGTTCTTGTAGACTGGTTCAGAGAGATTGTTCTTTCTCATGCCCTATGGCTAATTACATTCAGTCAGGCCAGAACATTCCACATTTCATCAATTAATTATTTCATTCCTTCATCTAGCATTTATTTAGTACCTACTAAGTATAGGACACTATGTCAAGAACTATGAATGAGACTTGCCCTACTTTCAAGCAGTTTACAGAAGGGTAGAATACAAAATATTTTAAATCTGTTTTCTCCCCCTCCCCCACAATTGAGATTGTGTCATATAGCTATAAAAACTTTAGGGGGGTGATGTCACCAGGAACCTGACATGGATTAGCATCTTGACTTCCTTCCCCCTCCCAAGAACAACTAGCAACTATTCAAGAACATAACACCACTGAGAGAATCGTAGAGCATGGGGATGAGGCTGAAGCAATCCCCAACCACAGAGACCATGGCAGATGCATTGGAACAGTAAGAAAAGCAGTTATACACTGGTTGCATTGCCCCTCCCCAAGGCCAGCACAGCACTATGCAGAGAGGTCTTTCCTGCAACTCCAGCTCCTCCAGCTCCAGTGGGAAAAGAGAACTCCAGGAGGACAACCAGCCATTTCCCTAGCATTGTGGACCACTTCGTGGGAGTACTACTCTGCTCTTGCCCCACAGGGATTGCAGTGGAATCTTCAGGGCTCAACCCCCGGGAATCTGATTGTGACAGAGAAGGGAGGGAGGGGCTTGCAACAATTAGCATGCAAATCTTGGCAGACCAAATTCATACATGTAATGCTCAAGTAATAATCACAACCAGCAACTTTGCTCATCTGTCAAACCAAGTCAGTGGTGTATTCTGACCAGGGAAGTCAGTGGCGTACAGATATACTTGATTCAGACCCCATATGAGGAATTCTCCCAGCCCTAGAGCATGGTTTGCATATATCCAGAGAGAGGCTGAGTCACAGTCCCACGATCTGTGGAGAGTGATCAGGAACTATCACATCTGACCAGAGGGGCTGGCAAGAACACCTGCAAGCTGTGCAGCCCAACAATGCTCAAGTTGAGATGCACAAGCATAGCTGATCACCCTCAAAATAGCCAGAGGGATTAATCCATCATGCTGAGGGTGGCTTCTGGCCCTTCCCAAATGTTGGGTAAATTGAGAATTGCCTAGAGTAGTTCCTCCCTTTCCCACCCAGGCAAGGGAGCTGAGATGCTCCATCCACTAGCTGTAGAACCTAAAGAGCTGGTGAGAACACTTGGAAAACGCAACACAGTGGTGCTTAAGACAAGACAAAAGCAGGTAGAACTGATAGTTGGCAGAGCAAAGCTAATGGACCTGTTCAGCCAAAGTACTTGGAGTACAGGTTCACTTGAGTTAAGACAACACAGAGCTTTACTGGTCTTACAGCTGCTTTTCCCACTGTGCCCAGGCGGGTAAAATAATTTGTAGCCCTACTCATTACTGAATACAGCCTCTAGCCTACCTGACCAGGTAGCACACAGGAAACCAAAGCACACAGGAAACTGCATAGTCCACCCAACAAGCCCTACTTATGGTGGCACTAGAACAGAGAGCATAGCTCATGGCTTTCCCTGTCTGTAGAGCAAAACCAGTGGTCCACCTGACCAGGAAATTCAGTGTACACTCTGACCTGATTCAGATCTCCAAACAAAGAGCCATATAAGCCCTGGGTCCTGTCCTACTGTCACACCAGGGTAGGAAGCTAATTCATAGCCCCATCTATAACTGAATATGGTACCCAGACCTGACCATCTAGTAAGCCTTACCAGAGAATCCAGATAATTTCAGAGCCCATCCCATGGCTTCACTTGGGTAGGGCACCAAGCCAGCAGTCTCATGTAACTATTCTTAGCCAGTAGCACCTCCCCCCAATCCAACTGCAGAGCTTGAGCTGTTGCCTCTCCCCAAAATAGACCATAATAGCAGACTTCATTGCCTAAGGATATTACCAGCAGCACACCCAGAAACCCAAACTGAGTTGACTGGTAAAAATCAGTCTCTGCCAAAGCAAAACTCTCAAGCTTCGAACAGGAATCCAATTACTCAAATGTACAGATACCAGTGTAAGAAATCAAGAATCATGAAAACCGAGGTAAATATGACACCACCAAAGGAAACTAATAATGCTCAAATAACTGATTTAAAGAAATGGAGATCTATGAACTATCTGACAAAGAATTCAGAATAAATCACTTAAAGAAGTTTAATGAACTATAAAGACACATGGGCAACTAAATGAAATTAGTTGCATGAACTAAATGAGAACAACAAATCAATAGAAACTATCAAAAAATGTACAATCCTAAAGGTAAAAAAAAAAAAATACAATAACTGCACTGAAGAATTTGAGTTTCAAAAGCAGACTCGACCATGCAGAAAAAAGAGTCAATGACCTGGAGGATAGGACATTAGAAATTATCCAGTTAGAGAAACAAAAAGAAAAAAAATAAAAAAGGATGAAGAATAACTATGAAACTTACAGATATCATAAAAAACCAATATTCACAAAATAGGAATTCAACAATATGGGAATAACAGAAGGAGAAGAGAAAGAGAAGGAGACAGAAAGTATATTTAAAGTAATAATGGGTTTAAAACTCCTGAACCTGGAAAGAGAAATAGATATCCAAATATATGAGGCTCAAAGGACTCCAAATAGGTTGAACCCCAATAGGGCCACACCAAGACACAGTATAATTAAATTGTCAAGAGTCAAAGACAAAAACAAAAATTTAAAGCAACAAGAGAAAAAGAGAAGTTACATAGAAGGGAACCCCCCAAGACTATCAGTGGATTTCTCAACAGAAACATTTCAGACCAGGAGTGAATGGGATGACATATTAAAAATATTAAAAGAATAAAACTGTAAACCAAGAATATTATACCTGGCAAAGTTGTCCTTCAGAAATGAAGGAGAGATAAAGACTTTTTCAAACAAAAGCTGACTATGGAGTTCATAGTCATGCCTTACAAGAAATGCTAAAGGGAGTTCTTTGAGTGGAAGTAAAAGAATGTTAATTAACATCATAAAAATCTGAAAAGGTAGCATCAATCTCACTAGTAATGGTAAATAGTCATTGATTTGGCAAGATGGTAATAGTGATGTATAATTCACTTACAACTCTAGTTTAAAAGTTAAAAACAAAAACACAGTAAAAATAACCATAACTACAATATTCTGTTATTAGGCACACAATATAAAAAAGATTGCAAATTGTAACATCAATAATTTAAAATGTTAGAGGGAGAAGAAAAAGTGTAAAATTTTGGGATAACTACAAGAGAACTGGAAAATTGTAAGGAACATATGATTTATCAAGATTGAATCAGAAAGAAATAGAAAATCTGAATAGGCCAATTACTAGTAAGAGATTGAATCAGTAATAAAACATCTCCCAAGCCCAGGACAAGATGGCCTCACTGGTGAATTTTATCAAATATTTAAAGAAAAAATTAATACCAATCCTTCTCAAACTCTTCCAACAAATTGAAGAGGAGGGCACACTACCAAACTCATTGTATGTGACCAGCATTATCCTGAAACCCAAACCAGGATAGAGCACTAATAAAAAAAGAAAACTATAGGCCAAAATTCCTGGTGAAAATAGAAGCAAAAATTCTCAATAAAATACTAGCAAACTGAATTTAGCAATATATCGAAAGAATCATTCACCATGATCAACTGGGATTTAACCCTGGATGCAAGGATGGTATAATGTATGTAAATTAATCAATGTGATACATCATATTAATAGAAGGAAAGGAAAGAATCACATGATCATTTTAGTAGATGCAGAAAAAGCATTTGACAAAATTCAATATCCATTCATGATAAAAACTCTTAGCAAATTTGGCATAGAAGGAACATATCTTAACATAATAAAGCTCATATATGATAAGCCCACAGCTAATATCATACTCAAGTATATGGTGAAAGGTTGGAAGTTTTTCCTCTAAGATCAGGAAGAAGCAAGGGTGCCCACTCTCACCACTCCTATTCAACACAGTAATGGAAATCCTAGCTAGACCAACCAGGCAAAAAAAGAAACAAAGGTATCAGGATTAGAAAGAAAGAAGTGAAACTGTCTCTACTTGCAGATGCCATCAGTTTATATATAGAAAATCCTAAATTTGCAACTATGTGGATGGAACTAGAGGGTATTATGCTAAGTGAAATTAATCAAAGAAAGACAAAGATCATATGACTTCACTCATATGAGAACTTTAAGACAAAAAACAGATGAACATAAGGGAAGGGAAGCAAAAATAACATAAAAACAGGGAGGGGGACAAAACATAAGAGACTCTTAAACATAGAGAACAAGCAGAGGGTTGCTGGAGGGGTTGTGGGAGGGGGAATGGGCTAAATGGGTGAGGGGCATTAAGGTATCTACTCCTGAAATCACTGTTGCACTATATGCTAACTTGGATGTAAATTAAAATATAAATTATTTTTTAAAAAGCAACAGAAAGGAAAAAAAAAGAGAAGAAAATCCTAATAAGTCAACCAAAAAAAACTATTAGATCAAATCAATGAATTCAGTAAAGTTGCAGATACAAAGTTAATGTATGAAATTCAGTATGGTTTCTATACACCAACAATTTTATGAAAAAGAAATAAAGAAATTTATCCCATTTATAATAACATCAAAAACAGTAAAACACTTAGGAATAAATTTAACCAAGGAAATGAAAGATCTCTACTCTGAAAACTATAAGCCAGAGATGAAAAAAATCAGACACAAATAAATAGAAAGGTACCAAGTGTTCATGGAGTGGAAGAATTCATAATGTTTAAATGGCAATACAACCAAAATCCATCTATAGATTCAATGCAATTCTTATCAAGATTTCTTTCTTTTTTTTTTTTTTTTTTTTTGTAGAAGTAGAAAAAACACTGCTACAACTTATATGGAACCATAAAAGATTCCAAAAATCAAAGAAATCCTGAGAAAGAAGAACAAAGCAGGAGGCATCAGACTCTTTGATTTCAAGTTATACCGTAAATCTGTCATAATCAAAACAGTATGGTATTGGCATAAAACCAGACAAATAGAACAAGGGAACAGAACTGAGAACCCAGAAATGAACCTAAGCATATAGGTTAACTAATACTTGACAAGGGAGCCAAGAATATTCAGTGGAGAAAAGACAATGTCTTCAATAAGTGGTGCTGGGATAACTGAATATACACATGTAAAAGAATGAGACAAATTAACTCAAAATGTTGATACATGTACACAATGGAATACTATTCAGTCATAGAAATAAGGAAACCCTACCATTTATAACAACATGGATGGACCTTGAAGATACTATGCTAAGTGGGATAAGTCAGACAGAGAAAGATAAATGCTATGTGATTTCACTTATATGTAGAATCTAAAAACCAAAAAACACCTAAAACAAAACTCATAGGAAAAAATATCTGACATGTTATCAGAGTCAGGGGTGGGAGAAGGGGGAATTGGAGGAAGGTGGTCAAAAGATACAAATTTCTTGTTATAAGATAAATAATTACTAGAGATATAATGTACAACATGATGACTATAGTTAATATGCTGTATGATATAGAGGAAAGTTGTTAAGGAAAATCCTGAGAGTTTTCATCACAAAGAGTAATTTTTCTTTTTATTTATTTTTATTTTTATTATATCTATATGAGATGATGGATATTAGCTGAACCTATTGTGCTAATCATTTCACAATATATGTTAAATCAAACCATCATATTATATGTCTTAAACTTATACAATAATGTTTGTTGATTATTTCCAATAAAACTGGGGAAAAATGTCAAAATAATGGACAGTTTATCCTGAGAATTTGGGTAATAGAGTGACACTGTTGACATCTGGACATCTTATTTTGGGTAAAAGCTGCGTTTCCATTTTTGTTTTTGTTTTTGTGTTTTTTTGTAACATGTGAATCACTATAATATTTTTTTGCCAACTCTACCTATACTTATTTACTGAACACCTTTCTTTGGACTCAGCTTTTTAAAACTAAATAAATTCTATTAGGAAGAGGTCATTATCTACACTACCACAAATGAAAACCCTGTATCTTGAATAAAATAAAATTACAGGTGCACCTGGGTGGTTCAGTTGGTTGAGCATCCAACTCTCGATTTTTGGCTCAGGTCATGATCCCAGGGTCATGGGAGGAGCCTGAGTGAGGAGCCTGCTCAAGAGCCCCTCTCTCTCTCCCTCTGCCCCTCTCCCCCACTCACGCCTGCTCTAAAATTATATATATATATATATATATATATTTTTTTTTTTAATTTGGAAAGAGACATGGATGTCTACTATTACTATTCAACAGTATATTTGATATCTTAGGAAATGCAGTAAGGCAAGAAAAATAAAAAGTATAATGTTTAAAAAGGAAGAAATAAAATGATCATTATTTACAGATGACATAATTATATATGTAAAAAATAAAAAATAACCTAGAGGTAAACTACTGGCATTAATAAGTAATATTTAGGGGAGTGATATAAGGTCAGTATATAAAAATCAACTGTGTTTTATTTTTTTATTTTTTTTATTTAAAAAAATTTTTTTTAACGTTTTATTTATTTTTGAGACAGAGAGAGACAGAGCGTGAGCAGGGGAGGGTCAGAGAGAGAGGGAGACACAGAATCCGAAACAGGCTCCAGGCTCTGAGCGGTCAGCCCAGAGCCCGATGCGGGGCTCGAACCCACGGACCGCGAGATCATGACCTGAGCCGAAGTCGGACGCCCAAACGACTGAGCCACCCAGGCACCTCTCAACTGTGTTTTTTAAACCAGCAAAAATCAAGTAGAAAATAAAAAGTTTTAAATGTTATCATGTATAATAGCATTAAAATCATTACATGCTTAGGAAAGATGGTCAGTATCTTAAAAAAAACTCTGAGGGGTGCCTGGGTGGCGCAGTCGGTCGAGCGTCCGACTTCAGCCAGGTCACGATCTCACGGTCCGTGAGTTCGAGCCCCGCGTCAGGCTCTGGGCTGATGGCTCAGAGCCTGGAGCCTGTTTCCGATTCTGTGTCTCCCTCTCTCTCTGCCCCTCCCCCGTTCATGCTCTGTCTCTCTCTGTCCCAAAAATAAATAAACGTTGAAAAAAAAAATTAAAAACAAAAAAACAAAAAAAAACTCTGATACATAATTGGGAAAAATTTTAAATGACCTAAATTAATGGAAGAATGTAATGTCCACATTTGTGGACATCCCCAAATTGATCTATAGATTAATAGAATCACAATCAAACTCTCAGCAATATACTTAGGGCAGGTGTTAGGATTAGTAAAGAACTGGGTCTCATTAAATGACTCAGAAGAGTCAAGTAGCCCCACTAAGCTGAGTCAAGAAAGGAAATCCAGTATTGAGAGATCTGGGCCTTAAAATGAGGGAAAACCATTGGACTTATTAAGTTAAATAAAGCTGGGGCACCTGGATGGCTCAGTCAGTTGAACGTCCAACTTCCGCTCAGGTCACGATCTCGTGGTTCTTGATTTCAAGTCCCACATCGGGCTTGCTGCTGTCAGCGCAGAGCCTCCTTCAGATCCTCTGTCCCCCTCTCTCTGCCCCTCTCCCGCTTGTCCTCCCTCAAAAATAAATAAAATTTTTTTTGAAAGCTAAAATAAGCTATATGAGGGAAAGAATATGATGTTTCTTTCGCGCTTCACAGTCTGCACTTGCCTTTTGCATCCATAATCTCCTTGAGAACTGTCAGCATCGTGAGCTGGAGGATCATCATTCCCATTCTACCAGTAAAGAAACTAAGGCTCAGACATTCCCATTCTACCAGTAAAGAAACTAAGGCTCAGAGAGCATTTTAGAGGCCAAAGCAATTCAAAATTATAGAGTAGGGATTAGAACACAGTTTTTTCTGGATTTTTGTCCAAAGCTCTTTCTGGAAAAAAAGATGTTAAAAAATAACATATACATACCATTCAGGGAATGTAGGTGCATCCTAAGTGTTATTTGAAATTTCAGATATATGAAAATATGAAAAGGAAGATACACACATATGACTATTGCAAAATGCGTGCTTTTGAATACACTCTTCCCTCAACTTTGAATGCCTCTCACTCCTTTATTCCCCAGTTGTCCGTTAAAATTCCACTGTAGCACTTTCTCCTCTAAGCAATTACCCTTTCCACACAAACAGACTTCAACACTGAGTTCATTTTCAGAGGTAGCATTGTGTAGAGATTAAGAGCAAGGACTCTAGAGTCAGACTTTGAATTGGCATCCTCGGTCTGACACTTAACAGTTGTATAACTTTGGAATGGTTATTTAGCCTTTCATTATATGTATTTCCTAACTGTAAAATAAAGATGATAACAGTATCGTCCATCTTTTAGGATTGTTGCAAAAATTAAATCAGTTGATAATGTAAAGTGCTAGAGCAGTGCCTGGTACGCAGTAGGTATGATATAGGTGATAACTGGGATTAATATTATTCAAAATCATTTATTGTACACCTACAGGATGCCAGTGACTGTGCTAAGCTTTGTTGATAGAAGTGAAACAAAATTTCCTGCTCTGTAGTGGAGGAAAGAGACAATAAGTCAGTAAATAACTAAACAAGATAATTTCAGACTTCAAAATTTGCATAAAGGACACAAACAGGGATGTAATAGATAGTAGTAGGGCGTGGGTGTTGTTTTCTTTAAGGAGGTTGGTTACAGAAGTGATGTGTAAGTGATCAGAGGGGGATATAAGTCTTCACTGCTAATAATGAAGAGGCATGAGGAGATCTGGGAGAAGAATATTCCAGGCAGGAGGAACAGATAGTGCAAAGATGCCAAGATTAGAACAAGTTTAGTGTGTCTGAAAACAAAAATGGTACCTGTATGGATGGAAAATGATGGAGAAAATAAGAGAGGTAGGAGGTGAAGTTGGTGAGGAAAACAGAAGTTGGATCATGCAGGACTTTGTAGGCCATGGAAAGAAATTTCAATTTTATGTGTAGGTAGAAACTATTGCAGTAAATTATAACAAGTAAGGAGATATGATTTGATCAATGTTTTAAAAAGATCACTCTGACATCTCTGTGGGGAATGGATTGCAGGAAGGCAAGACTGGAAGCAGAGAGATTAAGGAGAGGGATGGGCAAAAGATGGTTATAGCAGTAGAAATGCAGAACAAGAGATGGATTCACAATGTTTTGGAAGTGCAGTCTAGACTTGCTGATAAACTGAATGTAGACACTAAGGGAATGAGAGAGCTCCAAGATGACCACCAGGGTTTTTAGCTCCAGCAACTGGGTGAATGGTGGGGCCATTTACTGAGATGGGGACTGATCACTTTTTCTTTATCTTCTTTTTCTTTTTCTTTCTCTTTCTTTCTTTCTTTCTTTCTTTCTTTCTTTCTTTCTTTCTTTCTTTCTCTTTCCTTCTTTTTCTTTCTTCTTCCTTTTTTCTTCCCTTTTCCTTCCTTCCTTCCTTCCTTCCTTCCTTCCTTCCTTCCTTCCTTCCTTCCTTCCTTCCTTCCTTC
>NW_024412400.1:73794800-73822492 GCF_014898765.1 Herpailurus yagouaroundi | reverse complement strand
TTCCTTCCTTCCTTCCTTCCTTCCTTCCTTCCTTCCTTCCTTCCTTCTTTCCTTCCTTCTTTCCTTTCTTTTCTTTCCTTCCTACCTTCCTTCCTACCTTCTTTCTTTCTTTAATTCCAGTGTAGCTAACATACACTGAATGTAACATATGACTGCTATATTTGTTTCAGATGTATAATATACTACATTATAGTATATATAATTATATATTATATGCAGTTATATATATAGTATATATTATATGTAGTTATATACATAGTATATATTATAGTATAATCACTATATTATAGTGATTCAACAATATCATATATTACTCAGTGCTCATTAAGATACATGTACTCTTAATTCTCTTCACCTATTTCACCCATAACCCCACCAATCTACCCTCTAGCAATCATTAGTTTGTTCTCTATACTTAAGAGTCTGTTTCTTGGTTTGTCTCTGTTTTTCCTTTGTTTGTTTGTTTTGTCTGTAAATTACACATGAGTGAAATCATATATTTATCTTTCTCTGATTGCCTTATTTCACTTAGCATTATACTCCCTAGCTCCAACCATGTCATTGCAAATGGCAAGATTTCTTTCTTTTTATGGCTGAATAATATTCCTCTGTGTGTGTGTGTACCATATTTTCTTTATCCATTCATCTATTGATGGACACTTGGGCTGTTTCCATAATTTGGCTATTGTAAATAATGTTGCAATAAACATAGGAGTGCATGTATACCTTCAAATTAGTGTTTTTGTATTCCTTGGGTAAATACCCAGTTGTGCAATTACTGGATTATAGGGTAGTTTTATTTTTAATTTTCTGAGGAATCATCATACAGTCTTCCACAGTGGCTGCACCAGTTTGCTTTCTCACTAACAGTGCACAAGGGTTCCTTTTTCTCCACATCCTAGCCAACATTTGTGTTGGCTTGTGTTTTTAATGCAATGTTTTATTATTTTTTTATTAAAATTTTTCTTTTAATGTTTATTCATTTGAGAGAGAGAGAGAGAGGCAGAGAGAAAGGGAGACACAGAAACCAAAGCAGGCTCCAGGGTCTGAGCTGTCAGCACAGAGTCCAATGCCTGGCCTGAACTTGTGAACTGTGAGATCATGACCTGAGTGGAAGTTGGACGCTTATCCGACTGAGTCACCCAGGCACCCCTATACAATTCTTTAAATAAACATTTAAAAATAAAATAAAATAAAATTTAGTTTATGACAATAAACTGAGAAAACTGCATCCTCAATTCCTTGAATTTAGAAGTGGCCTGGACTCGTCATGTACGGAAATGAAAAAGCTTGCCCCACAGTCATCTTAAAAATAACCCTAGTCTGGAAATAGAAAAAAATATAGATGAACATAGGGGGTAAAAAGAGAAAGGCAAACCATAAAGCAGACTCTTAACTATAGAGAACAAAGTGAGGGTTGCTGAGGGGAGGTGGCGGGAATGGTCTAAATGGGTGATGGCTATTAAGGAAGGCACCTGTGATGAGCACTGGACGTTATTTGTGATAAATCACTAAATTCTACTCCTGAAATTAATATTACACTATATGTTAACAAACTGGAATTTAAATAGAAACTTGTAATAAAAATAAGTAAATAAATATATAATAAAATGCAAACAAAGATTACATTATAGACATGCTTGCAAAGCTTCAAAAAATAAAAGGCTATATGCAGCTTCACCCTTTACAAATATAACTAGGGTAAATTAATTATCATTAGGCTAATTAATTAATCCTTAATTAGGCTGAAATGAATAATCCTTTATCAGTTCCATTATGCAGAAATTGCTTTCATATTATACTCCTGGTTAAGACATACTTAAGATTGGATAGAACTAAAATGGGAAAATAAACAAGCAGATTTTCAACAAGATAGTGTGTTGATGGTCGTGATTGTTGTCTCAAGCAGGACAGTGGTTGACTACAGGGACCCAAAAAGAACCAAAAGGCCAATGTGAGCCATAGCATTTCTTGGGTATATATAGTTACACAGCACAAATTTATAAGTCATTTTAACTCCTCTCCTTTTCTATATATTTCCTTACCAATTCTTCCACTTATCCTCAATGTTGCTTTCTAACCAGTACTTTCTATTCATTTGCCTCACTAGAACACACACAAAGAACAGTTCCTTATTTCTAGGCTCTCCCCTCCCTGTGAGGTTTACAACTGATTGTCTGATCTTCCTCAAACAAAATTTTCATTATTTCACTTCTCATTCAGGAATGTTTAGGGATCCTCCAAGTTTTATCTTCTCTCATCTCCTCAGTCAGACCTTTGTCAATTGTCTCAATACAAGTTCATCAACCTTTCTGGGATATTTTGTTACTCTCTGGTTTAAAGTCATCAGTGACCCCATAAGATGATAATAGTAACTATGTTCTCATGAAACTTCTTCTCCAATAATTCTTTTTTTTTTTTTTTTTTTAGCATTTTTTAAATTCATTTTTGACAGACAGAGATAGAATGTGAGCAGGGGAGGGGCCAAGAGAAGGAGACACAGAATCCTAAGTAGGCTCCGGGCTCTGAGCTGTCAGCACAGAGTCTGATGCAGGTCTCGAACCCACAAACCATGAGATCATGACCTGAGCGGAGGTCAGATGCTCAACCCACTGAGCCACTCAGGTGCTCCTAATAATTCTTGTTTTAATTCCATTTCTTAGCCTAGTTCTCCACTTCCTAACAACTGACCATACTTGACTTTCTTAGGCTCATCTCCTGCCACTCCTTCCTTCTCCACAACCTCCTGTATTCAAGCCACCGTAGGCAGTTTGCCATCCCTGGAAGACTGATGATTTTCCACATCTCTTTGCCTAGATTAATACTATTCCCAAGGTCATGAATGCTTGTCTTCTTTTAACCACGTATACAAAGGTAGGAACTGTACCAATATCACTTCAAAAATTTTCCTAACTCCCTGACCCTGCATTATACTTCCTTTCTATTTATTGCCTCCTATTCTATTTTCCCACAGCATTTGGTTTACATTTTGTTTGGATTTATGACGAATTCTATATATTGCCATACCTCAGACTACACTGTATGAAATCTTTAGGGCAGGAAAAGTTTCCTGTAGTTATTTCTATATTTCTTATATTCAGCTCTTAGTCTTCAAAGGCTGAGATGGTGCTTAATAAATGTTTGCATTTTGGGGTGCTGGGTGGCTCAGTCGGTTAAGCGTCCAACTTCGGCTCAGGTAGTGATCTCGCGGTTTGTGAGTTCAAGCCCCGCGTCGGTCTCTGTGCTGACAGCTCGGAGCCTGGAGCCTGCTTCGGATTCTGTGTCTCCCTCTCTCTCTGCCCCTCCCTTGCTCATTCTCTGTCTCTCTCTGTCTCAAAAATAAATAAAAACATTAAAAAATTTTTTTAAATAAATGTTTGCATTTTGAATGGATTCAGTTCCCCCAAATTCTATGGTCTTCAGGCTACATATTGCATTTCTGTACTCTGTATTCCATTTTAAGTGTCCTAAGTTATTGCTTATGCATAAGGTATATCACGAACTGTAAGATGGCCTTTGCCTGACTCCACAACTACCCTCTTCCATCTCTGCCACCTCTTCTTAGTAACTCTCCTTCCCAAGTGCTTAAAAAATACTCTATGGCATTCCACAAAGTCAGGGAAGTGTTCCATAAACATTTTTGATTATTGAGGAAATGTAATTCTCTTGGCTATGGCTTCCAATAAAATTTAAGACAAGAGAATCACTAAAATCAATCACTGTACAACACATTGAGGACATAGGTTTCCACACTGACCTTTGTCAACCTTTGGTTGACAAGGAAATTAAACCCTGGTGTTATTATCCTTCTCTGTTATTTTTGCATGGTTTATATACACCTTTCTCAAACTGCTGATAATAATGCTGCCCTTTCATTGAGCATATATGATAAGCAGACACTGTGTTGCTGGCCTGACTTGCATCATTTCACGTAATCCTTATACCAATCCTGAAAGTCTGTTCTCAAGATTAGAAAACTGAGGCTCAGAGAAGTATGGTAACTTGTCCAAACTCACATGGCTAACACACTTGTTAGCTGATCCCCTTAATAAATGATTATGTAGACTTTGAGTCATCACTCCCAGTGACAGGTAAACCCTTATGACATTTGAAAACAACACCTGTAAGCAGCGTTAAGGACTTTTTAAAAATATTGAACTGTAATGTACAGCTTTCAGCTCTTGGTCCTAGTTCTGTACACTAAGTTATATATGTGGAGAGTTTTAATTATTATTTCTTATGCTAGCCTTATTAATATTTAAAGGCTATTGCTATTTTTTCATTTTTCTTTTCTTTTCTTTTTTAACACCAAATATCTTCATCTCTTTCAGCTGTTCCTCATGTAACTTGGCCTGAGGCCTCACACACTCCAGGTTGCTCTCCTTTGGACACGCTCTGGTTGTGTCAATCAACGTCCCTCTTAAAACTGGATGAAGCCCAGGGCTGAACATAACGCCCCCTAACTGGTGTAGACTGCACTCAAACTATCACCTCCTTTATTCAGATCCTTTACTTCTATTAATGTAGTCTGAAATTGTGTTACATTTACCGGCAATGCTGTCAGTTAAAACCCTGAGGGTTTTATTTTCCATATGAATTATAAAATTTATGAATGTGAGAGCAATTTACAGACTATAAAACTACTATACTAATATGATTTATTAATAGTAGCATAAATGGCAGATTGATCTACTTTCAAAGCAAAACAGTTCACAGAATAAATTTTAATTGGTGGATTCTAAAAATCTAATTCTAAAAATCTCCAAACCGTTAAAAAAAAACAAACAGGGTAAGCCAATTTGCCTGCAAATAATAGAGGCAAGTCTCTGTAAGTAGGAGCTTTGTCATCCATGGACTTTAATATTTCTAAAACACTCCAGGGTTCAACTTTAATGTAGAAGTTAAGCAACATGATTTTTATTATGCAGGCTGCTCTGGACAACCACTATGACGTGAGAACATTCATAGTTAGAGCAAAGTTTCTTCATCAAATACATACATGTAAATTGTAGCCTTTGATAGCTGTTTGCGGAAAAACAGTCATCATGGGAAAGCAGAATGGGCCTTGACTAAGAACTGATATCAACTATCCATTTCAGTTCAGAAACTTTTACTAAGCATATAGTATGTGTAGAGCATTATTATAGGTGCTCTGAAGGAATCAAAGAAAATGGATTCCTGCCCTCAGTCATAAATACGCTCATCATATAAAACCATCATTAATGAACCCACTGTCATATTTTCTCAACACTATGGAATAATAAAGATCACTTAGAACCACATCAATTATTTTTAAGTTATCCGGAATTTTCAGTTAACCCAGGAGGCTTTAAGTTTTCCATATAGCAGAGTTTTCCAGTAATAGCAGAGTCACCTCTATTGATACAGTTGCTCATTAATTCATTCAACAAATACATAACACTAAGGAAACTCTAGTAATTGGGTCTGCCTAGAGTTAATGCATTTATGGGGAATCAAATCTAATAAGGTTACATTCATAAGTAGGGGCCAGATACAAAGGGCTTTGTATGTTGAAGTGGAGTATATGTTGTTTTTGTCCAACCACTATTTTTCTTCACATTCTCTTGCTAATAGAACTCTCTTTTCCAGGACAGGGCCATCTTCATGTTGCTGGGGGGAGGCAGAATGACCCTGGCCCCTTCATGTCCCACCCAGACCTAAGCCTAGACAATCAGAGTCCCCTATCCCTCAGGCTGTGGTGATTGATACAGGGCAGGCAGGTGACCCAAGTCAGGCTAATCAGGGTGCTGGCCTGACATTTTTTGTTAGAGTTATTAAAGAACAATTGTTTCCAGAGGGGTTGCTAGACTGCTACGATGGAAGTGGTGGTTTGGGGGGAGGGAGGTTTTTCAGCATCAGCCTGATGCTAAGTAGAGACAGTCTAAGACAGAAACCAAGAGACAGCCCCGATGACATCCCTTGCCATGGAATGAAGCCAGGTCTGCCCCTGGATTTTACAGTATGTTAGCTAATAAATCCCATTTATTGTATAGGTTAGTTGAATTGTTTTTTGTTGTTTATAATCAACTTGATTCTAACTAAAACTTATGTTACATAAAGAATTTGATGTCATGACATTCATATTCAAACCTACATCATATCTATAAGTAATACACACACACACACACACACACACACACACACACACACATCTATCTATCTATCTACCATGTCATACAGGTTCAACACTGTGGTCAGTATGACGATCTAAACTTTATCCAATTTCTTTTTTTTTTTTAATGTTTATTTATTTTTGAGACAGAGAGAGACAGAACATGAACGGGGGAGGGTCAGAGAGAGAGGGACACACAGAATCTGAAGCAGGCTCCAGGCTCTGAGCTATCAGCACAGAGCCCTATGTGGGGCTGGAACTCACGAACTGGGAGATCATGACCTGAGCCGAAGTCGGACGCTCAATCGACTGAGCCACCCAGGCACCCCAAACTTTATCCAATTTCAACCTCATCTTCAGCAATGCATATTCTCTGTCTCTGTATTCCATGTGTAAAATGGATTTTTATTAGTATTCTTACTTATGAAGATGCTTTGAGAATTAATGAGCTAAAATTAGCTAACTTAGGGAAATTTTAATAGAGCCTGCTGATGCTAAGTGATTATTTAACATACACTAGTGACCTGTTGAAAGCAGGCGTATGAGGCCTCCATAAACCCATGTCTTAATTGTGGCAAACTCCAGCATTTCTTTAGCTTCTAATTTTGGATGAATATCCAAATTCTGAAATTTACTATCCAGTGCTCTATTCACTAGAGAATATTGCAATCTTAAACCATGCTTCAAAATTGTTCTTCACAAAATTTTATGATGTATCAAAATAAGTCATGTCTGAAGTAAATGTTCTAATTTTAGATGGTGCTTCTTTTTCTATCAAAAACCACTTTCATGTAGAATCATTTCCAGTACACTTACTGGTAAAGACATATTCCAAAAGAAGGAAGTAATTTGCAAGGTTTTTTTTTCTTTCTGTCTGAATGAGGCCTCTAAAAACAAATACTCATCTATAATGCATGGAGTTTATTTTAAAGCAAAAATTGTGTCACATTTTACCATGAGTAAATAATTACATTTCCTACTTTCTTCCTCCTTTTCTCCAGGACTAGTAATATTTGAATTGATCCACAGGAAAATCACATTGAATTTTATCAACAAGTCAATAAAATACAATAATAGCATTGATATTGTAGATGGTCTGCACATGCAAACCTGGGATAATTTGACCAGTTACATTAGTCTAATTTCTTATTTTTTTTAAAGTAATCAAACAACCATTTTCATTATTTTTTGACTGAGTGTCCAACTGGGGTTTGCATGTAGTGACCAAAAACAGGCCTAAGGCATCAGAAAAGATTCAAGCTTTGCCCATGAGGCCTATACTAAGACACAACTGCTCAGTGCACTCAGAGGCCTGGAGGGGCCTTACACATGCAAGGTTGAAACAGTCTTAGGAAGATACGTGATACCTATAGCAAATAGGTACCAGAATTCAAATCTTTGTTTTGTTTCAGTACTTTAACAAACAGAGTTATGCAAACTCCATGTAGAATTGGGTCAACTCAAAATCAGTTTAGGAGGCTTGTTAATGCATTGGTTATACAACACAATACACACCTTCAAAAGTAAAACTTTCAATAAGCACATAGTGCTTTAAATGCCAAACATCTGTCTCTCCACAGACACAACTAATAAAAATCAGAATTAAAAACAAACAGGAAATCGTCTTTCAATACATAAACTAAAGACATAAATTAGGGGTTTGTATCGCTGTTTGACCATTAAAATCAGCTGTAAGATCTGATTTCTATGGCCTGGGGTGGGATCCACACAGGTTTTTTTTTTTTTTAATTTTTTTTTCAACGTTTATTTATTTTTGGGACAGAGAGAGACAGAGCATGAACGGGGGAGGGGCAGAGAGAGAGGGAGACACAGAATCGGAAACAGGATCCAGGCTCCGAGCCATCCGCCCAGAGCCTGACGCGGGGCTCGAACTCACGGACCGCGAGATCGTGACCTGGCTGAAGTCGGACGCTTAACCGACTGCGCCACCCAGGCGCCCCTCCACACAGGTTTTTAAAGCTTCTCAGGTGATCTTAATATACAGCTAAATTTAAGAATGGCCTAAACTTTTCTAATCTTAAAGTATTATTTACAGAGAAAGGTAATAAAGAGCATGATAGCTGTTTCTATTCTGCAAATTACTGAAAGTCCAAGAGCTTTGGTCTCTTTGTCGTTAAAATATGAATTATGCTGTCACTCAGGATATTTTCAACAATTACCAATATAAAGGATGTGGCCTGGAGTAATGCTTAGCACATTATGGGGCGAACACTCAAAAGCCACCAAGTGATCAGGTAGGTAATCCCTCTGGGTAAGATGAGAGGGGCTGGTGGAAAATATAGCAAAACAAGAGAGACCCAGTCTAAAGGGGACATCCACTGCTTGGTCTTTTGCCAATGGTCATGTAGGAATATACTTCCACATCTTCTTCTCTTCCTCCTCCTCTTCTCCTCCTCTTCTTCCTCCCCATCCTGCTCCCCCTCTCCTTCCTCCTCCTTTTTTTAGGAAGAGAAAGAAATCTGGATATTTTAAGTATGAAATTTTCCTACTTTTAAAGCAGCCCAACAAAACATATTTGTGTCACCAATTTTTCTCTTCCGGAAAGTCTTAATTCTCTTTTACCATACAAACATACTCTTGTCACATGTCTGTGGGTGGTTTCAAATTTTGTTCTTGTTTTTGTTTTTGTTTTTTTTTTTTTTTTATTTAAAAAATTTTTTTTCAAGGTTTATTTATATTTGGGACAGAGAGAGACAGAGCATGAACAGGGAAGGGGCAGAGAGAGAGGGAGACACAGAATCGGAAACAGGCTCCAGGCTCTGAGCCATCAGCCCAGAGCCCGACGCGGGGCTCGGACTCCCGGACCGCGAGATCGCGACCTGGCTGAAGTCGGACGCTCAACCGACTGCGCCACCCAGGCGCCCCAATTTTGTTCTTGTTTTAGGTTAGTTTTAATTAATTAATTAACTATCCATTTATCTTTCTGCCAAGTATTTCTTCCCAAGTGGATCAAGGACTTCTAATTTACTTTCATTGAGGTATAATTGACATACAACATTATATTAGTTTCAGGTGTACAACATAGTGATTTCATATTTGTATATATTGTGAAATGATCACCACATGAAGTCTAGTTAACATCCATCACCACACATAATTACAGAATTGGATCAAGAATTTCTAGCTATGACTTTGTATGATATAACCACATAATGAATCTATTAGTCGTCAGGTATTATGCAGTTAAAATTTGTTCATGATATATTTTTTCCCATGTGATTAATGACACAATTTTGTCTTCCTCTAGTCATGTCTCCCCTCCCCCATCAACAGTAAATTTTTCTTCAATTTGAACCTCAGCAATTTGTTATAGTCACCACTTCACATTTTTAATTTTTTGCTTTTATTTTGGGAATAAACAAATGTTATTTTTTGCCAACTGAATTGTACCAATAAAGCTCACTTTTTTCCAAAGAATGCCACATTTTCTTATTCTACTGTATCCAATAGCAGCACTTAGCTTCATTGTTGCTACTACATACAATCTGCATGAATAAAAGCGGCTTCCTTATCTTTCCTTAGAAAGGAAAAACTCTTAGTTATACCAACAACGCTTGTTTACATATGGTAGATGAAGTACTTTGTTCTTTTTTTCCCCAAGTTTTTATTTAAATTTTAGTTAGTTAGGGGCACGTGGGTGGTTCAGTTGATTAAGTGTCTGACTTCGGCCCAGGTCATGATCTCGCAGTTTGTGAGTTTGAGCCCCACATAGGGCTCTGTGCTGACAGCTCAGAGCCTGGAGCCTGCTTCAGATTCTGTGTCTCCCTCTCTCTCTGCCCCTCCCCTGCTCACACTGTCTGTCTCAAAAAATGAATAAAACATTTAAAAAAATTTTTAAAAATTCTAGTTAAAAAAATTTTTAAAAATTCTAATAGTTATTGCACTATTAACATATAGTGCAATATTGGTTTAAGGAGTAGAATTCAGTGATTCATCACTAACATACAACACCCAGTGCTCATCATAACAAGTGCCCTCCTTAATACCCATCACCCATTTAGCCCATAATTTAGCCCATCCCCCACCCACCTCCCTCCATCAACCCACAGTGTTCTCTATAGTTAAGGGTCTCTTACAGTTTGCTTTTCTCTCTCTTTTTTCCTCTTCCTCTATGTTCATCTGTTTTGTTTCTTAAATTCCACATATGGGTGAAATCATAAGCTATTTATCTCTTTCTGACTGACTTATTTCACTTAGCCTGATATACTCTAGCTCCATCCATGTCCTTGCAAATGGCAAGATTTCATTCTTTTTGATAGCTGGTATACACACACACACACACACACACACACACACACACACCACATCTTCTTTATCCATTCATCAGTCAATGGACATTTGGGCTCTTTCCATAATTTGCTATTTTGATAATGCTGCTATAAACATCGGGGTGCATGTGCCTCTTCAAATCAGTATTTTTGTATCCTTTAGATAAATATTTATGGGTGAAGTACTTTGAATTCTTTCTTTTTTTTAAGTTTATTTATTTATTTAGAGAGATAGAGCATGCATGGGAGGGGCAGAGAGAGAGGGAGAGAGAGAGAATCCCAAGCAAATCCACACTGTCAGCACAGAGCCCTATGCAGGGCTCGAACCCCCAACGTGCAAGATTATGACCTGAGCCAAAATCAAGAGCTGAATACTTAATCTGACTGAGCCACCCAGGTGGCTTTTAACAAAGCATAGAGGTTCTCATGTCCTACAGTAGCACCTAAACATGAAAGTGACAGTTTTGTGACTGAATTTGCTGAGAAACTCTATCACTATTATAAGACATTAAGCTAGCAGATGACACAAAAACTTCTTCCATGAATTATGAGTGGAAAACCTAATCAAAGTTTTAAAAAATTTAGCACTTATTTGAGGACTATTATTGCTGTATAAAAGTTTAAGAAATTGGGGCACCTGGGTGGCTCTGTCGGTTAAGCATCCAACTCTTGATTTCGGCTCAGGTCATGATCTCATGGTTTGTGACTTCAAGCCCCACATCAGGCTCTGCACTGATAGTGCACAGCCTGCTTGGGATTCTCTGTCTCTCTCTTTCTGCCCCTCCCCTGCTTGCTCTCTCTCTCTCTCTCTCTCTCTCTCTCTCTCTCAAAATGAATAAACATTAAAAAAATAAAAAATAAAAAAAGAAGTTTGAGAACTTGTTTCAAAACTGATGGGAGGCCACAAAACAAGCTGATAGTTGAAGATGTGATTTATTTGTGAAAGGTCCCGCCTTTCAGATATACCTCCAACAGAGTTGTGTGTGATTAAAGATATTCTGTGTGAGATTAATTCAGGTTTTGACCTGATCTTGAAAACAACAGAATGATCTTTAAGCCCTCCTTGTGTGAATGCAGGCTTAAACAAATCAATTCGAAAATCTCCAATGTCTAGATTAGATGATAATTGAATGATATTTAACTTAATAGCAACAAACAATATAAATAGCTATAAACATAGATACAAATTCAATCAATTCATGATTGATTCTTAAGCTGACTCCTGTTAACAGAAAAGGAGAATGAAGTAAACTTTTCTGTAAAACTCCAGCACTTGTGGAACCCACCGCTGCACTTAGAGAAAGAATGCCATTAACTACTTGGAATATGCAACTGTCTAAGGGCAATATTTTCCTTATTCTTCTATGGCAGAAAAAAAACATAGAACTTAAAGAAGTTGTCAGTATAAATGTGTGTGTGTATATGTGACACATAGACAAGTATGCATGCATATGTAACATGTATATTTTTATATGTGTAACATACATTTACCCGAGTTTGGCTTCCTTTCTTTCTCTCTCCCTCCCTTGCTTCTTTTATTTCTTCTTCGTAACAAAGAAATCAGTAAACAGTGCTATGATGCAATTAACTCTTGTGAGAAGGTAACAATCAATAATTACCGCTTACTGAAGTTTTGCCTAAAGTTAATATTTAAAAACATAACAGACAATTTTAGTTTAGTTTATTTGAAGGAAAAAGGATTCAAGAAGTGGATGATTCAAGTATTTTATGTACAATATTCGACATAAGACCTTTGCTAGCTGTTTTTCACAGAATCATAGAAAGCTAGACCCAGAAGCATTCTAAGATGGCATATAGATGAAATTCTCCTTGCAGGGGAGAAGACTGAAGCCCTTGCTAGCTAAGTATTTTTCACAGACAACTAGGATTCAAGCCCACGTCTTCTGACTGCAAGTCAGCAGCTCTTTCAACTCTACCAGCAGCCAATTTAAACCAAACCAAAACCAAAACCAAACCAAATAAAACCTGAGTCCATAATTCTCAGCATAAGGTTAACTGAAAAGAAAAAAAATCTGGGTGACTGGATGGCTCAATCAGTTAAGTGTCCAACTCTTGATTTCAGCTCAGGTTATGATCCCAGGGTCATGGGATTGAGCCTTCGTCAGGCTCTGCACTGACTGTGGAGCCTACTTATGGTTCTCTCTCTCTTTCTCTCCCTCTCTCTCTCTCTCCCTGCTGCCCCTCTCTCCCACTCGCGTGTGCTCTCTCTCAGATAAGAAATTTTTTAAAAAGAGAAAAAAATCCTTTCCATTTGGTGAAAAAGCCAACCAGAGTAGTAAGATACAATTAGACTATATTTTTGTTCATTTGTTAAAATTTACAACTTATAGTTTTCATATAATATACATCATTTAACCCATAATTTCCCACCATAATAAAGTAAAATAGTAGTACTGGTCAAATATTGTTCTTCCTCAAATGATCAGCTATAATTATGTAAGTTGGCTCTGATATTCACGTTCATTGCCACAAACTAGATTAGACTGGGAATACTGAATGCTGTGTTACAAACATATTTGGCATCAGAAAACTCTGAGTTCCAAACCTACCCAGCTATTTACCAACCCACTGACCTTGGGAAACATAAACTCTCTGAACCTTGGTTACCTTACCAGCAAATTGGGTGTAGTAGCACATATCTTTGACGATTTCTCTGAGTGTTAAATAAGATGGTGCACCTAAAGTGCCTGTCTCTCATGCTCACTAAGGTCCAATGGCTCATCCCTGAAATTTTGACAGCAATGGACAAGAAGGTGGTTGGTGAATTTTCTGGGGCTATGCATAGATGACTGGCTGATGTCTGAAACTACTTGTAAGACTGGACACCCGTGAAAGAATACCTTAATTTTAAGTTTTGTTTTTCATAAGCCATTTGAAATGACCAGTATATGGGTCATTTGGAAGGCTTTTTTGTACTCGCTGCTGGCTCGTAGTTTCCAAGGTAAACTTTATATCCTTGTCATTTCCCAAATGCGACACAAAGTGCTTATTAAATGCTTGTTGAATGAATGTCATTGAGCTTTACATTAGGCATGTATTTGGTGCATATATTCACACGCAGGAGCATGCATAAATGTAAACTCAGGGGCAGACCCTTGGCCCATTTTGTTTACAGCCATATCCCCAGTGCTTATAGAGTGCTTGCTACACAGTGTTCAACATTTTTCTGATGAATAAATTAGTGAAAGTCTATGTGTATACTATCCCATTCTAGACATTGTAGGAAGCAAGCTATTAGTTGTCCCCACTCATTAAAAGCACTTGCTTATACCATTGCATCCAATGAAAGATTGAGAAACAACAGGACAATTGGAGAAGTTACTATACTTTCATTATTCAAGAATTCACATTTGTACACTGTTTTTAGCTCCTACCATCAGGAGAGGAAAGGTGAGATGATTTCTAAAATGAAACTAAAGATTTCTTAAAGTTCTTAAAGACTTTCCTAAAAAGAGATGATACCATGTGCCCTTGCTGTCCTATCAAAATGGCCACCTGTGTGGCCTTTCCTAAGTTCATAAACAACAACAAAGAAAATGTTATTTAAGGTTGTTTTGGTATATGTGTCTCTCTCCCCTGTTCAATTGCAAGTTCTTTGAGATTAGGGACTGTCACTAGTTGGTATCTGCATCTTCATCACCTGACATTGTCTGACATATACTTAAGTTCTCAATAAACGCTTGAAGGAGGAAGATGATGTTTGTTTGTTCAAATGAAATTTACCCAAGTACTAAAACCTATATTTATGAACCCAATTTCAATGTCTCTTTCACATTTCCTCACACGCTCTCTAAAGACAAGATCAGTTTTTTTTTAATACATGACTAATTTTGGACCACATCTGGTCATTTTATGACAACTGAAATAGATGAATGCATATAGACAGCGTCTATAATAAGAACATGATTCTTTTGAGTGACCAGAGCATCACGTTGCCATCAAGTGTACAGTGGAGAGGACTAGCAGGCTCCCTTTCCAGTTCTTCTCTTATTCTGTGCCAACTGGGCCCTCGGTCTTATTGGTATCCAATAATCAGCCCGATTACAGCTAGCCCTGGGAGACATGACAGAAAGAGAGTCCTCATCTTGCATTAATTGCTCCTATTGAAACTATGCCACATCTCTCCAAGCTAGATGTTGCTTAGTATCCCTTTGATATGATAATGACATGCTTCTTAGCAGATGAATATGCAAATTAAAAGCAGTAATTTGGTGGCATGCACCTGCTGACACTGCGCGGCTATGCTTATGTGCTCTGCTGTAACACTGCAGCCACACAAAAGCATCACAGAGGTAAAATTAAATTCTAATGTCGTATATATTAAACAGATGCTTCCACTTTTCTTTGTATATCTACTTTTACAGATTTTGCCATTGGAATCTCGGTTCTCTTCATGCAATTAATGGACATTGATGTGTCATACACAGAAGCGTACTCAGTGCCATTTAAGGAGGCTGATTTTAAAGAGGTGGCTTACATATATGCACATTAGGAGATGAACATTTCTTCTTCATAGCATAGAAGCTGATGACTTTACTCTTGTTGCACAAAGACTTCTATTCATACATGGAATGTATCTTTGGGCTGCAAAGCCAAAAATCACGTTTCTATAGCAAAGATGTGCACTGAAATAGAGTTACTTCATATCATCTGAAAAAAGATTCCAAAATGACTTGAAGAGGCTAGCAAAATACCCAGAATCAATAAGCTAAATTTCTCTGCTTCAAGAGGCGAGTTACAATGAATGGGAAATGGTGATTGCTTAGGTGGGAACCTAAAAGTCTTTATCAATGTGTCGTGTCAGAATTAAGCATTCTTAAGACAAAATTTTATAAAAGGTGCTACTTCTCTGTTTTTTCCCCTGCCCTTAATCCAGGTAGCATTCACACAGCTACATTTATATGTGTGTGAGTGTGTGTGTGTGTGTGTGTGTGAGTGTGTGTGTGTGTGTGTGTATGACAATGGTTGAATTGATTGAGAATGAACTGTTTAATGAGACATACACAAATTAAGTACATATTTTAAGACAGTGAGCATTTTATACTATGCATTTAATGATTACATATTATACAAAGTAGACCCACTCCAATTTAATTAAATCTCTTTTGTTGGACATCTATGTGTTTTTCCCAATTCTGTAATTACATAAACACTACTGCAATGAACATCTTCAAACATATAGCATTTTCCTTCCTTTTGATTATTCTCTGGAGTAATATTCCAGAAGTAAGATTACTTGGTTAAAAGATAAGGCCACTGTTAAGCTGAAAAAAATTCTCTGGCAAACTATTTGTCTCATTTCACAGTTTAGAAACTTAGCAAGAGGGACTCTTTTATGGTTACAGTATTGGAGACCCAATTTTCAAATTCGATATACAGGCATGTTACATGTCTCCTTCTACATTGCTTTAGACACACTTTGTATATAAGTTTTACATTTAGATGGAGTGATTCATTGCTACTTCCCAATGCCACTAAACATCTAGGAGTAAACTCTACAGTGAAATGCAATTCTTCTCTTAATATTGCAATCTTATGTTAGATATGGTTTATCAAACTCAGTTATAAAGAGATTCAAGGCTATTTCTTTTTTAATTTTTATTTATATTCTAGCTAGTTAACATACAGTGCAATATTGGTTTCAGGAGTAGAATTCAGTTATTCGTCATTTACATACAACACCCAGTGGTCATCATAACAATTAGTGCCCTCCTTAATACCCATCACCCATCTAGCCCATCCCCCACCCACCTCTCTCTATCAACCCTCAGTTTGTTCTGTATCATTAAGAGTTCCATTGAGGAGGGCACCTGTTGGGATGAGCACTGGATGTTGTATAGAAACCAATTTGACAATAAATTTTATATTTAAAAAAAAAAGAGTTCAAGGTTATTTTTAATTGCATAAAAAGTCCTATTATTAATAAGCTTTGTGGAAATATCTGCTACATTTAAACATGTTAATGTTTTTACCTCCAGGAATCATATTTTCAAGTTTTCAATTGTAGTTCTTAAAAAATATACAGAACATGTGTGCAATACAAAGAAGGTCAGATTTGTGGTAATCTTCAAAAATTTCATTTTCATTCATATTATTCAACAAATAACTAGTATTGTTATATCATTTATAGATTTTTCAAGGCTTATAAGTTTTATTTAACAGCCATATCATCAACAAAATATAACTTTTTGACAGAATAAAAATAATGTTTGTAATGACTTAGGATAATGACTTAGGATAATCTGGGAGGTAGTTCCATTCTTTTCTGCCTCATTTTAGCCTTTGGAATTTCTATATGTTTCTTTTTATTTTCCTTTCTTTTTTAAAATTTACATCCAAATTAGTTAGCATATAGTGAAACAATGATTTCAGGAGTAGATTCCTTAGTGATTCTTACCCATTTAGCCCATACCACCTCCCATACCCCCTCCAGTAATCCCCAGTTTGTTCTCCATATTTGTGAGTCTCTTATGTTTTGTCCCCCTCCCTGTTTTTTATATTATTTTTGTTTCCCTTCCCTTATGTTCATCTATTTTGCCTCTTAAAGTCCTCATATGAGTGAAGTCATATGATATTTGTCTTTCTCTGACTGACTAATTTCACTTACCATAGTACCCTCCAGTTCCACCCACATAGTTGCAAATGGCAAGATTTCATTCTTTTTGATTGCTGAGCAATACTCCACTGTATGTGTGTGTGTGTGTGTGTGTGTGTGTGTGTATATATATATATATATATATATATATATATACATATATACCACATCTTCTTTATCCATTCATCCATCGATGGACATTTGGGCTCTTTCCACACTTTGGCTATTGTTGATAGTGCTGCTATAAACACTGGGGTGCATGTGTCCCTTCGAAACAGCACACTTGTATCCCTTGGATAAATACCTAGTAGTGCAATTGTTGGGTCATAGGGTAGTTCTATTTTTAGTTTTTTTGAGGAACTTCCATACTGTTTTCCAGAGTGGCTGCACCAGCTTGCATTCCTATATAAGTTTTTTTTAATATGTGCTACTTTGAAGAGCAGGATATGAATTCTGAAACCCAGGTTTTCCTAGTACTGTAATGGTCACTGTACTGAGTACCAAGAGACTCAAGTCTTAGATCCAACTCTGACATAATGAGCTGGACAAGCAATTTATTTAAATTTTGGGGGCCTCAAATTTTCACTGGAGATGTCATCCATTTAACAAATACATATTGATTGCCTACTTGAACAGTAGTTCAAGGTGATAGAGATAAGGTCAAGGAATAAAACAAGGGCCTTCTCTTATGGAGCTTACATTCTAGTATGGGAGAGAACAAATAAACACATTTGATATGAGATGACTGGAGCTCAGTACCTTTACAGTGTTCCACACCACCCCAACCTCTCTGCCCATCACCAGCAAGCCTTCAGACTGACTCCTGAGGCTGACCTCTGATCCAAGGTATATTTAAGATAAATATACTATGTGAAACATGTTATTTCTCTTATAATAACAAAATCCTCTCTTATTAAACTTCTCCCTATAGCTACCAACTTACTTTTCTGCTCCCTTTACTTTTTAAAGAAAAGTTTCTTGAAAGGGTTCCTTCACTTATTGTCTTCAGTTCATCTTCTCCCATATTCTTTTGGACATGACATCACTTTAAACAAGGTTTTTCCCCAACCATTCTACCCAGATTGCTCTTTGTCAATGTCACAAGTGACTTCCACATTGCCAAAGCCACTGGTCAAGTCTCAGTCCTTTCCTTATTCTTCCTCCTCCTACTAATTCTTGCTACTGTTAAATATAATAATAATCATAGTATAATATATTTGAAAGTTACAAAGAAAGTAGATCCTCATCATGAGGAAAAAAACATTTTTCTTCTTTTTTAACACCTGTCTGAAATGATGGAGGTTAACTAAATTCATTGTAGTAATCATTTCACAATATACATAAGTTAGGTAATTGTGCTGTACACCTTAAACTTATAAAGTGCTGTATGTTAATTGTATCTCAATGAAACTGGAAGAAAAAATAATAAAAATGTCAAACAATAAAAAATAATAATCATGGTTGTCATTTATTAGGTACTTACTATACACTCCAGGCACTACTCTAAGTGTATTAAACAAACTTAGACACATAAGCCTCACAAAAACCATATGAAATAGAGCCAATATAATACTCTTTGTACAGATGGAAAAGAAGACAGAAAGGTGTAGTTACTTTTTCGAGGTCACACAGCAAATGATTGCAGAGCTGTATTTGAACTTGGCAGAAATGGCTGCAGAGCCTTTATCTTAGCCATTATGCTATGCTAATTCATTGGCATTTCACTGAGTTGATTGCTCCCTCCTCCTTAAAATACTTTCTTTCGTTGGCTTCCAAAACACTATGCTTCCCAGGATTTCTTTTCCCATCTTCGTGACTGCTTCTTCCTCCCTGCTGGCTTTCCTAAATATGGACATTGGAGTGCCCCAGAGCTAAGTCCTTTAATCTCGTCTCTCTCTTTGTGTTCACTTCCTTGGTGACCTCATCACAAATCTCACAGCTTTAAGTGATATATAAATTCTGGCAATTCCCAAATTTTTACCAACAAACCAATGTTTCTACTATAAGCCAGATTCAAGTATCCAAATGTGCACTTAACATATTCAATTTGAGATATAAATATCACAAATTTAACAAAACTGAACCAAACTTCTGATATCTCCTCACTTCTACCCTAAAGCAGCTAGTTCTCTTCTCAGTTAAGAATAATTCCATTCTCAGGAGTTGCTTAGGATCAAAATTTTAGACCCTTCCTTGATTCTCCTCTTTTTCTCACACCCTGTATATTGTCCATCAGCAAACCTTGTTGACTCTACATTGGAAATATTCCAGAATTCGACTACTTTCTATTACCCCCACTGCCACCATTCTGGTCTAAGTCATGGTCAATTCTCCTTTGATTATTGCAGTAAACTCATAACTACTCTCCCTACTTTTGTCCTTGTTCCTTCACAGTCCATCCAACCCACCAATCAAAGTTATTTTTCTCAAATGGAACTAAGACCATGCCACCCTTCTAAACTGTTCAATGGCTTCTAATTTCACTCAGCAAAAATCCAATGAATTCAGTAAAGTTGCAGGATACAAAATTAATACCCAGAAATTGATAGCATTTCTGTATAATAATAATGAACATTCAGAAAGAGAAATTAAGAATGCAATCCCATTTATAAAAGGCATCAAAAATAATAAAATACCTAGGAAATAACTTAACCAAGGATGTGAAAGACCTATACTGTGAAAACTATAAAACACTGATGAAAGAATTTGAAGATGACACAAATGAAAATATATTCTATGCTCATGGACTGGAAGAATTAATATTGTTAAAATGTCCATACTACCCAAAACAATCTACAGACTCAATGCAGTTCCTATCAAAATACTAAGAGGATTTTTCACTGAGTGAGAACAAATAATACTAAAATTTGTATGGAATCACAAAAGATAGCAAAAGCAATCTTAAGAAAGAAGAATGAAGTTGGAAGTATCACAATACAAGATTTCAAGATATACTACAAAGCTGTAGTAATCAAAACAGTAAGGTACAGGCACATAAATAGACACATAGATCAATGGAGCAGAATAGAAAGCCCAGAAATAAACCCACACCTATGTGGTCAATTAATCTATGAGAAAGAAGACAAGAATAAACAATTGTGAAGAGAAAGTCTCTTCAATAAATGGTGCTGGGAAAACTGGACAGCTACACACGAAAGAATGAAACTGGACCACTTTCTAACATCATGCACAAAAATAAACTACAAATGAATTAAAGATCTAAATGTGAGAGTTGAAACCATAAAAATCCTAGAAGAGAGCACAGGTAGTAATTTTTCTGACATTGGTCATAGTAACATTTTTCTGGATATGTCTCCTAAAACAAGGGAAACAAGCAAAAATAAACTATTGGGGCTATGTAAAAATGAAAGACTTTTGCACAGAGAAGGAAACCATCAACAAAACAAAAAGGCAACTTACAGAATGAGAAGATATTTGCAAATAATATATCCAATAAGGGCTTAATATCCAAACTATATAAAGAACTTAAACGACTCAATACCAAAAGACCCCCAAACAATCTGATTAAAAAAATGGCAGAAGACCTGAATAGACATTTTTCCAAAGAAGACATACAGATGGCCAACAGACACATGAAAAGATGCTCAACACCACTAATCATCAAGGAAATACAAATCAAAACCATGGTGAAATATCACCTTATACCTCTTAGAATAGCTCAAATCAAAACACAAGAAATAACAGGTACTGGTTGGCAAGGATGTGGAGAAAAGACACCCCTTGCACACTGTTGGTAGGAATGTAAATTGGTGTAGCCATTGTGGAAAACAGTACAGACGTTCCTCAAAAAATTAAAAATAGAAAAACCATATGATCTAATAATTCCACTACTAGATGTTTACACAAAGAATATAAAAACACTAATTCAAAAAGAGATATGCATCCCTATATTTAATGCAGCATTATTTACAATAGCAAATATATGGAAGCAATCTAAGTGCCCAATGATAGACAAATGGATAAAAGATGTGGTAAACACACACACATACACAATGGAATATTTTATAGCCATAAAAAAGGATGAGATCTTGACACTTGTAATGATGTGGATGGACCTAGAGGGTATTATGCTAAGGGAAATAAGTCAAACTAAAAAAGATAAATACCATATGATTTCACTCACATGTGGAATCTAAAAACTAAAACAAATGAATAAACAAACAAAAAGCAGAACTGGCCCTATAAATACAAAGAACAAACTAAAGGTTGTCAGAGGAAGGGGGCGAGAGGATTGGCAAAATGGGTGAAGGGGAGTGGGAGATACAGGCTTCCAGTTATGGAATAAATAAGTTATGGGAATAAAAAGTACGGCACAGGAAACATAGTCAAAGATATTGTAATAGCGTTGTATGGTGACCAATGGTAGCTACATTTGTGGTGAGGATAATGTAAGGTATAGAGAAGTTGAAACACTATTTGTACCCCTGAAACTAATGTAACATTGTATGTCAACCATACCAAACTCCCCAGCCAAACCCAAAGCCATTATAATGGTCTACAAGACCCCTTAAAATCTAGCCCCGTTTTATCTCTCCAACTTTGTCTCCTACCATTCTATTCCTTGCTCACTCTAATCCAGCCCCACAGGTTTTCTTCTTCTTCCCAGAATTTGCCCAGGCATACTTGGGTCTCTTTGCCTTTGTAGGGACTTTTTACTCTTTCTGGAAACTTTCCCTCTTATATGTGAACATGACTTCCTCTGTCCTTCAAGAATTTGCTCAAATGTCCCCTTTTCAGGGAGGCTTTCCTATTTTCCAATGGCTACACTATCCTATTTAAATTGTATCCCAACATTTCCCATTCTTTTTCCCTGCTTTATTATTTGTCACACTATATATGTTATTAATTTATTCTTTTAATTTCTGTTTCCCCAAGTAGAATGGTGCATGGGCAGTGAATTTTGTCTGTTTTACGCACTGTCTGTTCCTAGCCTAAAACATTATCTGGCACAAGATAGGAAAATTATTAGTCCATCTAAGGAATTTCAGTGATAGGAGATCTTCTGGGCTATATTCTTCCTTGCTTGTGTCTTATGGGATAAAGTAAATTTGATTTCTTGATGTTCTCCTTGAGGTGAGGAAAGACCTTCCTAAAAAACTTTCAGCAAAATTCTCACTGTCAAGAATTCTGAGCGATTGCTGATTAAGAGAGCAGGGGCTGAGAATACCTTTGGTTTAACCAGACTCACCTTAGAGCTGAGGGTAGGGTCAGCTTCCCTTGAGGCATATAGAGGGGCCATACTGAAGAAATCAGGGTTCTACAGGGAGAAAATGCTGAGCTAGCAGCCAATAGTGTCCACTACAGACATCTTAAGGTGGAAGTCCTGGCTGTACAGATATGAGCAAAGTTATTTTCTCACATTTCCTCAACACTAGAATCTAGCAATTAAAAAAAATTACCAACCTGACAACTGAAAAATTATATCTCACTTTTTAAAAAAAATGTTTATTTGTTTTTGAGAGAGAGAGAGAGAAGCAGAGACAGAGGGGGACAAGGGATCCAAAGTGGGCTCTACACTGAGAGGAGACAGTCCAGTGCTGGGCTCGAACTCAAGAAATGTGAGATCATGACCTGAGCTGAGGTTGGACACTTAACTGTTTGAGCCACTCAGGCACCCCTATATCTCACTTTTAATCTTAATCTCTCTGACTACTACCGAGGTGGAACACATTTTCATTTGTTAATCAATCATATATTTTTCCTCTTCTTAAGATTACCTGGGCATATTCTCTGCCCATTTTTCTCTATTGGATTGTTTACCTTTTGCTTGTTAATTATTAGGAGGTCTTTATTCCATATATAATCCTGTTTTATATATATCGTAAATACTTTCTTCTAATCTATTGCTTGTCACAACTTTGTTTATGGGCTTTTTGGGGGTCATACATAGGTTTTAAATTGCATGTGTTCAAAGCTATCAATAATTTGATTTTTTAGTTTCTAGGTTTTGTCTTTTTTTTTAGATGTAATTTTTAAAAATTTAAATTTTAGTTAACATACAGAGCAATATAGGTTTTGTCTTAACAGAGCTCGTCCTACTCCAACGTCATAAAAATATTTTCCTCTAGGGGCACCTGCGTGGCTCAGGTCATGATCTCATGGTTTGTGGCCCTGTGTAGGGCTCTGTACTGACAGCACAGAGCCTGCTTGGAATTCTCTCTCCCTCTCTCTCTCTGCCACCATCCCACCCCCGCTTGCATGTGAGCATGCTCACTTTATCCCTCTCAAAATAAACAAACAGTAAAAAAGCCTATTTTCCTGTATATCTAATGGTTTAAAATATAATCTTCATGATATCTAAATTTGCTTTTCTGGACTCTCCATTCTATTCCATTTATTTGTCTATTTGCCCCCAACATCAAGCTCCTTTAATTTCCTAGCATGCTTTGGTTTTAGGAGATTTTAGAAGATATTTTACCTTCATTTTTCTTAACTGTTCTCACCTCCAAATATATTTTAGAATTAGCTTTTAAGTTTTTGTTTGGCGCCATCTTGAATTACAGATTAATGTGAGGAGAATTGCCAGCCTTACCATACTGAGTCATTCCATCCATCACTGAAACAATGTTTTACTACTTTCTTCATATAAATCTTACATAATTTTAAAGTTAATATTTTAAATATTTTGTTTAATATATTTTATATTCCTTTTTGCAATTGTGAACAGTATTCAAGATATCTTCTAAGTGGTCATTGTTACTGCACTAAACTCTTACCAGGGCTAGTAATTTTTTTAGTTATTTCTTTTGGATTTTCAAAGTAGATAATATTATTTATATATCATCATTTTTCTCCTCCTTTATAACATTTATAGTTCTTATTAATTATTATTATTATTATTATTGTTATTATTTCTTACTGTATTGCCTAAGATAGTACAATCTTGAATCCTGAGACATATTCCTGACTTTAATGGGAATACTTCTAGTGTTTCATTACTGATTTTGGTGTAATGTGAAATGCAGACATAAATATTCTTTATTAAATTGTGGAGGTTTACCTCTTCTTAGCTTACTAAGAATTTTAACAAAAAATATGTGTTGTTGAATTCTATTTTTTAAAAATTTAAAATTATTGAGATGAATATGTTGTTGTCCTCCTTTACTGTTAGAGTGAGTTACATAAAGTTCTAAATGTCAAATTATCTTTTCCTGAAGCTATTTCTATTCTTTTAATCTTTTGCTATATATTTACTTCTGAACATACCACATGTTTTTATATATTGTGTCATTATCATTCACTTGTAAATATTTTATTATTTCTTCTTAACCCAGAAATTATTTAAAAGATTTTAAAAACTTTAGCTAAGTAATTAGATTATTTCTAGCTATCAGTTTGTTATTGATTTCTGAATTTGTTAAGTCATTATATTTCTGTGTAATTTCAGTTTTTCTTAGTAATTTATTAAGATTGTTCTCTGAAGCATAATATGTAGTAAATTTTAAAAAAACAAATACTTGCATTTGCACTTGAGGTAAATGTGTATTCTTGAATTTGTTGGGTATGTATGTGTATACATATATATTTTGTTATATGTACCATTAAAACCTTATGTGTCTATTATTATTACTTTTTTGCTACTTTAGTCTTTGAATTCTAAGTCATTGGATTAACCTCTTCCACTAAGAGTATGGATTTAACAATATCTACTCACATTTCTAACAGTTTTTATGTCATATGTGTCAAAGCTGGATGGCTAGGTACATAAATTGTAATTTTTGTATCTTGATAGATTGTTCTATCTTTGTTCTGTTTATAATGTGAATCTTTCTCTTTGCCCAAATTAATAATTTTAGCCCCCAAGTATGAGTTATTCCATGTTAAGAGTGCCTTACCTGGTCTTTCTCTTTGTGAATTAGCATCTTTCTTAAATACCTATGTCCATCCCTTTATTTTAATTACACTGTGTCAATTTTGTTTTGGAAGTGTCTCTGAATATAGTAAGCAGGTAGATTAAAATAAAATATGACAATCTTTTAATAGGAAAATTAACATTTTGTATTCATTATGACTATTAAAATGTTTGGACATATTATCTACAACTATTAAATATTTAGAACTTATCTTTTAAAAAAACAATTTCCTTTTTTCTTTACCTTTATTTTGGAGTTGATTGAGTTTTATCCACTTTTTTTCCTTCCCTAGACATCTAAAAAATACATATTATATTTCTTTTCCTATATTGGATGACCATTAATTTTTTAAAACTCCTATGGTTTTTTTTTTTTTAAATTTTTTTTCAACGTTTTTTATTTATTTTTGGGACAGAGAGAAACAGAGCATGAACGGGGGAGGGGCAGAGAGAGAGGGAGACACAGCATCGGAAACAGGCTCCAGGCTCCGAGCCATCAGCCCAGAGCCTGACGCGGGGCTCGAACTCACGGACCGCGAGATCGTGACCTGGCTGAAGTCAGACGCTTAACCGACTGCGCCACCCAGGTGCCCCAAAACTCCTATGGTTTAAATGCACACCACTTTTTTCCTTTCTTAGAGACTTGAAAAATTATATATTGTATTTCTTTTCCTATGTTGGATGGCCATTAATTTTCTTAAAATCATATGTTTAAATGGATATACCCTCCCCTAATAACATGCTACCTATCATTGACATTGCCTTTACCTTCAAATTTTATTGAACTCATTTGGAGTGTAGTTTACATTATTAGTAGTTTAAAAGATTTACATGACTGTAAGGATTTATACTTAGCCACATGTCTTATTGGTTTCTTTTCTTCTCTTATTTTGTTATTCAATGTCTTTCTCCTTAAATCTTTTTTGTTTTCTTTGAGTGCTTCCTTGAATGTTTCTTTTTGAATGGATTTCTTTAAATGCCTTCATTTTATCCTTAATTTGATGGTCATTTGGCTGGACTTAGAATTCTGCATCATTCAACTGAGAAGGTGTATCTGAGTAAAGACTTAAAGATAGGGAGGATATCTAGGGAAAGGGAGTCCAAGCAAAAGCAATAGCAAGTGCAAATGCCCCAAAGCAGGAGTGTGCTTGGTGTGTTCCTGGAATACATATTAAGTGTGATAATTTGCTTACTGTCTGCTTTCCAATAAGCCTGTAAAGTTTGACTATGTTTTATTTTCCATTGTAGACCCAGCATCTGTTGTTTTTAGTATATAGCATTTGCTCAGTGTTGGTTGAGTGAATGAATAACCCCAAATTTAATTAATTAATCAATTAATTTATTTATTTATGAGGGAGAGAATGAGCAGGGGAAGGGCAGAGAGAGAGGGAGAGAATCTTAAGCAGGCTCCATGCCTAGCATGGAACCCAACACGAGGCTCAATGTCACAACTATGAGATCATGACCTGCGTCAAAATCAAGAGTCTGACACTTAACCAATTGAGCCACCCAGGCACCCCAACCGCAAATATAAAACAAAAGCACTAGATCATACCATTCAAGTTCACCATTATATTTTAACAGCAATAATAATAAAGAGCACATAACCATCTCTTGCAATATGGTGAACTCACTAAGGATTGAGCCAGGAATTAGTTATATTTGTCAATGAATATTAATATAATTTTTCAAGATAAAATAAAAATGGGGACTTGAGGAATTTGACTGCAATTTTTATAATTGAATTGGAGTACTTTATGTATAGTATATTCTCAGTAGAATTTGTCATAGTAGATGCTCAGTAAAATTTGTTGAGAGAATGTTAAGAATACCACCACTATTAAAAACTATGTGACTAGACCCATTTTTCAGATTTTTAGGTTGCCTTTTATAGTAACATGTGCAGATTTCCTCACATTATTCAATTTAATTTATTTCACTTTCAAAGTACCTTTACTTAACATTTTAAATTGAATGTTGAAAAGAATACAATAAGTACCTGATTCTCTGCTACCAACACACAGACACAGATGCACACCAGGAATTATTTCTTGAAAATGCACTTATTTATAATAATCTACATTTTTCTTTTTCCTAACTCCTTCTTGATGCTTCTTACTGGAGATTATATTTGCTGTCTACAAACTATACTTTTCTCCCTTTTACCCAGCAATGAAATTCTGCATAAACAAAAAACTAAAAATCATTCACAAGGAGAAGTAATGCTGTTATAGAAATTATTTCGCAGGGTCACTTTAGGATTTTAATACTCTATAATGAAATAATACTCCTTAGGTTTGGCTTCAGATATCAGACGTCTGAAGGTCTGAATAAAGAGCTTTACACGATAATGAAAAACAAGAGCAGGGGTTTCACACAGGCCGTACCTGATAGGCACTTTACTGGCAAACAAAAACAAACAAGTTTTAAAAGAAAGATGAAGAGTTGACAAATCCTCAATAGTCTTTCTAAAACCCATTCCTAAGCGTTTGTATTTCCTCTCTTGAGTCTTTAGATTACATGGGGTAGAGTTTGCTAATACTTCACATAGTTGACAATTCTAAGAACTATAAAATTCTCCTCAAGGAGTAATCACACTAAATGTCTGGTTCCGTGAAAAGAGTAGTTACTACCTCATTGATTTCATATCTGACCACTACAATCACCAGGCAGATGTCTTTATTTCTACCAGGTACCATTTTCCCCTGTAAACACGTTTACAGTGTTTTCTAAGAAGGAAGGAAGGAAGGAAGGAAGGAAGGAAGGAAGGAAGGAAGGAAG
>NW_024412400.1:73689623-73794790 GCF_014898765.1 Herpailurus yagouaroundi | reverse complement strand
AAGGAAGGAAGGAAGGAAGGAAGGAAGGAAGGAAGGAAGGAAGGAAGAAAGGAAGGATGGAGAAAGGGAGGAAGGGAAGGGAGGGGGAGAGAGGGAAAGAGGGGGAAAGAAAAGAATGAAAGAGAGAGAGGGAGGGAGGGAGGAAGGGAGGAAGGAAGGAAAAAGAAAAATATCCTCAGATTTTAGAACTACTAAATTTCCTTGAAAGAAGCAGGGACTGATGGTAGAAACATCTCTCAAAGGCAATACCAGTCTGTGAGTAAATTTATGAACAAAAGTACATTTTAAGTGACATAATATTATCAAACAGTTAATTGTTGCCCTCACTGGCTCCTCACCCCTGGTGCCCTGCCCTCCCTCCCTCCCGTCCCTTGATGGTGTTTGAAAGTCAAGAATGACCTGTCTATTGGGTACCTTTAAGAAGGTTCCATTTGTAATATTGCAGCAGTTCTGATGTGGGGTTCAAATTTAGGTATCCCAGATGGGCCAGGAAGCAGCTTGGACCCCTTGAATCTAAACCTGCAGAAACTGAGGAGGGCAGAGGAGGTATTTCATGTCAGAAAGGAAATAGATTCAAAGGATGGCAGGGCCCAGAGAGGTAGTATCACTGTATGCAGTAGGTCTGGTGTTAGAAAAACTTGTCCTTCTGGCCTACTCTGATTTCCTCACTGTTGCAAAAATGCAAGAAAGATTTCACTTTGCTTTTCACTCTGATTTCGGAAAACTAACAGCAGGAATGCAACTAAGCACCAGTCTATTCAGCCTTGGGGAAAGCATGGGGGTGGTAGGACCCTGGTGCCTGAAGAACCCCCACACCATCTGCAGTGGGCTGGGGCCATCAGACATTCTCAAGAGAGACTGTGGACAGTGATGCTTGATTTTCTGATTTTTAAAAAGAAACTGAAAATCCAGATTTTTTAAAATGTAGATTTTCCTATCAACTTATTTTTTTAAATAAACACTCCCTAGGTCAATAGTATGTCAAATGCACAGATTTTTGAACTAAATCTTGCATGTAGGCCACAGGTTTGCAGCCTCTGTAAGGCCAACAATTCTATCTCCATTTGGGATAAGGTGAGGATCAACAGCCCTCAACAACAAAATTATAACTGCAACACTATCTCCTTTCTCCATTAACCACTATCTCCATATGTAATATTTTGAACAGAAAACAAGAACACAAGACAAAAGGCTTGGACTTACAAGGACAGAAAGAGAAAAAACCAGATTTGTTACATGGAAATATATCAAGGTTCTAATACAAATAATCACTAATTCTTGCTTTGTAAACATATTACTTTTATGTCCAATACAGCCCATATTAAAGTGCTGAAATTTGTCAGACAGATTATCAATGTGGTGAGATAATTTCTCTCCCTTGCCTTGTTAGGTTAAGTGTTAATCTCATAAATGCCTGTGTTTACATGTTAGATGCCTGTTGCAGAAAAACAAAACCGAAACCAAAGCCATAAAACACAGTTTCATCGAACACAAGTATAAAATTACAAAAGCAATTGATCTGACACTAGTATTTAGTGACTCCCAGTTACGAGAAAAGATTTTAAAACAGAAAACCCAAAATACTATCCAAATACTATCAAATATCAAGTAAATCTTCAGTCATGGGCATTCACTGGCAAACTGTTAGTAATTCATTAATGAAAAGCTGAAACCCATAATCCTTTAGGCTCTTTCTTTCTGAACCAGTGGACCACTCAACAGACAGCAACATGTTTGTCCAACACTATGTTAAATTCTCTCTTCATTTTTTTTCTTAGCACCCTTTCCTCTTGCCTGTTTTCCAGGGCTTCTGCTGACATGTCACAGCGTTGGGATTCACTGTCAGTTTTACTGGCTTGGATTTTTTTTCCCCTCTTACCTCTTTTAAAGAGGCCTTGTGACAAGGGGGGGTGGGTGGGGGTGGACAGAGAAACAAGCATGCTTCTTGATTTACCGCACCCAGCTTCACAGAGCTAACAATTCTTCAGCGTGTGCCTTCTTATGCACCAGTGCTCCACCTGACTGTGTTTTACCTGGTGCGTGACCTTCAGTTGAAAATTCCAGCAGCGTGTGCAACTTGTCTTTGGCAAATGAATTGTAAGTATGCCAGCTGCCAGATGTCTTCATTTTTAAAACACCTTCAAAACTGCTTCTGGCACAGTTCCATAAGCAAAACAGGCTAAGCTGTAACTCTAGTTTCCACGCTGAGAGCAAAAGAAGAGGGGGTGAGGGAAGCAGATGGAGGCAAGAGAAAAATGTGTTTTGCCTTCACATTTTGAAAAAGAGTATATGCGAAGGTAAAAACAGAATTTGGCTGTCCTCATCAGTCAATATTTGGATGAAGAGTTATCTGTGACCTTTCATATGTTCAAAATGTACATGAATAGACACTTTAAATGATATAGTCATTTGAAATACGATGGTTTTGTGAGTCCAACAAAATAATGATGATATATTTTCCTAAAAAAGAAGACTTCTGGCTCATAAGGTAGTAAGTAGTTGTAAGCTTAGAGAGAGCTATCAAAAATTAAATAATTTTTTTTGTCTTCAACAATGCAGAATTTTCTTGCTCTCAACAGTAGGATTTTGAAGAGGGAGAGTCAAGAAGGAGCTTCCAGATGCCAGAGGATGGCCCTCAATTCCTATCCTGTCCAAAGTCTCCTTTCAAAACCTTCTGATGGTTTAAATAATTAAGATACACACTATAAGGGGATGAATTTAAAGAATAAGGCACACTGCAAACATTTAGAATGACTGGCATTTCCTAAAAATCTGTGATGTCCGCATTACTTTGGAAGTAACTGAAGCCTAAGGAATGGACACTACTTAGATGATACAAGCAAGTCAAAATTATTGAAAAAATAGTGATACTGAGTTGGGACCTGACAAGGTTTATAGAACAAAAACAGATATTCACACTTGAGCCTAGGGAAAAGTCAGAATATGGCAATTTAAGATCAAGTCAAATTGATTTAGAGAGACTTCTTCCAATCAGTATCTTTTGATAGCTCTCATAATAGAAATGAAGACATCCTATATGAACTACATGATGGAATAAAATTAATAGTAAACTGCACAAGGAAAAGACCTGCCAATCAATGACATATATTTTTTTCATTAAACTCTAAGTAAATTGTGGTATCCATCACATATTCATAATACATGAGCTTATATTTAATGACTAGACATCTACACTTTGAAAGAATATGGACATATATGGGGTGCCTGAGTGGCTCGGTTGGTTGAGTGTCCAACATTTGATTTTGGCTCAGGTCATGATTCCAGGGTCATGGGATCAAGCCCCGTGTGGGGCTCTGTACTGAGTGTGGAGTCTGCTTAAGATTCTCTCTCTCTCTCTCTCTCTCTCTCTCTCCTAGGTGGTTTCTCTTTAAAATAATAATAATAAAAAAAGAATATGAACATGACTGAAAAGAAATGGGAACTATATATAGGAGACACACTGCAATGAAGCCCAAGAAGGGAAATGAAGGCTTACAGAGAGGACATGTGCTTACAAAAGTAAGTGAGAGGCACTGGTCATAAAAGATATATGCCGCTGGTAAAATTATAAAAACGGGAGTATGCTTTTCTGACTTCTAATTCTATAGCCCTTCACACATATCTTTCAGTTAATCACAGTGTTCTCTGAACATGCCTTTCCCCTCCCCACCTTCATGGATGGCAAGAGCATAAGAATTTTTTCTATCTTTACCATTCATTCCTATTTATTGAATTCTTGTCCATCCCTTAAGCTTTGGCTCAGATGTAAGCATTTCCATGAACTTTTCCCAATCTCCTCCACTTCCATTGAAAGAAAGCTCTTTCCTATGTTATTCTCATAGTGTTACTCTTTGCTTTTTGTGTTCTTATCTGTCTCCCTGTGTAGACTATGAGCATCTTGAAGACTGAAATCATGTCTTATATGCTTTAAAGCCCCAGAATACCTAGTACACCATGCACATGCTAATGTCTCCATAAGAACCAGAATAGACCTGGATGCCTTCTAGTCTTTGGGTCAGTCAGCAGTACCCTCGTCCTGTCTTCTCTCTATAACGAATCACACAGTAGGCCTTTTTTTATGTCTTAAACCTAATTTCTCAAATAGATTCTATTTTTATTTCATTTGTTCTATTTGGTCCATTATTAATTTGTGGGTAAACAATGTAATGGATAATATGAAATGTGGCTTCCAAGTAACATATATCAGATTTTAAAAGAAGTGAGGACCTTAATTTAAACAGCACTGGAGTAGGTAGAAAGATAAATTTTCTGGGTCTTTCAGTGCTCTCAATTCATAACTGAACATTACACACAGAGCTATGCATGAACACATATAAAGAAGAGTAAGATTAAAAGGCAAGAAAAAATAATTAAAAAATACATTACAAAGACAATAAACTAATGGTTAACTGTACACCAAAAGTATTTGGAAACCAAACGTATTAAAAATGCATCTCCTAAAAGTTTCTCCCAAACTGAGAAACATAAGCTTCTTGAAACTGGTGGCTTTTTTTTTTTAAACAGTCCACTCATATTTTACTTTGGCTCCAAGTTTCCCTGAAGGGCCTGAGCACATCACTCTGAAACCTCATAAAAATTGCCAAAGGGAGTCTGGCCTGAGCTTCGTGAATGCTGCTCTAACTGATGGGACTGAAGGAGAACCTTGGCAGCAGCTAGGAGAAAAAAAGACACCCAGAAATTAAAATTGAAGTTAATTATAGTACTTACACATTTTCCCCTAGACCTGATTCTTGGTGTTCAACAAAGAAGAAAAGCTCTCAATACAACTTCAACATGACAATGACATCACTACACCTAAGCCTGTTCTTGGGGACTGGGGAGGGGCAAGACTTGAAGATATTCCTGTCACTAAAGCTGTTTGGGGCCCTGGGGGTGTTTAAGAGGACTTCATTTAAGGCTAGTGACAGAAAATGGATCAAGAATGATCTTACTCATGTCCAAATAGATAGTTTTATTTTTTCCAAATCCAGAAACCTCACTTGAGCTTTATTCTCCCAGACTTTAGGGGTGCTCTGTTGGGATATGATTTATGTGATTAGTAGATAAGCAATTGTTGTCCTAGGAACCCTCATCAGAGTTGTTGTTGTTTTTTTTTTTTCCTTTTCATTCTGTGCAGTTCAGAGTCTGATGATCCAGATTAGGGAGGCAGCACCTAATATTTAACCAGCTGTTTGAGCTGAAGCGATTTAGCTGTGCTCTCTGAGCCTGTGTGTCTTCATCTCCAGAATGAAGAGAACTCTACCCGCTTCATACCACTGCCATGGGACTCTATAAGAATTTTATCAATATCTTAAAGAGTATAAAATAGACACAGTGACAAAATATACTTATGATAGACAACTTTAGCTACCTGGACATATATTTCCCCAAGAGCACAGTATTTGCTAAATCATTGATTTGACATATTTCCAATCATATCACCTGAAAAAGCTTAGGAAATAATATCATTCTGGACTTTATTCTGTCCCAAAAGGAAGAAATTATTGGCCAAGTATCATGGGGCAAAGTGAGCCAAGCAATGTTGGGACTAGATGGGATAATCTAGACCCTTGCAACACAAAGTAGGTGTTAGGACGAGCAACACTGCATAATTTAGGAGCTCGTTAGAAATGCAGAATTCCAGGCCCCACCCAGACCTACAGAATGAGAATCTGCACTTTAACAAGATCACCTAGTGATTTGTATGCACACTACCATTTGAGAAAGCACTGTTTAGAACTCAGAAAAATTGATCTTTAAAAGTTAAGATACAAGATCTAGATTATTCTGTGGACACAGATCTTAACAGAGAAGATTCATTCAAAAAGGAAAGGAAATCCTTAAGACCAAGAAAATTGTCTCCTTGGCACAGGAGAAATGAGCATTTAAAATAAAAGAAAAAAAAATATGGATGTCTGGGCTTTCTGATGAGCTCAGATTTTAAAACAAATTTGAAGAAGATGGAAGGAGGGTGTGGCAAATTAAAGATGGCCACAAATTCTTCTCTACTCTTTTTATTAAGAGGTGGAAACTAATCTTTTCCCCTGAATATGGGCAGGAGTTAGTCATTAAGTCTAGTTGATGTTTTCTAAATATGTTTTAATTTTGCTCTTCCATTTCCTCTCTTGGTGCTGACTTGGTTCAGGCTTTATCATCTCTTATCTATACTAATGAGAAAGCCTCCCAACTGGTCTTGTTGCTGTCAGGCTGTTCATTTTTTTTAAGTTTTTATTTTAATTTCAGTGTAGTTAACATACAGTGTTATATTAGTTTCAGGTGTACAATACAGTGAGTCAACAATTCCATACATCACCCGATGCTCATCATGACAAGTACACTCCTTAATCCCCATCACCTATTTAATTTGTCTCCCCCACCTCCCCTCTGATAACCATAAATTTGTTCTCTATAATTAAGAGTCTGTTTCTTGGTTTGTCACTCTCTCTTTTTCCCTCTGCTCATTTGTTTTGTTTCTTAAATTCCACATGTGAGGGGCGCCTGGGTGGCTCAGTCGGTTAAGCGGCCGACTTCGGCTCAGGTCATGATCTCATGGTCCGTGAGTTCGAGCCCCGCGTCAGGCTCTGTGCCGACAGCTCAGAGCCTGGAGCCTGCTTCTGATTCTGTGTCTCCCTCTCTCTCTGACCCTCCCCCGTTCATGCTCTCTCTCTGTCTCAAAAATAAACACTAAAAAAAAAATTAAAAAAAAAATCCACATGTGAATTAAATCATATGGTATTTGTCTTTCTCTGCCTTATTTCACTTAGTATTATACTCTCTAGCTCCATCCATGCCATTGCAAAGGCAAGAATTCATTCTTTTTTATGGCTGAATAATATTCTACTGTGTATATATATACCATATCTTCTCTGTCTATTCATCAATCATTGGACATTTGGGCTGCTTCCATATCTTGGCTATTGTAAATAATTCTACTATAAACATAGGGGTGCATGTATCCTTTTGAATTAGTGCTCTTGTATTCTTTGGGTTAAATACGCAGTAGTGTGATTGCTGGATCGTATGGCAGTTCTATTTTTAACTTTTTGGGAAACCTCAATACGACATCAGTTTGCATTCCCATCAACAGGGCACAAGTGCTTCTTTTCCCCCATATCTTCATCAATATTTGTTGTTTCTTATGTTGTTGATTTTAGCCATTCTTAACTGTGTGAGGTGATATTGTTTTGATTTGCATTTCCCTGATGATAAGTGATGATGAACATCTTTTCATGTGTCTATTGGGCCTCCGGATGTCTTCTTTGGAGAAATGTCTGTTCATGTCTTCTGCCCATTTTTAATTGAATTATTTGTTTTTTGGACTTTGATAAGTTCTTTATAGATTTTGGATACTAAAGCTTTATTTGATGTGTCATTTGCAAATATCTTCCATTCCATAGGTTGTCTTTTAGGTTTTAAAAAAAATTTTTTTAATGTTTATTATTGAGAGATGGAGAGACACAGAGCATGAGCAGGGGAGGGGTAGAGAGAGGGGGAGACACAGAATCTGAAGCAGGCTCCAGGCTCTGAGCTGTCAGCACAGAGACCGATGTGGGGCTCAAACTCACAAACTGCAAGATCATGACCTGAGCTGCAGTCAGTCACTTAACCAACTGAGCCACCCAGCGACCCCTATCTTTTAGTTTTGTTGATTGTTTCCTTTACTGTGCAGAAGGTTTTTATTTTGATATAGTCCCAATAGTTTATTTTTGCTTTTGTTTCCCTTACCTCAGTAGACATATCTAGAAAAAAAGTTGCTATAGCTGATATTAAAGAAGTTACTGCCTGAGTTCTCTTGTAGGCTTTTTATGGTTTCAGGTCTCACATTTAGGTCTTTAATCCATTTTGAATTATTTTTGTGTATGGTATAAGAGAGTGGTCCAGTTTCTTTCTTTTGCATGTTGTCCAGTTATCTGAACTTCAACTCTTTGTTGAAGAGACTATCCTTTCCCACTGGATATTCTTTCTTGCTTTGTCAAAGACTAATTGACCAGGGGTGCCTGGGAGGCTCAGTTAGTTAAGCATCCAACTCTTGATTTCAGCTAAGGTCATGATCTCATTGTTTGTGAGTTTGAGCCCCACATTGGGCTCTGTGTTGGCAGTGTGGAGCCTGCTTGGGATTCTCTGTCTCTTTCTCTAACCCTTCCCTGCTTTCTCTTTCTCTCTCAAATAAACATTTTAAAAAAGATTAATTGACCATATAGTTGCAGGCTTATTTCTGGGTTTTCTATTCTGTTTCACTGGTCTATGTGTATATTTTTGTACTAGTACCATACTGTTTTGGTTATTACAGCTTTGTAATATAACTTGAAGTTCGGAATTGTGATGCCTCCAGCTTCACTTTTCTTTTTCAAGATTGTTTTGGCTATTAAAGGTTTTTTGTGGTTCCACACAAATTTTAGAATTGTTTGTTCTAGTTCTATGAAAAATGCTGTTGGTATTTTCATAGGGGTTGCATTAAACATGTAGATTGCTTTGGGTAGTATAGACATTTTAACAATATTTGTTCTTTCAATCCATTAGCATGAAGTGTCCTTCTATCTCAGCCATTCATTTTAAACAAAGAATTGACTTAATACAGATACAATGGATGAAAAAATGAGTGGAAATTTATAAGCTGAGTATATTACTTCATGAGCTAATGACCTTCCTGTCACTGGAAATGTTAAAACACTGAATGAATGTACATCTTCTCACATTTCATAAAGGCAACCATGTTTTTCTCCTGCTGTAGAATGATACAATTTTATTTTAAGGTAGATTAATTTTAATTTTTTTTAATTCTCAAGTTAGCTAAATACAGTGTAGTCTTGGCTTCAGGAGTAGATTCCTGTGATTCATCTCTTACATACAATACCCGGTGCTCATCCCCACAAGTCCCCTCCTTAATGCCCATCACCCATTTAGCCCATCCCCCCCCATCCGTCACCCCTCCAGTAACCCTCAGTTTGTTCTCTGTATTTAAGAGTGTCCTATGGTTTGCCTCCCTCTCTGTTTTTATATTATTTTTCCTTCCTTTCCCCTACTGTTATCTGTTAAGTTTCTCAAATTCCACATATGAGTGAAACCATATGATATCTGTCTTCCTCTGACTGACTTATTTCACTTAGCCTAATACCCTCCAGTTACATTCACTTTGTTGGAAATGGCGAGATTTCATTCTTTCTCATCACTGAGTAGTAAAAAGCAATAATTTTTACCAACATTTTTTAATGTTTATTTATTTTTGAGAGAGAGAGAGAGAGAGAAAGACAGAGCATGAGTGGGGGAGGGGCAGAGAGAGAAGGAGACAGAGAATCTGAAGCAGGGTCCAGGCTCTGAGCTGTTAGCACAGAGCCCCACGCAGCGCTTGAACTCATGAACCGTAAAATTGTGACCTGAGCCGAAGTCAGATGCTTAACAGACTGAGTCACCAAGGAGCCCCAAAGCAATCTTTCTTAAAGTCTTGATTTGACTCTATTTTTACATCATTAAGATCCTCTTATTCCAATATGAATTCAGAGAGCACATTGGAATTGTGTGTAAATTCTGAAAGGGTCTACCTGACGTTATGTATGCATTGATCAAAACATTTCTTTACATTCTAGGAGGGAACAACGAAGAATGAGCAAAAGAAGGCCTTATAAGAAGTGAAAATATTTTTTTAAAATTTTTTTAAATGTTTATGTGTTATTTTGAGAGACAGAGTGTGAGCAGAAGAGGGGTAGAGAGAGAGGGAGATACCGAATCCAAAGGAGGCTCCAGGCTCTGAGCTGTTAACACAAAGACCAATGCAGGGCTCAAACTCATGGAACGTGAGATCATGACCTGAGCTGAAGTCGGACACTTAACCGACTGAGCCACCCAGGTGCCCCAAGAAGTGAAAATATTTACAGGCATTTTTAGTTTTGTTATTTTTATTGTTTAATTTTGCTACTATTATTGTTCATCAAAGTATTACAAATGGAGAGAAATCTGCATGTTCCTTTTCTAATACAAAGTCTACTTTGTACGTTGCATGTGTGTACATGTATGTGTGTTTATTCCTTCCAGAACTCATCCATACACAGACACATACTGTTTGCCAATAGCAGCATGTATGTTTCACATCTTGCTTTTACAGATACATCACAATATCTTCTATGAAGTTACATGGCTTTGAAAATCATCATCTGTTTATGTTTCATCTCTTTGACCTACCACAGCTTTACTCACCATTCCTCGTTCGTTTATGTTTTGAGCATTTTTTTTTAATTTTTAAAAATTTGAAACATTTTTGAAATTTGTTTTAATTTTAGCTTCCAATTTTTCTGGTTTTAAAGTTGCTAGGAACAACCCAGTGCTTATAGCAACTTCCTTCTTCTGAACCATGTTCTCAGACTAAATTCCAACTAGTGAGATTACTGGTCCCAAATATTTTAATGTTCAAGTCTATACTGTCAGCTGTGTTTTCACAGCCCTCCCATCCCCACATCAATGAGCATTTCAAGGAAACCTCAACAGCATTAAATCTTACGTGAAAAAATATATTTTTTGCCAATTTGCCAGACAAAAAAATAGCATCTTATGATTGTTTTATTTTGTTTCTAATTAGGATGGACATTTCCCCTCATTTCTTGTTAGTAATCCCCTTTTTTGTTGTTGTTGTTGTTTGAATTGCCTGTCCGCTGTATGTTTGTATGCCTTTTTGTTATGTATACATGTATTAAGATGTTGAGTATTAAAACACCTACAAGATTATCAGCTGATGAAACATCTGCCTAACTGGCATCAATTAATTGATGCCAGCCACAGAAATTTATGACTCACATTATGGGCTTCACAAACCTATGACTGGAAGATAACTTTTCTTTTTTGGAGTGACTAAGTTCACTATAGATCAGGACCTGTCCTGGTCACTAAGGATACCACCATGACCCCTGACCCTTTCTAATTCCCATCCTCTACAGAGCAGATGTGAGGCCACTCACTCACTTCCCCAACCCTGCTCACTCTACTATTTTCCCCTGCCCTCAATCACACGGAATGGATCCATCCTCTGGGGAAAAGTGTCCCAGAGCTACACCTTTGATAAAGAGCTAACGGAACAACACAAAGACAGACACAGCAAGGAAGAGAGATAGCAATGTAGTGACAATGGCCAATGAGATAGAGGCCTGAAAGGAAAAAGATGTGTCTAATTGTCTATTTCTTCTAGATTATCTAGCAGCTGGTGCAGAACTTCTATACTACTCTTCAGTTGGATACCTGTTCACTATGTAATCTAACCTCCTTGGACTTCAGGAATTGGAGTAGATGATTTCTAAGATCCCTTCCTGTTCTGTTATTCTTAACCCTATTCTGTACAGATGTAACATGGAGGTTATGTCCATAAGAAATGAACCTATGTATTGATAGGGTCAATATTGTTTTTTTTAATTCAGATATAATTGACATATAACATTACGCTAGTTTCAGGTAGATAGGTCACCTTATGACAGAAAATTTCTGGATAAAACTATATGTGAATTTCCAATTCTGTTAAGATACAATCAAATCGCCCTTTCAGAGGTTTGCACCAATTTGCACTTCCACTACCAGCATTAGAGTTTTTGCTTCTCAGTGTGCTTTTTCTAAACTTTTATTTTAAGTGTTTTTATGTATTTATGTATTTATTTAGAGTGTGCATGAGCAGTGGAGGGGGAGAGAAAGAGAGCGGGAGAGAGAGAATCCCAAGCAGGCTCCAGGAAAATATGACTTGAGCCAAAATCAAGAGTCAGAAGCTTAATCAACTGAGCCACCCTGGTGCCCCTTTGCTTCTTGATATGCTTTTGAACCTTGAGTATTATCGTGCCTCTTGATCTATGCAGGTATATCACTGCTAGAAATTATCTATTGATATTCTTGCACAACTGTGTCAAGATACAAGTGTAAGGATGCTCACTATGGCACTGTATACCAGCAGGAAGATAGAAACAGCCTCTGTGCCCCCAAAGAGAGGCTAAGTTAAGTGAATTATAGTGAAGTCATTAAAAAATGCAAGGTTGTTAAAAAGAATGAAATAAATCTGTACATGCCAATATGATGACTTCTAACGTATACCGCTAAGTGAAGAAGATAAGGTTCAGAATAGTGTGCATGGTATAATCCGGGGAGTAATAAAAATTATAGATCTGGCCTATGATAGACTTTTGTTCAGGGAAAGTAAACACAAAATACTGTTAACTATAGTGATCTTTGGGGAGAGTAACACTGCTTGGTGGGAGTGGGATGTGAAGAGGATGGTTTCACTTTAGTCTCTTTCTTCACTGCTTGGGCATTAAAAAAATTTTTTTAATGTTTGTTTGTTTGTTTTGTTTCTGTAGTTACTTTTATTTCTGTAAAATAGATCATCCTAAGTGGAGATTTCTTTTTTTTTCTATTAAAAAAGTTTTTTTAATTTTTAAAATTTACATCCAAGTTATAGTTATAGTTAGCATATAGGGCAACAATGGTTTCAGGACTCACGCATGCAATGTTTATTTATTTTTTACACGCATGCAAGCAGGGGAGAGACAGAGAGAGAGGGAGGGAGAGACAGAATCTGAAGCAGGCTCCAGGCTCTGAGCTGTCAGCACAGAGCTTGATGCAGGGCTTGAACTCAAGAACCAGGAGATTAGGACCTGAGCCTGTCAGACATTTAACTGACTGAGCTATCCAGGTGCCCCTGCCTGAGTGTTTTTATCAAGTGCATAGCTCACTTTACAAAACAGTGTAAATACAATCTTTGAATGTAATGATAACTAATTCCTCCAAATGAATATATATATATATATATATATATATATATATATATATATATATTTTTTTTTTTTTTAATGTAGATTTCACCAAGTAATGGTTTGATAGAAATAGACCAAAGAGGTGCCTGGGTAGCTCAGTTGGTTAAGTGTCTGCGTTCGGCTCAGGTCATGATCTCTCAGTTTGTGAGTTCCAGACCTGCATCAGGCTGTCTGTTCTCAGCATACAGCCTGCTTCAGATCCTCTGTCCCCCTCTCTCTGTGCTCCTCTCCCACTTGGCACTCTGTCTCCCTCAAAATAAATAAATAAATAAACTTAAAAAAAAAGAAATAAACTAAAAATACCCCCCACTTGCTACCTCACCACAGCGGGGGGGGGGGTGGCGGGGGGGGGGAATGGGAGAAAGAAAGGACACTGTGGAAAACACATTCTCCTATTTAAAGATTTAGCCTTACCTTTCTTTTCAATTGTGATTTTGTAAATGAAAAGTATGTAGACCTTGCAAGAGCAAGACTGTTATCTTACTGTTTTGGGGGTTGTAAAGTCTTCCCAAACCCTCATGTTTGAATTATAAAAACTCAAATTATTGAGGCTTATTTAATTAGGGAGCAATTAGTTTTTAATAGGATTCTTCAGTGTAAAATAGAATTTATATGAGGTTTCCTTTAATTAGTCATCTGACATATTTAAAGAGTGTTTAGTTTGCAAAAATGTGCTTCTATAGAACTCAGTTGTAAAAGCTGTGTGGCACACCTATAACAGGTGCATGGGAAGACACCCTCATGTGATAATGTGCTGAGACATTACTAACGAACCAAGTGGTATCTGGATGTTTGGGCAAGCAATTCACTCATGTGAATTCTTTTTAAGACTAGGTCCCAGTGTTATTACTTACACAGTGCATGGCAAAGTACTGTAAAAAATGTGAAAGGTGCATTAGGAACCTAAGAGCCTTATTTCTTGGGAACTTCAGACCTGAGGCAATATGTTTAATAGATAAAAGACCATCTTAGAATATATGATGCCATGTTTGTAACATTAGATACTTATTCTATATGTTACCTATTGTATATTATATATATGTATTTCCTCACACATTGTGGGTGTGTATATGTATACAAATACAATATAGAAAAAATATAGAAATAAATGCTGAAACACTCCTAAAGAATTGGACTGACATAGTAGGAATGAGGAGTCACTTTTGGTTTTTATGGTGTACTTTATATGCTTCTGTTGTTTTTTTTTTTTTTTTAATGTGTATTTATTTTTTAGAGAGAGAGAGAAAGAGTGCGAGAAGGGGAGGGACAGAGAGAGACGGAGACACAGAATCTGAAACAGGCTCCAGGCTCCGAGGCGTCAGCACAGAGCCTGACACGGGTCTCGAACTCACGAACTGTGAGATCATGACCTGAGCCGAAGCTGGGCACTTAACCAACTGAGCCCCCCAGGTGCCCTTATATGCTCCTGTTTGATTTATGAGTTTCTAAAGTACACATGTTGCTTTAATATCTAAAAGCAAATAAAGACTAATAAATAACGAGACAGAGACCAAGATGCCAATACTGAGTCATTTACCCAAGTTTATAACAAAATGGTTGAATTGGTTGAGTTTGTACTTTTCTGAATTAATGTAGACACATTTAAGTTAGGATCCTTACCTAAGGTCCAGTATAATCACAAACATTCAGGACTGCCTCTATTTCCTTTAGCATAGGTCAAAGTCTAAAAGAAAGCTTCAGGGCATGGATAATCTACCAGCAGTCCTTTACCTTTTACCTTTTTATCAATGTTTTTAAAAGGCAATGAATACACTATCAGAGAATTCCACCAATTATTGATTGCAGTTTAGTATGCAAAAAAAAAAAAAAAGTCATTGTCTTATCCACTGTTTCTAAAGGTGCTCTCCAGGGTAACAGATATTCTTTGAAGAAAATGTAAATGTGTGGGTAAATATGTTTGAAAAACACTGGATTTAACAATATCAATCAATTAAAAAAATTTTTTTAATGATTATTTATTCTTGAGAGAGAGACAGACAGAGACAGAGTGTGAGTGGGGGAGGGTCAGAGAGAGAGGGAGACACAGAATCTGAAGCAGGCTCCAGGCTCCGAGCTGTCAGCACAGAGCCTGACGCGGGGCTCAAACTCACAATCTGTGAGATCATGACCCGAGCCGAAGCCGGACGCCTAACCGACTGAGCCACCCAGATGCCCCAACAACTGGTTTTGTTTTTTTTTTTTATAGCCAGACTTCTCTAATAACGCAAGATCAGGAAGATGAGGTCTGCAGAGTCTCCCAAACTATTTGAAGACAGTCATATACTGAAGGCCAGTCTAGTGGCTGCACATTGTGGAGGCGTCAGCTAATGTTTGATGAATGAAGGAAATGGCAGGAGGAAGTTAAGGTGAGGAAAAAGAGAAAAAGTACATAGTACTCAGAGTAGATAGTACATGGAGTGTATCATTATCATTATCCTACTTCCCTGAAGCTTTGTACTGTCTAAATCATTATAATGAGTATTGATTTCAGAGTCTAAATTTTGGGCAAATGAAATTAATTACTACCATAAATCACCTACTGGGGTTGTAAAAGGAAAGACAGCTTCCCCAGGCCCTGACCTTAAAGAGTTTGATTCAGGGGCGCCTGGGTGGCGCAGTCGGTTAAGCGTCCGACTTCAGCCAGGTCACGATCTCGCGGTCCGTGAGTTTGAGCCCCGCGTCGGGCTCTGGGCTGATGGCTCAGAGCCTGGAGCCTGTTTCCGATTCTGTGTCTCCCTCTCTCTCTGCTCCTCCCCCGTTCATGCTCTGTCTCTCTCTGTCCCAAAAATAAATAAACGTTGAAAAAAAATTTTTTTTAATTAAAAAAAAAAAAAAGAGTTTGATTCAGATGATCTGAATCTGGGATCCAGAAGTATATTTCTAACAAGCAGGTAATTCTAATCCTTGTGATTTAAGAATTAGGTTGACAAACACTGATTCATGAAAATAAAATTTAGATAGTTTATATATAGGCTAAAAATGAAATGGGACAAATGAATTTACTTCCAAATGATCAGGTTTTTCAAAGTGGAACACATCCAAATAGGAACCAATATCATCTTGAGGATGGTTTAAACAAGCAAATGATCTAATTGCAAATGAAAAATCAAATGTTTGAAGACCTCACCTTCATAGTAAAATTTATCATTCTAATCTCATTATGTCCTACAAACCAACTTAGCCACAAAGCTTTGGCCTATGTTTATTCTTTGCTCTTAGTCTGGGATCACAGTTCTTACAACTGAATTCACAGCACTTCAGGGTTAGTTAAAGCCTTCACTAGCTCCAACTGAAGTGGTTCAGGGTAATAAAGAATCACATTCAGGTGTGCCTCCTGGGTCTGCCACTTATTAGTTGTATGGCTTTGATAGAGTCACTGAATCTCTGTAGATCTGTTTTCTCATCTGTAAAATAGACTATTATTTGCATTTATATCAAATAGTTATTGTTAGGATTAAATTAAATGAAGTAATTTATTTAAAGTGCATTATGTAGTAGCCATTTATGCACTGAGATACTGCCTTCTATCTGTGGGATTGTTTTGGTTTTGGTGTTTGTCGAAAATGCTAATTAACACATTCTTTTGCTTAACATTGAGGAGCAATTTGGTATGTTACACAATATTATTTATTTGTTATTAATAAATATTTCCCATTTTAAAAATTATTGATAAGAATCTAACAAATGACTTAGAATCAAACCTACTTTTGGAATAAATCTGGAGGACAGTGTGATTTCAAATATTTTATTCATTGACCCCATGACCTATGAAAATGCCCTGTTCAATCCAGTAATTTAGTAGGTTTGTTAACATTTTCCACACTTCCTGTCCTATGTGGAAGTAGGGCAAAAGTTGTTTGTTAACTTTTGTGTCCTCATCTGAAAAATGTAGTCTTTGTAGCATCAAAACATAAACACAAACTAACAATTTTATATTAATGGCATCTTGTAACTTCCTCCTAAACCCTTTTCCTCAATAGACCCCAGTGTATAATTGATCTTCCCCAATCTTAAGATGTAGAAATAACCAGGAAAAACCCATAAACAATTCAAATATTCAGTCAATGGAGTAAAAAATAATCTCAATTCTCTTTGTCTCTCTCTTATTAGGAGTAATTACCTGGGGATATATGTGTATATACATACATCTCCACACTGAAAGGGAGTCAAGATTGTGCCATGACTAAAGGTCTTGGTGATTCAATGACTATATATGAATGATTACTCAAATTTCAACCAACATAAGCCCTTCTTATTCACTAGATCCTTCCAGCCATGTGGAGAGGTAAACTTAAAGTGAAGACATAAGAGGGCAATCACAGAGAGGCAGGAATTATTTCAGATTCAAATCCATGTAATTCACCATTAAGCCAATTTAACTTCCAAAATATTAGGTTATATTCAATATCATTGACTTACAGCTTAAATAGCATGCAAAATGCTACATTGAATTCACACTATTATAGGAAAAAAATCTAAAAAGAAAGTGCTTTTAATTTACATATCCAGCATATACAAGACTTATCTATAGATATATGTAATTTAAATCATTAGTGCTTGAACTTGATAATTACAGAATAGGTTGTTCATCTTGTTCTCTTGACTATAGTCCCCTAAAGCCAATCTAAACTAACAAAAACTGAGCCATTAAAATATGCATTCTCCTAGACATTTTCATCTGCTTCTCAACAAACTCTTAAATCAGTTTGGTGAAAGTATACCAAGTCTGTATACTTTTCATATACCCAGACTGTGCCTCAGGAGAACCTTCAAAATGAAAAGGAAGCACCTAAATGAGTGGTTCATCCACCTTGGTTGCACACTGGAATCACTGTGGAGCTTTAAAAATATCAGATATCTTGTGAGCCACCCTGACATTTGATGTAATCAGTCTGGAGTATACCCTAGCCACTGGGATTTTAAAAAGCTTCCCAGCCAAGGTGGAGAGCCACTGATCTCAGGACCATTTCATGCCTGAGGAAATGAAAAATGATCTCCTATTCCTCCTAAGGATCAGGGGGTTTGGTAGGCTGAAATATGGCCCTTAAAGATGTCTACACTCTAATATCTAGAATGATACCTTGGATGGTAAAAGCTATGAAGTAGGAGTTTATCCTGGATTATGTGGGTGGGTCCTTATGAGAGGGATGAAGGAGAAGTCAGAGTCCAACAGAAGGTATGTGACAAGAGGCTGTGGGACAGAGAAAAAGAAATGTGAACATGCTCTGCTACTTGCTGGATTGGAAGATGAAGGAAGGAGCCACAGGCCAAAGGATGGACATGGCCTATGGAAGCTGGAAAGAACAAGAAAACAGATTCTCCCTTGGAGCCTCCAAAAGAAATGCAGCCCTTTCGACTCATTTTAGAAATCTGGCTTCCATAACTATAAGATAATAAATTTGTGTTGTTTTAAGCCACTGAGTTTGTGATAATTTATTACCACAGCAATAGGAAAATAATATAGGGGAGGATGAGTTCTGTCCAGGAGCAATTGGAAAGGGTCTGACGGGGAGTTCTTTGGCTTACAAATATCCAGACATCGAAAACTCGGCAAGAAAAGCCAAGGCCAAATTGCTATCACCCACATTTTTATTAAATTTTAAATTAAATTTTAAATTTCTTAAACATTTGCTAATCCTTATTTTCTTTATATGCAACAATACTTTTGTTGTGTAGAATCTTTTTTAAATTTTTTTTTTCAACATTTATTTATTTTTGGGACAGAGAGAGACAGAGCATGAATGGGGGAGGGGCAGAGAGAGAGGGAGACACAGAATCGGAAACAGGCTCCAGGCTCTGAGCCATCAGCCCAGAGCCTGACGCGGGGCTCGAACTCGCGGACCGCGAGATCGTGACCTGGCTGAAGTCGGACGCTTAACCGACTGCGCCACCCAGGCGCCCCGAATCTTTTTAATTAGAAATTAAATGTCACATGGGAATGCAAGCTGGTGCAGCCACTCTGGAAAACAGTATGGAGGTTCCTCAAAAAACTAAAAATAGAACTACCCTACGACCTAGAAACTGCACTACTAGGCATTTATCCATGGGATACAGGTGTGCTGTTTTGAAGGGACACACGCACCCCCATGTTTATAGCAGCACTATCAACAATAGCCAAAGTATGGAAAGAACCCAAATGTCCACCGATGGATGAATGGAAAAAGAAGGTGTGGTATATATATATGCAATGGAGTATTACTCGGCAATCAAAAAGAATGAAATCTTGCCATTTGCAACTACGTGGATAGAACTGGAGGGTATTATGCTAAGTGAAATTAGTCAGAGAAAGACAAAAATCATATGACTTCACTCATATGAGGACTTTAAGAGACAAAACAGATGAACATAAGGGAAGGGAAACAAAAATAATATAAAAACAGGGAGGGGAACAAAACAGAAGAGACTCTTAAATACGGGGAACAAACTGAGGGTTACTGGAGGGGTTGTGGGAGGGGGGATAGGCTAAATGGGTGAGGGGCATTAAGGAATCTACTCCTGAAACCATGGTTTCACTATATGCTAACTAATTTGGATATAAATTTTAAAAAATAAAAAATAAAATAAAAAAAGATTAAATGTCATATTATTACTGCCAGCAAAACCTCAGATTAAAACAAATAAATGACAATGTGACCAAACAGTTCTTATTTTTTTAATTAAAAAAAATTTTTTTTATTTATTTTTGAAACAGAGAGACACAGAGCATGAGCAGGGGAGGGGCAGAGAGAGGGGAAGACACAGAATCCAAAGCAGGCTTCCAGGCTCTGAGCTGTCAGCACAGAGCCCTACGCAGGGCTCGAACTCAAGAGCTGTGAGATCATGACCTGAGCCGAAGTCGGACGCTTACCCGACTGAGCCACCCAGGCGCCCCATGTGACCAAACATTTCTGAAAAGCTAACCCACCATGGGAAGACTGACTGGCTTTTAGGCTTGCAGGTCCTGGCTTGGTCATGGTAACTTCAAGGTTTTATTCGGTAGATTCTTAAGAGTATGATGAACATGTGTTATTGTGAAGACACCCTTTTTGGTGCTTACCATCCACCACCAGTCACTTTTGATGAACAAAAGGAAAGCCACCAGGCTACAAGAACCAGTCATATCTTGATCTTTCAGGTTTGACTGGACTGTCTTCTGACATTCTTTGGTGTCAGACCCGGGTTCCAATACAGTTTGAATATTAAGAGCCTAGAAAATGTGGCTCTTAACTTAGAGTTCTATCATGATTCTTTTTCAACTAAACTATTAACCCTAGGGGCACCTGGGTGGCTTAGTCAGTTAAGCACGTGAGTCTTGGTTTCGTCTTAGGTCATGATCTCACGATTCTAGAGACAGAGCCCCACATCGGGCTCTGTGTTGGCAGTGCAGAGCCTGCTTGGGATTCTCTCCCCCTCTCTCTCTGCCCCTCTCCACTTGTGTTCTCTCTCTCACTCTCTCTCTCTCAAAATAAATAAATAAATAAAAGTAAAAAAAAATATATAAACTATTAAACCTGAAATTAATTTAGATCACTTATGTTAAATTGCCTACGGAGGTGGTCCATTTAAAATAATTGTTCAATAAATCTTACTTCTCTTTACTGTAGAATATAAATAAAAACATCAAGAGATGAGAAGGCCTGAAGAGAAGCCAAACCAAAACATTATGATTTGTATGTTCAGGGACAACTTCTTTAACTTCCTTGAGTTTTATTTAACTCATAAATATATGCAAGGCAATATAAAAATATATCCCTACTTTTGTTTTTCATAGCCTGCAAATTTTCTAATATACATATTACTGGCATTATTATCAAGGATCAATCTAGGGCTGTCAGCCAGTTCCAATAGGGGCACAATCTCTATTAATGACTCAACAATATGAGTACATTCCAACCAGAATAATCACCTGTTGACCACAGAAAAAGGTTCTCCAGCGTATTCCTCTAGGAAAATGTACATATTGCTTAACCAAATAACCAAATCATCTCCCCACTGATAGCATTTTATTTGTAATATTCAACCTCTGTGGACTAAAGATGAAAGAAATACCATTAGCACCTCCTCCTGATCTTCCTAAACTCTACCTTCCAATGAGATTTTGGGTTTATCAACCAAGATAAGTCAAAGGCTTGGTGCATAGTTACAGTCAGGAAAAGTAGGAGGCCCTGATGCTCAGGGAGGTGGTAAGGCTGAGCCAAAGAGCTAGACCTGCTGTGGGAACTTCTGGCTCACCAGTGACCCCAAGGGTGTTACAAAATTTAACAAAAACTAACAGATGACAAACAAACAAAAAAAGAGCAAAGCACATTTATTCTCTCTAAATATATTTTTACATAAATCCCAAAATACTGTTCAAGCATGTGATGAAAATCAAACAGTAGAATGTTGCAGCTCCAATCTCTGATCTGAGTAGATAATTTGGACAAAAACAAACACACATACCTATTTCTAAAGGAGATGCACATCCCCACGCCCCCGGCCCACCTCAAGAAGTTCAACTTCTTAGATTAATCTAATCTGCTCAGTAACAGTAACATACATGTATTCCGTGATAACTTGTTTTCTGAAGCAATATGGGAACTCAGACTGTTGAGCCACTATTCCCACGCTTCTCCAACTAGAGACCCTTTATCTCACCAGAGGAAATTTTAGCCTGACAAACCTTCCCTTTTTTATTGTTAATGGTATATTTTCTTCCCAGGTGAGTTTTACCCCCAAAACACCAAGATCCAGTTACATCAGATTTTTAGGTGCTCATATGTCATTTGTACACTAAGCAAAATCCAAGAGATTATTTTCACCATTAATCTTCACAACTAATAAAAAGATGAATGTAAACAGGCAGCCTTAAAACTAGAGGTGAGCATTTTACCGGTAATACTTTCCCATAGCTCCTTGATGAAGATGATCCACTGAAGCAAAACTTCTACACGATCTATTAATAGAGAATGAGATTAATGAAGGATTATGTCATAATGAGTCTGCCTGCGAGTAGCTTCAGTTCTGGTCCTTTGCTGCCAAAATACAGTTCTCATTTCCAACAAACAAAGTCTATCTGAGAGAAAGCACAGAGCCCCTTTAGAACTGGAAAGTCCTGTGCATAATAATGACTGTCTAACTCTTCTTTTGCCAAAGAGCTTCAGCACTTTCAATGTCATAGGTCAATGCAGTGATTCAGAGGGGGCCTGATCCTTATCTAAGCTTTTGCAACAAAATTAGAATGTGCTGTAGTCTTATTAAAGAAATGTTTGTTCCTCCATCAATGAGCTGAAAAGAAAGCAGCTCAATGTACTTTTGCAAATTACAGCAATAAACTGCTTGAATTAACTGCTTTATTACAAATATTTAATTATTCTGAGGGTTAAATATCCAACATTTTGGAAAGGCAAAATTAGCAGTCCACTTGATAATCTACTTCATTTAAAATCTGTTACGACGGTGTATTTTTGTTTTTATTTTTAAACAATTCCAATTTTCAGTCGTCTTCATTGTAAATTCAGCCAGTTTCCATTTGGAATGAAAAAGAACACATATAGCCTTTAATTCTGAAGTAAATTGTCAAGAAAATCAAATTCATAATCTGTGAGAAATTACAAAAGGCAGACCTTGTTTTTATTTCCTAGGAACATGAAGTGTGACAAAAACGAAATAGGACTCAAAACACCAAGTTAAGATCAGTCACATTTTAAGTAACACCTATTTGAAAATCTAGATAAAAGAACATCATTATCATCATTATCATTATTAAGTTGGTTATTATTTAAATGTCCTTTAAAGTACACTCCCCTTTAAAACACAAAGGACCATGAATTAAAACTTTGCCTCACAAGAAAACTCTACAGATACATGTTGAACAAAAAACAAATGTCCTCAAAGGAAAGTTTTTTACTCCAACAAAATAAAATTCATCAATCCAAATCTGCTTTTCATTTATTAGTTCAGTGGTACCAAAGCACATGAAAATTATTTTGAAAAAAAAAACCAATCATTTTATCTGGGTTATATTCTTAAAAAATAAGAAAGTAGACAGCATTTTGCCATAGGGCAAAGAAAAATATTACAATAACAGAAAATGGATCAGCCAGGATATGCTTCAACAGAGGGACATATCAAAGCATTATTATAGTCTCTCTTCACTTACTGTTTGGATTCACTAATCTACATCACTAAATTGACCATTCAGTGCCAGAAAATCTGCCATGTAGGTCTCGACTTTTCATAGCAGCTCTTAAATGTGTATTCGGAAAGTACAAAGTGCTGAATATATTTTCAGCCTTTTTATACTACGATTTACAACTAATGACCTTAAGCAATGTCATGCATGTAAAACAAAATTATGAGACCACCCTGGTTTAGAGCAGAATAAAGGTATAGAATCAAACTTCATTATCATTCAAATTTAATAGGGGAGAAGAACAGTAGTAAAAAGAAAGAAAAAATCCATAGTAATATAGATAAATCTATTTTGCAGTTTTACTTTATAAAAATATCCTCCACTTTTATTTCGCTATTACCGGCTCAGAGTAAGTAGACAATTATCTAAGCTTAATGCCAAAAGTAATAATTCATTGCACACATTCAAAACCCTTGTGCCACATCAGCCAGTGCCTGCAGGGATAAAACATTTATCAGTTGCTCCTTAGAGCAATAGTGGGTTTGAAAATTTGGCTGCCCAGGCTGACATTTAGTGAAATCATAGTTTTTGCTTGATTCAGAACCCAACACAGGAAACCCTGATACTAGGATGACCCCACTGGCAGCGTGCCTCCTGATACCCACTGAACTGCGGGCTCCTCTCTGTCCCACTACTTCCCATGAAAGAAGTCCTTTTACGTCCCTGCTATAGTTGGCACACTGCCCTTTTCACAGACCCAACGAACCGTCATCTTGGATGTAACAAATTAGTACATTCTCAGAATAATAATAAGTTCAGGCATGAAAACACTATTGTTTTTATTTAGAAATGAAGTAACTCATTTTAGCTGGGTGACTTTTTCGGTGTAACACCACAGGCCAAAAAAAAAAAATCTTTTCTGAAAAGAATGGTCAATTTCAGGAGAGAGATGACACATCATTTGCTGTAAAAATCAGGGAACGGCGAAAAAATAGGGAAAAATGGCATTTGTTGCAGAGTAAAGAGAAAATAGGGGGTTCAAGAGAAATACAAATGTAAAACAAGTAATATGTCCATTTCAAAGTATAATTAGAGAAATAAGATTGGGAATAAGTACAATACACAGTTGATTTTCAGTATCAGGTTAAGATCTAGTAGCTGACTTTTCTGCTTGTAATTGCAAAAAATACACAACTAAGAGTTTTTTTAAATGACCTTCAAGTATATTAGAAAAATAATTAAATGTAGAGAATGTTAAAACACTAGAGAATAACGTAAACATGTTTTCATATGTTAATGACCATGTCAAAATTTACTTTCAGTTTTCAAAAAGATCCTTTCACTACTCCATGTGTGTGTGTGTGTGTGTGTGTGCACGTGTGTGTGTATGTTTCCATGCTGAAGAATTTTCTACTATGTCCATAAAGAAAAGGAAAAAGTTAATATTTACAAATTTGCATATAAGTCGAGTCTACTTAAAATCAGAGCCATAATTTATAGAAAACACTTTTCCTCATTATTCTGGAAGGGCCATCACCACCTTTCAATGTCAGGAACCCTGAAAAATACGACTATAAAAACTACTGTTACAATAGTCTTTATGACAGCTTCAACTGAGATTTAACTGAGATTTGAGTAGCAAGTATACCTTTAAGCGGACAATAAGATGAAATTAGAACTGACAAAAAGGGTGAAATAATAAAGTAAATAAATATATATTTTCAATATTCTAGATTTTCTCCAATGTAAATGTCAGCTCAAAATTATAATCTAGAAATCAAAACAATCATTAATCGACTCTCCCTTTGCTCTAGCCCTGATCATTTTAAACAAATCATGATATTTCATGTAAAAATGTACCACAAATTTACTAAACTTTCTGGTTCAAATGAGTTCAAGAATATCTCATTATAAATGGAGACAGTCCTGAAAAGGCAGCCAAGCATGACTAAAAAGATCACTCTTTTACACAAAAAATAGCCTTCTTATTTTACCCTTTGTTGAAAAGACATTTGGCCAGCCACAGGGGAAATACATAATCTACTTTTATATTCAAATAATTTATTTGAAAACTCTATGGCTACAATGACCCTAAAACAATTCTGGATTGAATATACATATTACATGGGTTTATGTGATCTTAATCATTGACTTGTTTTCATGTGTTAGCAATGATTTTGGCATTTCTTTTTAATAAAGAAAAAACATTCATACACTTTGATAAAAATTTACCATTATGTAAAATTATGTCTGAAATGAAACAGATGTTATTACCGTGGTATAGTTCTGTAAATAATTTTACCTGTGAAGTCAACTTTGAATATTGCAGTTCTTTTCATGTAGCAATCTATCAATTTGATCTAATATACATTCCAACACACAGTCTGTCTGGTAACAACATGTCAGAAATTATGCCATCATAATCTGCCTTTTATAAAGACAGGCAGATATGTTCAAATACTTGAACATTTCAAGATTTTAAAAACCTCCCTCCACATAGATTTGCTCTTTTCAATCCTGTGAATTTTTGTTTCAGTGTTTTGATAATAAAGATTGATATTATGAACTCAAAGTTATAGCATATTTAACTATGAAATATCTTCCCTCCTTTCCCACAGGAGTCAAAGAAGATGCCAGCAGCAAATGATGTTTGTCCATTTACTTTAAGTAAGACACTGGTCCTTTCATTCAGTTACTCAATATCCAAGATTATATAACAGCAGAGAATAGCATACACTGAGAAGGAAAAGCTTAAACCAATTAGTTTCCTTCTAAGTACTTTAGCCTTCCTTATTTGGGTTTTAAAAAAACAGGCAATCATACAATGAATTTCAAGCAGCCATACAAAGCATTTTAAAAACTGTTTCTACAGTCTTAATTTCCTTTCATCCTTGTACACATAAAAGAGAGGAAGTAGCTCTCACATTCGTGTTCTAAAATTGATCACTCAGATAGTCTAGAAAGTTTTCTATGCTTTCCACCCATGTTTTCTCTCTCACTTTCAAGGTACAAATGAGATATTCCCAGCTCTAACACAGAAGACCAAAATGTAAAATGTCGACTTGTCTTGCACATTCCGGGTGCCTCCCTAGACTCTGCCACTCTCCCAGCAGAGCAGAATGAATATCTGTGCTAACCATACATTTCAGGACAAAGGAACTAATTCATGGGGGAGGGGAGACCACACACCATTTATAAGGTTTGTTCAGTTTACAAGAAAACTATTGTCAATGCTTTGTTGATTCATTATGAATGACCCTGCGTGACAAATAACAAGCCGCCACCTCCTTGCTGAGCCTCACCAGAACGCTTCCTGCATTCGAGAGCAGCCCAGGATCTGCGGGGCTAATTGTTATTTAAGGAAACTATAGCTGTAGGTATATGGGATAGCTCTGATCACAGACCTAGCCATCTGGTTGAAGATTTGATGAAACTGTGGCTCTGGTACCCAAAAGATCACGCACAATAGCACAGTGCTTGCTACTGCTGTACAAAACTCTGATGTGAAGAACCAAATTCCACTAGAGGGAGTGAACAGAGCCCGGAAAGGATCATAGAGATGCTGACTCTATGCAGGGTCCCACCACCAGGACATTTTAGTCACTACGAAATCTTCTTGTCTCCCCACCTACAAAATGGGACTAAAATATTTTTTTAAAGGAAAATCACCTTAAAATCTTTTGTTGCAAAATGCTATACAGCGCGCAAGTATTATCTTCATCATCCATTGAACCTTTGTACTTTTTTCTCTGTCCCGAGGGAAATAATAAATTGACATATTTTCTATCATCAGAGATCCTTTTAAGACCACAATGTGATTGCACTCCAGCACATCTCACACTTATCCCCATTAAAAACACACAAAGGGGTGAAAGCAGGGAAAGAAATAGGTAGGCATAAAGGGCAGCTCAGATACACTGTTGTACAACATGGGCACTCTCCCCTAACCTGCCCCAGCCTCTAAGACGGCGAGTGTAACCATCGCACAAAGAAGCCTCAAATGGGCTCTGCATATGTTCTAGTTGAAATTGGCTGCTCTGTGGGTAAGAGCACACAGATTGCTCTCCCGAGTGGCCATTTGATTGCGAATCAGCTATGTGTTCCCCTACTGCTCCAACAACCCTGAAAGGCGTCCCGTATCTTTTTAAGTGGTTGGGTTAGTTGGAAGCACAGGAGAGAAATCTGTTCCTCTTTGTGGCACCCACATGGAGCATTGTAGTGGGCTTTTTTTTCTTTCTTTAAGGAATAAAGGGACCTTAAAAATAAACCCAGACCTCCATGTAGAAAAGTTCTTTGGCGGCCTGATGGGGAAAGAATCCTTCACCTTTACTTCTCCTTTGGTTTTATCAGCTGTGGGATTTCCCTGGGCCACCGAGTGGTCTTCAGAGGAGAATAGAGTGTTTCAAGGTGGTGGGGAAACTGGCACTCTTAGAGGTTGCTGATGGGATGTTACTTGGTAAGCCTCTGTGGAGGGCGGTCTGGCAATTTCTACCAAAACAATACTTCCAGGAATCTATCTCATGGCTCTGCTCCTACATGTGTGAAATGGCATATGCATATAAGGTTGTTTACTGTAGTAGTGTTTGCAGTAGCAAACATTAAGAACACCTTAATGTCCCTCAAGAGGAGCTAAGTATATATTATGATACAAGGATATAAGGAAATAACATACAATGTAAAAAAGAATAAGGAACTAATATAAAATGATCTCTAAGACACAGTGTTAAGAGGGAAGAAAGCAAGGTGTAGAAGAATATGAACTGAATGAGCCTCCTGTTAAAGAATCGGGGAATTGGTATATATGGCTTCTGGGTTCCATGAGAGCAGAACTCATGCTTGTTTTGCCCACCCTTATGCCTTTAGGGACAGGAAATATTTTACTTCAGGTGAAGAAAGTTCTGAAATAAAATGGTAGTGAATGAGGGACAGCAAAAGAGTCATGAATAGATTAAAAAAAAAAGTCTGAATTCAAAGATATACACAGAACTTGATAAAAAATTTCATGAAAAAAAAATCCCAGAAAATCCTAACAGTGTGATTAAGAGTGATTTTTCTCCCTGCGTCTTTATCCTTTCATCTGCTTGTCAATTTTTCTAGGAGGATGCATGTATTGAGTAATTTAACAACAAAACGAAATACTACATTGGACTTTTAAATCAACTGTACTTGGTGACGCTGGATGTGTGGTTTGGGAGATGGAGAAGTCGAGAACAGTTCTGAGTTTTTCAACTAGGAAAACCAAGTGGATGTTGTTGGGAGGAGTTGAATCGAGGAGGCCAATGAGAAGGAGACAGGCATTGGACTTACTACTAAATGTTTCTCAGGGTTTATGGCAAGCTGGCCTTAGGGTGCCACCTAGTCCACTGTAAGAACATGCAGCCATATTTCTACCATGGAATCACCTGGGAGTTGCCCTTGGGACACAGACAACCTTGTTTCTAAAGAAACTTACAAATCACTCAAAGCAGTGTTGACTTTCACTAGTATTGTTTCTATTGACTTGCAAATAAGTGCACTTGTGTAGGACAAAAATTCCTGCACACGCTGCCTCTGGTTACACAGAAACAGCTAAGGGTAAACAAGGTGGTGCTCAGCAGATTCAGGACCCTCTGTTTGGCATCCTCAGGATCCCCCCCTCCTTGTCGATTCCTCAAGGACATTTCCCACCTTTACTGGCTTCCTCCACAACCCGGAGCCCATGCTGCATGCATCCATCCAGCTGGCCTCTGCTCTCCACCTCCTCTCTCTTCCCTGTTCTCCTAGGAGAGGCTCTCTCCTCCCTCCCTCTGCCCTTCAACCAGCCAAGCTTTGCTTTTTGTGCAGAGATTCAATTCTATTTTAGTTAATATCAAATATTATTGGCATCATATCCTACTCTTCCTAAAGCCCTAGGTTTTTCTAGCATATGGGATGTCATGTGCATTTGAAAATATTAGAATATACTATTTTTACCTCTATTACAAAGTCTCTGACATGGAAGTATACTGTTTGCCAGCAGAACTTCTCTGAACAATTTCAGCTACACCAGGGTTTTGTCTAGTAGAGGCTTTCCTAAAGAGCCCCCAGGACTTCATGAGTGCCCCCCAAAAAATAATAAATGTTCAAATGGGTTGGGAACACTTGACTTCTATCTTGTCCTCTTAACAGCTTCACCAACAACATTGGCTGTTAAAGGCTCAGAAGAGTTCTATAATAAAAATCTGGTTTAATTTTGTTTAAACCAGAGTGTCCTACATTTATTCCTCCCCTTATTATTATTATTTACCGAATACCTTTTGTTAAATTCTTTATAAGAATGATCTCATGCAACCCTTACCATGACTATATGATGTAAGTGCCATTGTAATCTTCAGTTGACAGATGGGGAAAATGAGGCCTTGAGAAATTTAGAAATTTACCAAGTCAAACCACCATTGAGTGGCAGAGTCAGGATTCTACTGTTTCTGTCTGATTCTGGAGACGTGTGTTCCTCTTCTCTGGGACTTGTGGGCATCTTTCTTGACAGTGTTCGAATCTGTATTTGGACCCGAACTTTAAGGAGTGAAACAGTAATATCTGGGGGAGGGGGGCTGTGAGGTGGAAGGAGCAGGAGGAAAGGGAAACGGGGGCCATTTACACTGCTGCTCCTCCCCACCTGCCAATTCTCCCTTCAGGCACTTCATGTTCTCTTAAAATGAACCTCAGCTCCCTCATCTGAAAAATGGACATATCGATATTTCTCAAAATTACTATACAGCTCGAAGTTAAAAATCTGCAAAGTACTTACAGCATGCTGCGTCAGCATGGTGATCCTAACACACACTAGTGCCTGGCACGTGTAAGACCCTAAGAAATGGTGATAATACGACTTTTGACAAGTTTCTAAGCCTCTCTTATGTCTCAGTTTATTCACATGTAAATGGGGATAATAATGTGACCTACGTGACATCACAGGGGTGACTGTGAATATTATATGACGAGCTAACATGTAGAGCACACAGCAAACGCTATCTGGGTTTGTCATTGTAATTATTTCTCTACACGTGGCTAACAGCACGGAGCAGCTCTGGAAAGCACACCCAGAATTCTGTCACCAGAATGAAAAAAAAAATCAGGCTCTCTAATTCCAAAGATTCTACTGTCTATAAGTAGACCTTTACTCCTCATCCAAACAACTGTCCTTTGCTTCAAAAGTTTAGCTAGACCTCAGGTGCTGGTTACTTTCGGACAAAGCTCTTCAGATTTAAACAGAAGATACTTTTGGAAACAACTCTTAATCTTTCTTTTCAGTGAGTGTTGATTCTGTTTGGCAACATATGGCCTCCAAAGTTAAATAAATGGCTGCCACCAATGTCATAGCTACTTTCTACACTGCTTGGCCAAAAGAGAAGGAGGAAACAATCTAATCCCCCCACTACGTCTACCCACCACTACGGATTTCTAAACCCAAGGCTTACGCACTCTTACATTATGGTATCGTACTTCACTGTGAATTCGCATAGTGAGCGAGGAAACTCCATTAAGCTACGTCATCTTGCTAAATTTCCATGCACGTGAGTATCGGGGTGGGGGGCACAGAAAATTTGGTGATGATATTGAACCATTTGCATTTGGCAACTAGAAACTTAAACTTAACTGGAATGCACAGAAAGGGGTTTCCTGATTAAATGCTTTGGTTATTACAAAACCTTTTTTGCTTCAATTCATGTCGAAAATCTATTTAAACAATACATTTTATTACACTTATTTTACAAAATAACATGTAGTATTGCTTTGTAGAGAAAAATTGGTAAGACACAAATAATACAGAAAATGAAAACCAAGGATTAGCCCAAGCTGTGTAAGAACCCTGTCAATGTTTTACATATATAACCACATACCTTTACATATTTTTCACAAAGTTGGAGTTATGTTGTTTGATAGCTTTGCTTTTAAAACTTAACATTATATCATGAACCTTGTCCTGTCATTAAATATTTTTCTAAAAAGTTTTAATGGCTAAGATGTTGTATTCTCTGCACATACAAAGGTTTATTGTAAGAATCTCCTGTTGGTGTTGAACATTTATGTTGTTCCCTAACATCTAAATATCTCCTCCTTCCTCACATACTCCCCAAAGCCACTTGGGCTCCAGGCACAGGAATACTTGCTATGGTTGAATAATTCATGAGCTTTTCTAGGTCTGGGCCTTCGTTCCTGCTCTCTCCACCTAGACTGTCCTTTTCAGCCTAGCAAGTGCCCCATTCCCCAAGGCCTATCTAATCTGAGTAAATTACTTAATCTCTGGCCTCAGCTTCCACACCTGTGAAATGGACACAATAATGTTACTTTCCTCCCAATATTTTTTGAGGATCAATGAGTCAATACTTCTAAAGGCCTTAAAATAAGCTTGCCTAAATTTGGGAAATGCTCCACAAATGTTAGCTGTTTAATATTATTGTTACCTGACATACCGTCTAATCTGTATTAGGCAACCAGCTTGTACATAATTCCATTTCATCTTTAGGAAACACTGGGGGTCTAAAGATTTCATGCATGGAGTGCAGAGGTTAGAATCTGGAAGGGACTTCAGAGACCATCTAAATACTATGGTCCTCAAAGTATAAGTCACCTGAGGAGCTTGTTAAAAATGCAGATACCTGAGCTCCACTCCAGTCTTACTGAACCAGAATCTCTGGTGGGTGGAGCCTAGGAAAATGGATTTTTATCAAGCCCCCAGGTGATTATTAAGCATGAGTGTAATAGGAACTACTCATTACAGTCCAAAACCCTCAGTCTGCCAATGAGAGAACAAGGCCGTAAAAGGTTAAGTAATTCCCCTTAGATGAAAGTGGCAGAAAACCCATCTAGTTTGTGGAAAGAAAGAGATGCTGTATCTCACATCACCAGTGAAACACAAATGATTTCAAGGATGCTTCAATGATGCCGCAGTTCCAAGCTTTTGTACTGGAATAAAAGACGAATGTTCGCTCAGATCAGGCTTAAAATCTGATTCCAGATCTATTGGGAGGAAGATTGATCAAAATTCGACCTAACTGTGGTTTCTCATTTACAGTGAAAACGTGAATCCCAATGAAGAATTGATCTCAGTCACTGAACAGTGACTGACATTACTGTAAACACACATCCACACCGTGCGGTTCAAAGCAGCTTGCTCCTAATAAAGACATTTCTATTTTGTCTTGTCTATTTAATTTGACATTTGTCTTTTGGCAGAAGATGCATTATTAAGACAAGGAACAGAGATGTCTCCTTCCTTTTGGAACCACATGAAGAAATTTCATTTTATTTTATTTTAGGGGTGAGCGGATATGTGAATTGAGGGAAGATTTCCTGTATAATTATTTCTGAGATACATATTTCCATTTGAGGAAAAGCCATACAAGAAAATGAAGTCCATTCTTAATAAATCAGACTATTCATTTTATTCAAGGACCACTTCTATTTTTAAAAATGAGCATAGTTGATTCTGAAGTCAAGCACAACAGTGGTATTAGGCTGCCATGCCCACTGATTAAATCATGTGATTAGAACAGAGCTCTAATTTTAAATAAACCAAAGTAATACCTTAGAAAAAGATAATGGTACTGTATCTCCTGATGAAGCACATGATATATTTCCTAAATGAAAAAAAAAGACACTTATCCACAGTTGTTGCTTGGAGAAATGAACTATGGTTTCTACTGGAAACCTCTGAGGCTATTTATTATTATTGTCATGGTACTATTATTCAAGAGAGAAATAGATTGTTGGAGTGCACAGTGCAAACGGGTCCACTGTCTCAGGAGGGTTATCTTGTGCCATTGACTGTCTTGTCCCTGCATACTGGTAGGACAGTGTCCTGGGAAGCTACGCAATATATACAAGCATACCACAGGCTTGGCCAATGGTCTGCACTTGGTAGAAAGTTTCCCAGAAACAGTCTTTACCACTTTCCCTTTTACTCACATGTTCAAAGAAGAATCGTGTTGCCTTTTGGCATCCTCTCCTCAAAACCAGAAGTATGTAAGGGTGATGTGGATCACAGAAGAGTGGCCACAATTGCAATATTCATAAACAGCCAAAGGATTGCAGCTTGGGGTAATGATCTTTTGGGGATCACCAAGAACTTCTGTTCACGTTCTGCATCTCCCTCCCTTCTATCTCCACCACTCTTGTTCTGCCATCTTTCCCTCCTCATACCGCATCATGTCATTCCCTCCTCCTGTCAGACTGTAACAACTGGCTTCTGTTTGGCCTTGGCTTTGAAACGTTGTTAAGAGGCCAAAAGGCTGAAATGACCAAACACCTTGGCTCTGTTTCCTCATTTGACAGAATTTCAAAGCTCCATTTCAATCTTAATGATCTCAAAGATACAGTGGTTGTTATATAGTTTTTACTGACTGCTTAATCCATGACATTACTTCCATAGGGTGAGGTTGTTAGATTTCCCTGCAGGAAGGAAAATCTTAAGTCATCACACATTTCCCTGTGTGGTGTACTTCTTAGGTGATGAGTCGATCTAGAGCTTTAACATATGAGGTTGATTTCATCAAATCATGCATCACCTGTGTTTCCTTTTTTAAAACAATGTTTATTTATTTTTGAGAGAGAGAGAGAGAGAGAGTGGGGGATGGGGAGAGAGCGAAAATCCCAAGCAAACTTTGCATTGTCAGCACGGAGCCCTACATGGGGCTCAAACTTATGACTGTGAGATCATGATCTGAGCCAAAATCAAGAGTCAGATGCCTAATGACTGAGACACCCAGTGGAAACACAGCCACCTGTATTTCTTATATTGCTTACACAATAATCATAAGGGGTATTCTGTGCCATATTTTCATCTGCTCCAAAAACTTTACTGTAAGTAGAATGAAACTTTTCACACTGGAGCCAGGACAAATAATTTACAGATAATGAAGGGCTTGTTGGCTTTTAAACTGTGTAATGCATATATTATATCTATGAGCTGTGATTTAAAAACAAAATTGAGGACTGACTTCGGCATCACCTTCCTAGTACCGACCAATGCTCAGGACGGCAAAACTTGTATGTATTTCAGTACTTGGTTTGCTTAGAAAAAAAATGGTCTAATGTGAAGCCTCATATTTAGCTAATTTTCCACAATGACTCAGTACTGTTTCTGCCATACTGGAAATAGATTATTCCTGTCCATCTTCTCTATATGTGAATGAAATCTCTTGGGATCTGTTGAACGTCGTCTTATTAATGTGACCCATTCTCTTAATATATGTAAGCACTTTTCAGGTCTAGTTTGGGGCCAACAAATTGTTGCCAGCATATTGTTCTGGCATTCAGGTCAGGTATACATTGTTAAATCATTGGGACAAATTCTGGAAATGTTTAATGTGCTAAGACTGGCAATGCACTAATGTTAATTTGCTTTTTCAGTCAACACCCCAATCAGCTGTGTTTTTCTAAGATTTTAGTAGTTCACCAATTTACCCAGGAAAAATATTGTCAAAATACATTGGCCCTTGTTTTTGACTTTAATATCTGATTAAGATTACTGTAGGGATCAATTCAATTAGCCTGATAAGAGTCAGATAATATTTGTTGCTGATATTCTATAAATGTTTGTAGAAATATTCTAAATGCTGATAAATTGATGTATTGGTGGAAACTCTCTACAGATTGTTTGCCAAATAATTTCAAGCAATTCATTTAATTTTCTGTCATACCATTGTCACATGACATATGGCCATATTTAAATAATATTTAATTATTAATTTAATGACTACATGCTTAATTTGAAAACCTTAGATAAAATATGCAATAAGAATGAAAAGCAAGGTGTGGTTTCTTGGGTATTTAATAATGAGACATAAAATTCTCATGATAAGCAAAAATTAAAAATGACAATTCGAACCCTTTGAAATGTTATCTAATGTATTACGTGTTAGAGAGGCTCTACTCTATTTAAAAAATCATCAATACTTGAATTATAAATCACAAATTTAGAAATAATTTCACTTACTTTCAAATATCAAATAATCTGAAGGAAAAAATCTGCAGTGATTTATTTTTTATGAAAGAGCTATTTGTAGTTACTTTATCATCCACATTTTTTTTTTCAGTAAAAAGGGAATTAAACTATTACAGGACACCTTGTTAAGTAATTATATAGCAACATCACTGTGCAATTAAATAGCCATCAGTCCCTGCAGCTGAGAAATTTCAGGTAATTATTCAAAGATAATTTAATAGGAGAATTACTGTATTCAAGCAAGCATTAGCTAGTAATCTACCTCAATTAAAGCATCCAATTAATTTCAGAACCTTGATAACAGTTGCCTTTGGCAAAACTATCCTTTCCCCTCATTTGATCCTACATATACAATATTCCTTAAACATTGTATAAAGTTAATTTACTTCTCCAAAAAGAAGTCTCCAAAAAGTATATTAATACTAATCTCCTGATGCAAGTATAAAAAACATTCTTTCCTCCTCCTCCTCCTCCTCCTCCTCCTCTTCCTCCTCTCCCCTTCTTCTCCTTCTCCTTCTCCTTCCTTCTCCTTCTCCTTCCTTCTCCTTCTCCTTCTCTCTCCTTCTCCTTCTCCTTCTCTCTCCTTCTCCTTCTCCTTCTCCTTCTCCTTCTCCTTCTCCTTCTCCTTCTCCTTCTTCTTCTTCTCTCTCTCTCTCTCATACCTTCTACCCAGCCTCTTATGTAGAAATTGAGCAAGGTAGATTTGGATTCTGGAGCATTAACTTCCTCAGTTTTCATCACAAAAAGCAGAAAACCTCCTAGCAATGGAAACTTCCAGAAGGGGCTTTTGTTTTCAGATTGATTAGCTGGCTAGACAAACTATCTTTGGGAAATGTGTCCCTGTGAATTTGGTGGTGGTGGGGCTGGTGGTGGAGGAGGAGGTAACGATATGTGTACAAAGACTCTTTTGAGTAGAATTTCTTTGGGTTTTCACTTGAGTTTTCCTGCTCAGAAGAAAAAGCCTCAGGTTTGGAATCAGGTGGGTTTGGAAAGCTGCTTTGCAGGCTGCCAATCTTGTTGATTTTCCAACAAGTTTTTAAACTGCCCCTCAACAACGTCCTGGGTTGTACTTGATCACAGTTCTACCAATTTCTTGGGTAATTAACTCAGCTCTTTTGAGCCCCAGGTATGAAGATGCCTCACCCAGTGCAGGACACTACCAAGAGGCCATTCTCAATCCAGATGTGAGTGTCCTCTTCACTGGGTTCCATATGCCAAGAGTCTTCCAGAAAGGAGAGCACATGGCCAGTATCTGGCGCTCACTTGCCTTAAGACTAAATTAAAGGTAGTAAAATTTTGGTGCTAATGGAAAGTACATAGGTTTGCCAGATGATTAGAAATGCCAAAAGCACATGAATGGTTTGCCTCTGACTATCACTTTCAAGGATCCTGGAGTTCTCATAGCAGCTGTGGAAAGTGGGTAAGACCATGCAGACGTCCACTGATGATTTAGGAATTATTGCAGGCTCATCTCCCCACATCCTCATTTACCAGCAACATTTGTCTCTGTCTCTTTAACTTAATATTTTGGCTGTCTTTTCACCTTTAGTTCCACTTGGAAAAATGACCCAGCATGGACTTTTTATTTTTATTTTGACCCACCATTCTCTTAGGAGACCGTTTTCAGTATTCTGCTGCATGGGAACATATTGCATCTATAGGCTATGAGCTCCTATCCCTCCCAGGCTCTTGGGACTCTACCCAGCACAACCCTCTTTTGTCAGAGGAGGGGGACAGAATGGTTGCCAGAGGTTACTGGGCTAGAAACATGTTGTTCAGGCCTAGACTAGGGTGGGGTGAGTGAGGCTGAGTCACGCACGTGATGGGTCAGATCCTGTCTAGTTTTTATATGTATTTTTTTTATATTGTTGCTGTACTTGCATCTAGTTGCTAACCACTGCAATAGAAAACTGAGTATCGTTGCTCCACTTCTCCTCATCATTTGCCCAAATTTCTGATAAATCTAAAGTTTAAAATTTCTCCACTAAATGCATCATCACATTTTTCCACTTTGGTCATTTTTTTTTCTAGGAGGTAAAAAGCAAGTCACTTTTCTACTGCAGAACTATAACAGCTATGCTATAAATGGCAAACCTTTTAAGATACTACTTTTAAAGGTAATTCATCTTCCACAAGGTTCAACATTGTTTTTCTAATAGAGTTTAAGGTTTTAGAAATTCATATGGGAAAACATTTTTGGTCATCCACTTCATGTTAATTAACTTCCACCCAACAAAGGCATTCCTGAACTCGTGGCTTCCCAGCGAAGACTGAGAGTTGAGTCTGGCAACTTTTGGTGTTGGTCATGTAACAGGTAAGAGGATACACCCAGGGCATCTGGTACCATGCCTGGCACATATTAGCCTCAAAGCATATGTACTACATGAATGAGTTCCTCTGCCTTCAGGAGCAGGCTTTATTTTTGATGTATCTTGGATAGTCTAATCAATGTGCAGTTTTGCTGTTAACTTCACAAAGTTGTATGAACTACCAGATCAATGCACTACTTTCCTGTTACACTGAGATTAACCAACAGGAAAGACTAATCTTTTTAAAGCAAACAAACAGGCAAACAAAAATATCAGTTTGGATGTTCTATATCTCAGTCTGTTTGGACAAGAAAGAATTAAAGAACAGAAAAAATAAAAAGAAAAGAGAAAATGAAATAAACTTCCAAAGAGATATCAATGATGTTTATTCCCACAAAGGAGTTTACTGGCATTTACCAGGTCCAAGGCACAACTTGTAAGATGTTTCCACTTTGTTATGCAGGCATCATCAGCCACTGGCAATGTTTACTATCTAGAGTTGTGATCTTGTTGACATCCAGAGTCAGATTATACATCTATCAAACCTTTAATCATGAATGCATTCCTAGCACTTATAATCCAAATGATTAAAGCAGGTAATGATTTCTCCAAAATAACCACAGATGCCCAAAGGATTTAATTCACTCTCTCCCGGTATCTCTTGCTATTCTAATTATTACTGCTTTTGGAGTTAAGTCACCTGTAATTTTCTTTTAAACTTACAAATGGTATACTTTGCTTTCTTATCATGTCACAGAACTCTGTTATTAGCCACATTTTGGGAAAAACCTTCAGAAGATTTCAAAAGAAATTTTAAAGCCCTAGTGCACTCTACTGCTGCAAACTCCCAGCATACCCTAAATAAAACAGCCCATAATTGATTAATAAAAAAGCTAAGTAATTTTGGTATTAATATGATCCCCTGGGAGGCCCCCATAATCACAACTAGCAAGCCAGTCACAGTATTGCTCAATTACATATCCAGGTAAATAATCTGCAAATCAGCAAACCCTATAAGGGGATTTTCAGCATTTCCAATTTGTTAATCCATGATAAATGCCTCTCAGAGGTCGGACAAAGCCCAGACTCTTTCATATTTTGAGACTCCTGGTTTGTTAAAATGCTTTAAAGCAGAGTTACCAAAGTTGTTTTAGGTCTAAAGTATAGCATTTAAAATGTGACATTTTTAGCACTAATTCTAACACATTTGTGCTATAGACATACACAAAATACAATGCTATATGACTGTCCATATAAAAATTATATTTGTAGAATTGTCAATTTGCAGTGGACTCTGGGTGGCCTGACCTGGGACCGGGGCACTACCGTTCCCTTCTCTCCAATCTGTCGGGATAGCTCTGTGACTGCATGTGTTTGTTAATCCGCTGGAGGCCTTCGGTGAGCAGGAGGTCTGGGCTCAGATGCAGCCAGATACCGCTGGCACAAAAATGAAAGACCTTCTCTCGGCCTCCTTCTAGTTGCTCTTGTTAGACAATTCTAAGAAAGGACTCATTACAATTACCTAGACGAACACAACTCAGTGCTTAAATCCTTCATCCTCTTCAAAAGTCTTCTTTCCTGTGTCACACTTTTCTGTTACAGTTCAAGTTCTTCTCTCCTCAACCCGACCTCCAAAGATTAATGATTCTACCTTGTAGAATTTTGAAAGTGTACTGGCATTGCCTCCACCCTCCTGACACCACTTGTTTTGTTTTGTTAAGTAATTCTAAGCTCTTTTAAATTTCTTCTAGGAGTCTTGGACTATTTTTATCCTCTGAAACACTGAAATTATCAAACTTAGTGCTTAAAGTGAAAGACAGTGAAGAGAAATAATGTGATTTTCGCATTATTTTAACCAAAGGGATACATGTGATGGACTTAATCACAGACATAGTGTAACGTTCTCCTGTAAAGAAATATCATCATTTGCCGATCTCTTTAGTAGATATTGTAGAAGACACAAAATATAAGAAATGGGTCTTCATGTAATATTCTTCATATAAAAACAGCTCTTAAAAATCAATGAGAAACAGACTAACATGGGGAAAAAACGAACAAAGGGCAAGAATAGGAAATTTCTAAAAGAATAGAAGTGCTCAATTATCATATGAAAAATTTATCTTAAAAAAGCTCATCTTCAGTAGTAGTCAGTGAAATGCATATTCAAACAATAATGAGGTACTATTTTTGATCTACCAATCTGGCTTTGTTTTGTTTTGTTTTGTTTTTAGTGATAGTAGTGATGGTGAGGGTGCTGGGAAATCACTTCTCTTCTACTTCTGGTGGGAGTTCAAACTGATAGTACCTTTCCGAGAGCAATTTTACAATATGAATGAAAAACCTTAACATTTCATACTTTTAACATGGTAATCCCACTCCTAGGAATTTAACGTAACGAACAATCACAGATATGGAGAAATACAGGGACGTTTACCACAACCCTGCTCATAATGGCAGGAACTGGAGACATTGTTATTGTCTGAAAAAAAAAAAAAAAAAAAGGAGACCCGCTGAGTACAGTGTAATATGCTCAAATGGGGGAAACCATGTTCTACTGAAAATCATATTGTAAGGACTATTTAATAACAGAAATATTTTCTAAATGTGTTGTTATGTTAAAAAATACGAGTTAGGGGCGCCTGGGTGACGCAGTCGGTTAGGCGTCCGACTTCAGCCAGGTCACGATCTCGCGGTCCGGGAGTTCGAGCCCCACGTCAGGCTCTGGGCTGATGGCTCGGAGCCTGGAGCCTGTTTCCGATTCTGTGTCTCCCTCTCTCTCTGCCCCTCCCCTGTTCATGCTCTGTCTCTCTCTGTCCCAAAAATAAATAAACGTTGAAAAAAAAAATTTAAAAAAATAAAAAAATAAAAAATAAAAAATACGAGTTAAAAACCATTAGCTATACACGATATTACTTTTTTTAAAGTATAGAATAAATGGATACAGAAAAATATCTGAAAGGGTATATGCCATAATATGTACGGTAGTATATCTGGGTGGAGGGAATGCCAATAATTTGTATTTTTAACTTACGTTTATCAACATTTCCTAAATTACTTAAATTAAACAGATCTAAATTTTTATCATTAGAAAAATATGATTTATAAAGGAAAGACATGCACCCAGATCACAAGGCGTTTACAATTCCATACAATACGATAACACAAAGTATTTTTTTGATGATCATAAATCTGGGTATTTTGGGGGAAAATCACAAATTTTAATTTAAAGGTATTCATTAAATGTAGACCTGAACATGATTTAACTTCTCCATATTTATAAAGCTTTCCATTTAAATAAACTCATAGGATTTTGAAGAAATATCCTTTATTATTTTCCATTCAAAATATAATTATTATAACTATGCAGAATTCTATATATTTATTTTGTATTTTTTAAAATGTTTTCATTTTATTTTTGAAAGAGAGAGAGAGTGCTAGCGGGGGAGATGCAGAGAGAGAGGGGGACAGAGGATCCCAAGTAGGCTTCATGCTGACAGCAGCAAGCCTGATGCAGAGTTTGAACTCAAGAACTGTGAGGTCATGACTGGAGCCAAAGTCCAATGCTCAACCGACTGAGCCACCCAGGCACCCCAAAATCCTATATATTTAACCTATGTATGATTTAAGCACAGCTTGGGAAGGTATATATATTTCTGAAAGATAAAGACAAACACAGTAAAATCTTGGATTGCCAGTAATTTGTTTTACGAGTGTTCCGCAAGATGAGCAAACATTTCTAATAAATTTTTTACATTTATTCATTTTTGATAGAGAAAGACAGAGCACTAGTCAGGGAGGGATAGAGAGAGAGAGAGAGATGCAGAATCCGAAGCAGGCTCCAGGCTCTGAGCTGTCAGCACAGAGCCCGACGCGGGTCTCGAACTCACAAACGGTGAGATCATGACCTGAGCCGAAGTCAGATGCTTAACTGACTGAGCCACCTAGCCGCCCCTCTAATAAATTTTAACTTGATAAACAAGTAATGTCTTGCAATATGAGTAGTACGTGACGTCAAAAGTCACATGAGCAAAACTAAGCCATTGGTTCTTCTCTCTTTCTCTAGCTGCAGAATTACTGGTGATCATCTTCCATGCCTGGATATTTGCTCAGGCCACAGTGTGTGGCAGAAATCAATAATTTTTCAGAACAATAGAAGGTGCCCACAACTGGCATTGGTGTGCTTTTTCTCACTTCAAAGCACCTATGGACAGTCCTTTGTTTTTCCATACAAGAGTAAGTTTAAGAATGTTTTGCTTCGTTCTAGGCTAGGCTGCCTGCAGATATAGACCCTTTCCTCTTGCTGCCTTATTGCCAGTTATGTTAAATGCAGTATATGACAAGAGTGTATTAATACTGTACTGTAGTCAACATCCATGCAAGTGTATGCAATGGCCCCCTTGCAGAGAAAGGTTGAAAAGAAAGGTGGTGATGATTACGGGGGAAATTAAGGAAATCATCGAGAAGTACAAACAACGTATGCGAGTGGCTGAAATTGCAAGATTTTATAAGAAGTCTATGTCTGCATCTCATCTGGAGAGAGACGGAGGAGAAATCCCTGACTTCAAATGAGATTTGGGAGATGTGTAAAATGTGGGAAACAGTGCAAAATTTTGTAGAAAAGCACAACCCAAAAAAGGCTATAGCAGTGCAAGTGATGAATCTATTTAACAACAATGCAATGTTACATTTCCATGAAATCCTCATAAGGAGTCAAAAGGAAGTGTCACTGGATAGCTTCCTTGTTAAAGTTGCACGAAATGAAAAAGATTCCATTGAGCCAATAGACAGCAGTGATTCCATTAGTGATAGTGAAAGTCGTCCTACACAATAATCCTACTCTCTCTTGTCTCCCTCACACCAGCCATGAAGGTTTTCAAAGGGGAGTGCAAGCTGATTTGTCTATTTTCCTTTATATTTTTTATTTTCTTTATTATTTTGTATTATATTGCAGTATTGTAATTATTTTTATATGAATATTTTTGGGTTGTGGAAAGAATCAACTGAGTTTCCATTATTTCTTATGGGGAGATTTGCTACGATATACAAGTGCTTCAGATTACAAGCATGTTTCTGGAATGAATTATGCTCTCAAACCAAAGTTTTGCCATACTCTCATCTCATTTGGTTAGTGGACAATAATGGTTGTAAGACTTTTAATGACACTGACCAGTAAAAGTGTAATTTTCTTTAAATTTGAGTTCAGATGTCCATCTGAGGCTAATCTCCTTTGACGTGTGGGCTGGGCTTCCAGGCTCTTTATTATCGGCATGCTTTGGTGGCCAGTGCTTTCCTCCTCATCCTGAGAGAGACCACCAAGTCCCATGGAGGGTAAAGGGACTGCTCTGATTCTTGCTTCCTCCTACCTCATGCTCAATACTATTCCCAAATGAACATGACCTCAGAAATCTCAGGTGCCTCTCAAGACATCAATTTTTGTTTTATTAATATTTCTTTTTATATAGAATTTTTGATGATAACACATTTTAACTGCAGAAAATTTGGATATATGAAAGATACAAAAGACAATAAAAATCATTCATGATCTCAGTACTCCAAGAGAATCATTAACTTTTTTCACACTTAAAAATGTATTATGAACTTTTACCCACTGCTGTTAAATATTCTTTTTATATAATTTTTAATGATGGCACAGTATTTTTTCTATCTTATGGATGCCCCATGGCTGATAATAACTTTTTTTCCTATTGTTGGACATCTAGGTGGCATGATAAGCATTTGATACAGACATTTCTTCCTGCATGTATCTGATGATGCTCAGGTTGATTGCCAGAAGTGAGAGGGTCAAAAGATGGGAATATTAATAAAAATTTTGATAGATATTGTCCACATTTGCACTAAACACTTTGCATTAAAACATTGGTTTTAAAAAGATGGTCAACTCAGTCTGCCCTTTTGCACAAAGCCTTTCTTTTTCTTTTTCTTTCTTTCTTTTTTTTTTATTCCTAGTGAAAAAAAAGATCTTATTTATTTATTTATATTTATTTAATTTTTATATGTATTTTATTACAATTGAGGATGATCATATCATTATGCTTTCATATACTAATTGGTCATTAACATTTCTTTTATAAATTGTCCATTTTTTTTTTGGTTAACTACTGGGTTTTCCATGTGTTTTTCAAATTGTTTTGTGTATTAGGGATTTTAGCCCTTTATCCATTATATAAGTTAAAATATTTCCCCTAGTACTTTTCTTGGTAAATACACATACCCTAAAATCTACCATATTCACCATTTTAAAATGTATAATTCATTGGCATTAATTATATTCACATTTGCCACCATCACCACTATTTCCAAACTTTTTATCGTTCAAAACAGAAACTCTACCTGTAAAAAAAAAATAAGGCTCCATTCTGCCCTCCCCCGATCCCTGCACCCCTCATAACCTCTAATCTACTTTCTGTCTTTTTAAATTTGCCTACTCTAGACACTTTGTATATATGGAATCGTATAATATTTGCCTTTTTGCGTCTGGCTTATTTTACTTAGTGTGTTTTCAAGATTCATCCATATTGTAGCATGTTTCAGAATGTCATTTCTTTTTGTTTTTATTTTTTAAAGATTTAAAAAAAATGTTTATTTATTTTTGAGAGAAAGAGAGTGAGAGAGCAAGTAGGGAAGGTGCAGAGAGAGAGGGAGAGACAGAATCCTAAGCAGCCTCTGCACTGCCAGCACAGAGCCTGAAGCAGGGCTTGAACCCATGAACCATGAGGTCATAACTGGCTTGAGCCAAGATCAAGAGTCAGATGCTTAACCGACTGACTGAGCCACCCAGGCACCCCAGAATGTCATTTGTTTTTATGACTAAATAATATTCCATTGTTTGTATAGGCCACATCTGGTTTATTCATTCATCCATAATGGATTGAGGCTTTCCCCCCACCTTTTGTCTATTGTAAATAATGCTGCCATGAAGTTTGCATACAAATATCTGTTTTAAGTCCTTGTTTTCAATTCTTTTGGGTATATATCAAGGAGTGGAATTATGGGTCATATGGCAATTATATGCTTAACTTTTTGAGAAACTATCAGACTGTTGTTAGTCTTTAAGCCTTACAAATGCCACTAGCACCTAAAAGTAGAAGCTATATGCTTCCTTAGCATGACTAGCAAGTTCATAATGTCCATATTCCTTTTTTTTTCCAAATTAAGATGGAAAAATATCACTGAAAACGTTTTTTGTTGGGTTTTTTTTTTTTTTTTTTTTTTTAAAAATTTTAAAAAAAATAAATTTAAAAAATATTTTTTTGGTTTTTTTTTTTTTTTTTTTTTTTTTTTTTTTACAATTTTAACTCCAGTATAGTTAACATACAGTGTTATACTAGTTTCAGGTGTATAATGTAATGATTCAACAACTCCATATATTACCCAGGGCTCATCACAACAAGTACACTCCTTAATCCCCATCATCTATTTCACCCATCCCCCTCCCCACCTCCATATTCTTTTTCAAAACAGAAGCATCTTAAGTAGAAATGAGAAGACTCCTCAGTCTCTACTGAAATGTTTTCCCAGTGGATCACTATTCTGTCATTAGAGTTAGCTTGTCACTACTGTAGGCCTAAATACAAGTCTTTGAGGCCACTGCCCATTTATTTATTTATTTGACCAAATTATTTTCTCTCATAATGAAGAGATGCTCCATTTTATTTCCAGTACTATAACAAAGGTTTCATTCTGGTGAAGCACAAATATTAAAATGCTAGACTTGGCACTCAATCGTCATGAAATATGTCTTAATGTGCCAACACAGACCAATTTAAAATTAGTTCTTAAAAAGGCATTTCTTTATTTGAGTTTGAGGATACTTTATGAGGTTTTTTCTTCTTTACTTCCCAGAAATTTTGACACCAAAAAAGTAAATCCATTTTTTAATCATCCAATTTTTGAGTGTGACTCGTTAATGTGGATTTGAAGCATAAGAAATTTTAAGTTGAAGAGAAATCTAGATCTACAACCTTATTGAAATTATTCATTCATCTCACTGAAATCTATGATTTCTTAGAAAAATTCTACAGTTCTCAGTAGTTACCTAATTTATTCTTGTCAACATATCAAATGCTGGGGGTATTGGGAAATTGATGCCTTACTGAAAGACTGAACATTGAGTGCCCCTCAGGATACTGAGAATTACTCTGGCTCAATTCTATTAATGCAAAGCCCAGGAAACCCAGATTACCCAAAAGGTAATCTGATTCGGAATGATACAATATCTTTCTTTACTGGTGTAATAAAAAGACCCATGGTATGGCTCCAGAAGACCTGTCTGATTATTTAATTCCTTATAGTCATTTTAGTATTTTTAAAGTGTACTAAATCTAAATATTTTCAGAATTGAATATCTCATTCTAAATTCAATAGCACATGTAATGACTTTTTATCAACTTCTTAATCAATAAAACCCATTATAAGGATCAAAAAAAAGATAGTTTGTCTCAGTTTGGATTCCATCTCTACCATATACTACTTGTGAGACCTCAGGCAAGTGATTTTACTCTTCGGAGCCTCAGTTTCCTCTGATGTAAAATAGAGATAAAAAAAAAAAAAGCCTAATAGAGTGGTTGAGGAGATCCAAGTACTTTTTTTTTTTTATTTTTTTTCAACATTTATTTATTTTTGGGACAGAGAAAGACAGAGCATGAACGGGGGAGGGGCAGAGAGAGAGGGAGACACAGAATCGGAAACAGGCTCCAGGCTCTGAGCCATCAGCCCAGAGCCTGACGCGGGGCTCGAACTCCCGGACCGCGAGATCGTGACCTGGCTGAAGTCGGAGGCTTAACCGACTGCGCCACCCAGGCGCCCCTCCAAGTACTTTTAAAATCGGAAACTTATCCATTGGCTCTTGAGTGAAGGCAGTTTTGCCCCTCAGAAGTATTTGGCAATGTCTGGAGACATTTTTAGTTGTCACATTTTTAGTTAGCTTAGGTAGAAGTCAGTGACACTGCTGAATACCCCCTATTGCATAGACCAACACCTTACAACAAAGAATTATTCAGGCTAAAATGTCAGTAGTCCTGAAGTTGAGAAACCCTGCTCCACAATTTTTTTTTATAATTATTAGTTCTATGCGGTGAGCTACGACTTGCTTCTTGACTTCATTGCTGTGCTCCTTTTCAATGGCTCAGGGTCTTATTAAGAGCACCCTTTTTCAATCAAACACCAAGTAATGCATCCACAATAACTGCCTCTTTAAGTACATAGCTTTACCTAGTTTATCACTCTTCTCCTATCAGCATACACCAAGTATATGTCTATGGAGAAAGACTAGTAATTGTATGACTTAAACGTGCCTAAACCATGGCTTCTTTTAAATGTACCACCAAAGCGCACCACTTCACTTGAAATGGTAAAGAGCTGCAGAAACAACACGAAGACAGTAACCTGGTATTCAAGCAATAAGTGGCAGAATAACTCTTGGATGAAGTTGAATACTCAGCTGTTTTGTAAGCCACCAAGCTATTTGCTTGACTTAATAATAGAGTCGTGTTTTTTCTAGGTCTCCATTTCTCTCTCTGAAAATGAGACTTGGGAAAGAGAATCATGATCATGAATGGGGACAGAGGCTCTGGGACACCAGCTCTCATCAGTGCTGTTGCTATTGAGGGGACAGTCTATTACTCTTTACTGTCCGGGTGAAGAACCATGAAGGAAAATGAAAATATGTATTTTCCTCATATATCCTGGACATGGAGCTCCAATGCCCCTGTTCATAAATGAAACAGAAAATACACTGTCTCTGAACTACCACTGAAAAGTCCTGTTAGTTTGGTCAACTCTGTTAAAAGAATGGCACAGTTAATTCAGTGATAGATTTTTTTGATTTTAAAACTTCTTCATACTAGCTGTTTGGCTCAGACTGTGTCTGAATACATAAACTGATCTGACTAGTTAAGTCAATCAACAGTTCAAGAAGCTGGTGAATAGAGATCATTTGAAGAGATGATGGTCTTTTAGTCTCATGGAGATATAACCTTTACCTGACTCTAAGTGAATCACAAAATTATGTAGCTCTCTAAAATTATACAGGCAATTATGAATACCCCAATTAATAAAAAAGAAATGTCTTTATTTGCTTAGTGGACAGGGATATGAAAAACAAGGAAAAGTGTACATGCTATTCAATAGATGTATGATTAATTCTAGATGATTCAGTCAGAAATCCTATTCAAAGAAAAAGCTATTTATCCAAACAAAATCATCCTCTGTGTTTGGTTGATGCAGAAGGTGCCTTAATTTCTCTGACATATAAAGGAGGTAGATCTTGATGTCCAAATACAGACAGAATGTAGGCATTTCTACACATTGTTGTCAGATAAGGACTTGGAGCACATTTTTAAAGATTCTTGGGAGGCCACTGAACTTGGATCATTCTTAGCTAAGTTATCTAAAATACTTCAAATACTTTAAAATAAAACTAATCCCTGCACTGGTGGGTTGAAAACTTTTCCTATCCCCAGGGCACTAAAATAATACCCTTTCGAACAGTAGGTGAAGTATTTTAGGCGACAGCTCTCTAGTTATAACAAGGCAAGTCAATTTTTAGGAATTAGGGATGCTAATCACAGTGTCTCAAGATGTGCATCGCTGGGGAGTGAAATATAAGACCACAAACTGACAGGACTGCAATGTGCTATGCTCCCTTGAAGGAGATGTAAATGGGAGGGAGACTCAGCCTCCTGGTCCCTCCACGGCTTGATCTACCATAAAGGTCAAGATAATTGGCCACATACAGCAAAATCAACACTGCTTGCTCTACCCTCGCCTAGCAGATAAACGTAGAAACTCAGCTTCCTGCAGGGCTAAGTGGTGGCTAGCCCAGGTGGAGGAGGAGAAGGTCTGAAAATATGCATGTAAGAACACAAGGCACTGTAATGATGCCATCAAATTTAGCATTAAATATATTTTACAATCAATTGAGATACCGTAGGCTGCCCCCAAACATGCATGAAATTCTTCCAGGGTTTTACCAGACTGCATACTCTCTGATGTTTATGCCTTTCTAGTGTTTTTGGACTTTAAAAGCTCTCAACACTATAAATGTACTTGTGTTAACAAATAAAACTGCAACGAATGCAATTTCTGGTTTAATGTCATCATTAAAATATGACTACTGAAGCATTCAACTTCCCTGAAATGTCCCAATTAATCTTACAACCCAAAGCTAAGGTAGTCATTGACTAAAATAGTGTCAGAAAATTCACATACAAGTAAAATAACTGAATTACTAAAAGTTGCCAAATGGACTAAAAGTTTCATATATAATAGGAATCATTACAGAGGTTATCAAAGGCATATATTTCTTTTACCAAGTGGAGTGCATGATTAAGATGCACAGTGGACAAGACTGTCGGTTTGTATCACCACACACAATGATTATGTAAGGACATCATGGGCGTGTGACCTGTGTGGTTGTGTTGCACATTGTGTTCAAAGGGCTCCACATTTGGATAATGTTCCGTTGTTGCTGTCTTGAAATTTTTAATAATTTTTTTTTATAAATGAAGATCTCTGCATTTTCATTTTGCACTGGAATCCACAAATCATGTAGCTGGTCCTGACTGAACAATATAACCCCCACAGAAGTGTTCTTGTCTTACACTTTCTGGTAAGATTCTTCATGAGAAATATCACCCTCAAAGGATAAACGACATGGAATAGGAGGTAGCTTCAAGAGAAGGAAAAGTATTCGGGGGAAGTTGAAAATGTAAAGACAAAATATAATTATGGATTTTGAAGAAATGATTGAATCTTTCCACTCCCAGGAACTTGAGTTAAGATCATAATGTAAGAAAGTAGCTCTTTGATTGCTAACCAGAAGTCACTATGGGGAAAAGAAAATCCAATGTCTGAGCCATAGGACATTAAGAAGCAAGTTAATTTGAGTTCTTTTCTGAAGTTTATTTAAAAGGACTAACTGGAACCGTTTCAAAGAGAACAGTTAAAGGGCTGCTGACGTATGCTCAAGTTGGTCCTAATTAGCACTGAGAGTAGGTTTATCGTAGTGTTCTGGAGAGTAAGTAGAAGCATAAAAGTACACTTGAGTATTAGCAGCGATTAAAAGTATGGCAGCGGGTGGGAGTGGGCAAGATTATTTACTTTATAAATGGAAGAGCTAAGCATGGAGAAAGAGCTCGCAAGGGAAAAAGTGAGCACTTTTGAGGAAGTGTATGGGGAAAATAACTGAAAACAGTATGAAATGAGTATTATAGCGTACAAAATGCTCAAAGGAGACAGTGAGGACTTACTATATGGGCACTAACGAGCACTAATAAGCTCTCCAGGATTTGAGGCCTAAGGCTATTAGTGTATTAAAAGTTCTCACACTTGTTCACAATAGGTTATATCCAGGCAATCCTCCCTCCAGGAAGATAAATTGTACTCAGACGCAGAATAATAACAAATGTATGTATAATGCATCATCATTTACATAGATGATCTTTTACATAAAAGAGTTTTTATGCTTATAACATCCCTGTAATGTGCACAGTATAATACCACTTGACAGATGAGATAATGAGGCTCAGAAAAAGAAAGTGAATTCCCTAAGAACACAAGTCAGAAGGTAATAGTCATCTAATGCCAAAACCTGTGCTATTCCCACTATAAATGTAGTGAATGGCATGTAACACATTCTAATGTGAAAACAAGGTCAACAACAACAATAACCACAGGGCCTCGTCTGAGGCCTGCCCACCCTGCCTTCCCTCCCTCCCTCCTTCCTTTCTTCCCTCTCATCATCTATCCATCCACCCACAGACCCACACACCCATTGCATAAACTTCTGGGTGAGTTCTAGTTTTAAAAAGATGTTCAGTGCACCTCAAAATTTATCTGGATCTGCCATTATTACACAATATTCCTCAGGAAATGATCCTTGCAACGTGTCCATTGATCAGATTGATAACCTTCTCCACAAGGGTCAACACCCGAACCTGGACAGATTGTAAACGACTGCTTTAGACTGTAGTACCTTGTCAAGGTCAGAAATGTGATACGACGAGTTGCTCCTGCCATGTGTTTAAAGAAATAATATTTCCTACATTGCATTAAGATAAGAAACTTAGGCAAGATGAAAAAGAATGCAACTTTCCTCACCTACTTTCTCATCAGCCTACTGCTTTTCTGGTTTCTGTTTCCATCACACCAAGCAGACTTTGGGGTCAAGCATGGCCGCAGCTTCTGCTTGTATGAATATGCCTTCCTTTACTTAACCCCTAACCACCAATCCACCCTTGCTTCTTTCTTCTCTTTTATAGTAGGTTTGGGATGTCACATAGATTCGGCCTCTTTTCTTGATCCCATCTTGCTCAATCCTCTCCCTATTCTAATACTGGAACTGAAAATACATGCATGCAGTTTCATGATGGTTAGGGTGGCATGGTTCTGGCCATGTTCAGCTTCAGACTGTGCTAATTTGGGAGGTATTAGCCATAAGAGGCTATTAAGAGCTTGAAATGTGGCTAGTAGGACAGATGAACTGTTTTAAATTTAATTTGAATTTAAAAACCAGGGCACCTAGGTGGCTCAGTCGGTTAAGCGTCCGACCCTTGGTTTCTGCTGAGGTCATGATCTCACAGTTCATGAGTTCAAGCCCCACACTGGGCTCTGGGCTGACAGTGCAGAGCCTGCTTGGGATTCTCTCTCTCTCTCTCTCTCTCAATAAATAAACTATAAAAAATTTTTTAATTTAAAAACTAAATTTAAGTGTAAACTTCTAAATATAATTAGAACAATTTGGATATGTGTTTGCTTTTCAACTGTGAATTTATATAATCTAAATCAAGTCCTTCTAATCAAAATTTAGCTCTCACTGGATGTTATATGTAAGCGATGAATCACTAAATTCTACTCCCAGAACCAATACTACACTAACTTGGATTTAAATTTAAAAAATAAAAATAAAAATAAATAAAATCACACAAACAAAAGTAATAAACAGATAAAACCGAAAATTTAGCTCCCATACTGAGATGTACTCTTAAGTGTAAAATACATAGCAGATTTTGAAGCTTTAGTAAGAAAAAAAAGAGTGTAAGATAGCCCATTAAATTTTTTATACAGAATTCATGTTAAAATGATATTTCAGATATACATGGTTAAAGAAAGTATATTATTAAAATTAATTGCACTTGTTTCATTTTACTTTTTTTAATGCTGCTACTGAAAATTTTATTTTTTTTTTAAATGATTTTTTTTTTTCAACGTTTATTTATTTTTTGGACAGAGAGAGAAACAGAGCATGAACGGGGCAGGGGCAGAGAGAGAGGGAGACACAGAATCGGAAGCAGGCTCCAGGCTCTGAGCCATCAGCCCAGAGCCCGACGCGGGGCTCGAACTCACGGACCGCGAGATCGTGACCTGGCTGAAGTCGGACGCTTAACCGACTGCGCCACCCAGGCGCCCCTGAAAATTTTAAATTACATATGTGACTATCATTATATTTCTTTCGGACAGCATTGGTTTAGGGGCCTGGCTAGGGACAGAGGTGCAAGGGAGACTGTCAGCCTTTATTGCTTCCTGCTTTATCACTTATGAAATAACAGCATTAAGATTAATGACAACCCTACAATAATACGTAAATTTCAATAACAGTTAACATTTGTTGGACATTCACTAAGTGCCTGACACTGTTCTAAATTATAAGCAAACAATTGTCATAACAGCTTTATGATGATAACATTTTTATTCCCATTTTAAAGATGAAGGAGCTGAGGCACAGAATTGAAATAGTTTGTCTTACAGTTTATAAATGGCAGAACCAGGATTTGAACCCAGATATATCTCACTTTGTAGTTTTCACACCAGTGAAACGGTGTGCTACCTAATATACTTAAAATATGCCACCTAATACAAGAGATTTGGGGTGGCACTTTTCTCAGCTGTATTTGAGGAGACAGTGTAAAAGTCATTAATACATTGCATAGCATGTATTGCTGTTGAATGATTAAATCTACTGGGTGCTCTACTGAATATCAAAAAACTGAAAAAAAAAAAAGCTTGCTCTTTCATAGTTCATACACACAAATAAGTCTACAGCTCTGTTTGCCAGATATTGTTTAAATCTGATAAAATCTGATAAAATCAGATAAAATCTGTAAGTAAATATATGAAGCCATTTTAAAATATTAATCAAGATAATCGGTTTGCTGCAAACAAGCATGTCAAGGAATTTGAACTTCTTTGTAGTATAAATGGAATTCATTTTTCTCCACTGTCAATTCGTTAGCAAAATCTTTTACACTAACGTGCATGAAATGTGCTTCTATCTGTACCTTTGAATGTAATTCCATTCATTCATTTGTTCATTCATTCATTCCTTAGTTATTAATTGAGTGCTGATGTTCCAAGAACTGGCTATGAAATGGACACAAGAACACTCAGTCTAAGAAGAGAATTTGTGCCTGGAGAGAATAGGTCCTGGCGATAGTGTGAGTGGGGACTTTGATACACCCAACCTCTCTGCGAACTATAATTTTTCAAGTTTATATTTGTATGACACAAATATCCAAAACATACATTTTGGGTACTGGTTGGGCATTTAATAGTTGGCATAACAGCAGATTCAAAATTTGATCTCAGCTTGTATAAAACAATGCAGCTGCTGAGTGAAAACAGATGCCAGGGGGAACCATGCTGAGGATAAAGGAAGGACATTGTGGGAAGCACAACTTTATAATAACTTGAGGCATCCCATCTAATGACATTATAATTTGGCTCTCACTTATCGGGTAATGCACCAGACAGCTTCAACTATCATTTGTCTGGCATCCATTAAGTATTGTTTCCTTATAATAGTTTGCTTTGTGTGTTGGACAATGAATGAGGTGGAGGAAACTATCTAAGGCATATGAGAAACAAACCTTAATGACAACAAACAATTTGTCAGACATTCTTTTCCCTCAGCTTTAACATTTGGGTGCCATATAGTGAATTAAATGATCTAGCCCATCTCATTCATCATCCAAAACAGAACAAACTGTTATAGTCAAGCTTCTCTAGAAGATTACCTGACAATTGATATATGAATCCATGGAGGGATTGTATGATGAAGGAACATTAAAGATGACAAGTGATATGTCAGCCTTTTAGGCCAGTTACTTTCATTGTATAACAGGCACACAGATTTCTGGCTAAATGGTGGGGAATAACTTAACTAAGTTTGATTTGACATAGTCTGTGGGCTTAAGGGAAGTTACAAGGACCGCCACACAAATACATGGAAACTAAGTATTGATACCACTTTCTGCAGCATTTAGTCATTCAACAAACATTTACTAAGCACTAACTTTGGGTCGGCACTATTGAAATGCCAGATTTTTCTTCCGGGAGCTCAGAGAGTTAATGGGTCCTGTTCAGGATCACCAAGCTAATAAGCAGAAGACCAGGGGCTCAAGCAGAGTTCTCTGACTATAAGTCAGCATTCTGAACAGTGTAACATGCTGCTTCTCAGTGTCTAGTGATAAATGGTTTGGCTCCTGCTCCATTTGGCTTCCATAGTCATTCCAGCCACCTCCTCCCACAGCAAAATCAGCTTGTTCCAACACTCCGGGACCTGGCTGAATTTGTCAATTCGAATAGAGAATTTGATAAAGAGTAATCCGCATCTGAGCTATAAACTTGACCTTTAATTTTCTTCCAATTTGAAAAAAGAATAGAAAAGACAGAATAAATGGATTTTTTTTAAAGTATTTTTCAGAAATGAAGATTCTGAGCTTTAATTTTCAAGGCTTGATTCTGCAGATTAAACTCATTTGGTGTTACTATTAGACTTGTTGTGTTGTTACTCTATTTAACTATTTGCTTCCAGATTTGGGGATACACAAAGAGGCTCTTTGTGGTGCCAAGGAATAGGTATCTTTCTGAACAGGACCAAAACTCAAGACCTAATGCAGACAAAGAAATGGCAGAGGTAAACATATTTCCTGAATACCTACTATGTGCTCGTCCCTTTTACACATATTTTTAAGTTTTTCTATCACAAAAATCCTACAGAGCATATCTTCACTTAATTCTGTAGGGTTTCTGTGGTTAATAAATAAGGAAGAAACTGAGATTTAGTAAGTTTAACTAATACGTCCCAAGTTACCAGCTAGTTAGTGGTGGAGCTGAGGGTAAAATCCAAATCTGTTTAATACCAAAGCTCTTTCCACACAGCATGTTGCCTAGTGTCTACAATTTGTCTCTCAGTGTGCTATTTCATCAATTACTTAGCAGGTAGGTGGAAACAGAACTCCTTATCTCTCATTTAAACTCTTCTCTTGCTCAGTCTCTTTATCACAGGGAGGCTATATTTGCTGGGTGTCTCAAGCTCTTGGAATAATGCTTAACTTTACATCTAACTAAGACTTTGCAGTCTTTCCTATGGCTGTAGGGTAAGAATATCTGATTAATTCTATTTTAAAAAGTATTTATAACCTGCTTTAAAATAATGAGATTATCAATTTTCAAAGAAATAGCATGAGCTAAAGGGTACTCAATTCTACAGTTATAATGAGAACCATAATCTTTCACGTCTGCATGCCAAAATATCAGCCAGCATTTAAGGCTACTTTACCTGCCACTTCTTCTGAAGGATTTTCCTGATGTCACTATAGACCTTGAGATCCTCCCCTCTTTTATGGCACATACCACTTTTATTTATATTTGCAGAAAATGCACTATGCCAGCCACACCATGGTCGATGTGCCAACATCATCCTTGTTCTCATGGAGCTCAAAATCTAGCAAGATAACCCCATAACCATTCAACTAGTAAAGGTTTAATTGCATCTATAATAAGTGCTGTGAAAGAAAACTCCCTGCCATTATGCATTGCATGGAGAAAAATAAAAATGCAATAAGTGATAATACATAAATGTTTTCTGTTTACATAATTCTAGATAATGGGCTTCCCTTTCCAACCTAGCACATTTTCACACTTACTAGGATGTACAAAGAACTCAACTTGAAAACAAAAGTTTATCTTTCTCAAAAATTTACCATGAACAAAATATTATAAGATCTATATAAGATCTATATGAAGAAAACTACAAAACTCTTATGAACAAATGCAAAGGAAAACAAAATAAATGGAGAGGTAGTCCATGTTTATGGGAAAAAAAGACTCAATATTATCAAGATCTCAGCTCTTCCCAACTTGATCTATAGATTCACTGAAATCTCAATAAAATCCTGGCAAGTTATTTTATGGATATGGACAAACTTATTCTAAAGTTTATGTGGAGAGCCAAAAGACCCAGAATAGCAAACACAATAGTGAAGAGAGAAAAACGAAGTTGGAGAACCAATGCTACCAACTTCAGGACTTACTATAAAGCTACAGTAAATAAGAGTGTGGTATTTGTGCAAGAACAGACAAGTAGATCAGTAAAGCAGAACAGACAATCCAGAAGTAGACTCAGTAAATACAGTCAATTGACCTTTAACAAAGGAGTGAAGGCAATATAATGGAGCAAAGATAGCTTCTTCAGCAAATTGTGCAAAACAAGTGGAAGTATGCATGCAAAAAAAAATAATAAATCTAGACACAGACCTTACACCCTTCACAAAAATTAATTCAAAATGAATCACAGATCTAAATGTAAAACACTAGAATATAACATGGGAGAAAAGTTAGATGACCTTGGGTATGGTGATGGTATTTTAGATACACCAGATCCACAAAAGAAATAATTGATAATCTGGAATTCATTAAAACAAAAATCTTCTGTTCTGTGAACCAGTATCAAGAAAATTAGAGGATAAACAACAGACTGGGAGAAAATATTTGCAAAAGACACATCTGATAGAGAACTGTTATCCAAAATACACAAAGAACTCTTAAAAGTCAACATTAAGAAAACCAAAAATCTGATTAAAAAATAGGCCAAAGACCTTAACAGATACCTCATCAAAGAAGATGTATAGATGGCAAAAAGGTAAATGAAAAGATGCTCCATATCATATATCAGCAGGAAAATGCAAGTTAAAGCAAAGATATAGCACCACATACTTTTTAGAAAGGCCAAAATCCAGAACAATGACAACATCAAATGTTGGCGAGAATGAGGAACAAGAGAAACTCACTCATTACTGGTGGGAATGCAAAATGATATAGCCACTTTGGAGACAGTTTGGCAGTTTCTTAAAAAACTCAATGTAAACTCTTACCATATAATCCAGAAACTGTACTCTTTGGTATTTACCCAAGGAAGCTGAAAACATGTTCATGCAAAAACTTGAACATGGATGTTTATAGAAGATTTATTCATAATCGTCAAAACTTGGAAGCAACCAAGAGGCCTTTCAGTAGGTAAATGGATAAACTGTGGCACATGTAGACAATGGAATATTATTCATTGTTAAAAAGAAATGAGTTATCAAGCCATGAAAAGACATGGAGGAAATGTAAATGCATATTACTAAGTGAAAGAAGCCAATCTGAAAAGGCTCCATGGTGTACGATTCCAACTGTAGAACATTCTCAAAAAGGCAAAACTACAGACATAGTAAATTGATCAGTGGTTTCCAGAGGTGGAGAGTGGGGACATGAATAGGCAGAACACAATGGATTTTTAGTGCAGTGAAAATACTCTGTTAAATAAAAACTTGAAACAAAAAATAAGAAAATACTCTGTATATTATTACAATGTATATATATCATTATACACTTGTCCAAACTCATGAATGTACAATACCAAAAGCGAACTATGGACTTTGGGTGATTATAACATGTCATTGTAGGTTCACCCTTGGTCAAAAAAAAAAAAAAAAATACACCCTCTGGTGAGTGATGTTGATAATGGAGGCCATGCATGTGTGGGGGCAGAGTATATGGAAAATCTCCACACCTCTCTCTTAATTGTGTTTTAAACCTAAAACTCCCCTAAACAATAAGGTCATAAGAATAAAATAGCTCCAGGTTTTTGCATTAGTGAAGCAAAGACGCTTGGGGCAAAACCTCAACAACTGCAGATTTCATTGAGAGGATGAGAAGCCTAGCTCTCTAATCCGTAAACTAAAGAAGCACTTAAAGATCCACAGTTGCAGTGAATTCTAGTTAGAGTAACAGACTGTCAGATTGAGAAAAATCCTTAGAACTAACTAATCCAGAAGGTTCAGACTTCTGGCTTTTACAGCTTTTATGGAGAAAGACAGAAGGTTGCCAGCTTCTTATTTTGCCAAATGGGGATGTTACATAAAACCTACCATCTATTCCTTTTTGATTCCATAAATGAGTAGGCATTTGGAAACAAAAATAAAGAACAGCATCATCTCAGTATGAAGAACAGTCTCTCCTAAGCAAGGACAGGTACAACATGTAGACACAGATACAAATATAGAGTAAAATGTTATAGCTACAGGCAATATTGTTTTTATTTTCCTCATTTCATCATAGACTGGTCAAAACTGTAGTTTAAGAAACTGATCTCCAAATTCTTCAGAGGTTCAATGACTGACCAAGGTTACAAATTAGTGGCTACTGGGGCTTGAACCAGTACCCAGGTCACTGGTCCCCACTTCAGGGTTTCTTCTAATTACCCTCTGCTTGGACTTTGGGAACACGACAAAGGGCTTGAGGTGGAAGGTGAGATGAATCCTCCTTTACATATAGGATTATGTGACCCTAGAGTCAGCGAGACAGGTAGAAAAAAAGGAATGAAAAAAGAGAAACATTCTGAAGAGAGGAGATGAGTGTATTTTTAGTTCCTAAGAACATTCTCCTCTTTCCACATTTCTCTAGAGCAACAACGGGGGGTAATAAAGGGTTATGAAAATAGAAAAGCCATGATTAGATGGTAATTTGTTAAACTCCTAATATGTTCTCAGAATTGAGTTGCTTTTATCCTCATAGTCCTTTGAGGTAGCTCTTCTCAGATGAGGAGACTAAGGCTCATTGAGGAGAAGCAGTCTGCCTAAAATCGGCAGCTTCACATCTAACTCAGTTCAGATACCCATTAACTATGCCACACTGTCTCATATATTGCTATCCAGCAAATAGGATGTACATTTGTTGAGCTCCTACTATGAGCTAGGTCCTGAGTTTAGTATTTTTCATAATTTATTTCATGTGATATTGACCTTAGTCCTATTTAGCTTTTTCATTTGACAGATAACGAAACTGAGGCTGAGGATCATACAGCCAGTAAGTGGAGGAGCCAGAAATCATAATGCGGCAGAATTATTTGTATTGGTTCTTGAAGTAGAGAGTTGACAGGAAGCTAAAAAAAAAAAAGTATACTTTCTGTATTGCATTGAAAGAGTATATATGCAATAGCAAATAAGTAAGTCATGCTCTAGTTGTGTTTTGATATTTTCATAGGCTGATAGTTTGAATCACATGAAATGACTTTATTTATTTATTTATTTAAATATATGAAATTTATTGTCAAATTGGTTTCCATACAACACCCAGTGCTCATCCCAAAAGATGCCCTCTTCAATACCCATCACCCACACTCCCCTCCCTCCCAACCCCCATCAGCCCTCAGTTTGTTCTCAGTTTTTAAGAGTCTCCTATGCTCTGGCTCTCTCCCACTCTAACCTCTCTCTCTTTTTTTTTTTCTTCCCCTCCCCCATGGGTTCCTGTTAAGTTTCTCAGGCTCCACATAAGAGTGAAAACATAGGGTATCTGTCTGTGAAATGACTTTTAAAAAATTTTTTCTTAATATTTATTTATTTTTGAGACAGAGAGAGACAGAGCATGAGTGGAGGAGGGGTAGAGAGAGGCAGGCTCCAGAATCCAAAGCAGGCTCCAGGCTCTGAGCTGTCGGCAGAGAGCCTGACATAGGGCTCGAACTCACGGGCTGTGAGATCATGACCCGAGCCAAAGGCAGATGCTCAACCAGCTGAGCCACCCAGGTGCTCCACATGAAATGACATTTTTGTAGGTCAGAAGTGGTTGAATATTGCGATTGCATATGGTTTGATCTAATATATATCATATTAAGTTTTACTAATCCATAGCTTTCTGCCTCTATTTAACCTTGGCAATAAGTTAAAGATTGCCAAGCTAATAGAATAGTGACAGTGACAATAAAATAATAATAACATTATCAACTACTTTTACCATTTTTTAGAAAGCTACTTCTCCTATATGTTTTTTAGTGTGCTAAAAATACATAACATAAAAATTGCCATTGTAACCATTTAAAAAATTTTTATTTTATTTTTTTATGTTTATTTATTTTTGATAGACAGAGATAGAGCTCAAGCAGGGGAGGTGCACAGAATCCGAAGCAGGCTCCAGGCTCTGAGCTGTCAGCACAGAGCCCAACATGGGGTGGAACGCACAAACCGTGAGAACATGACCTGAGCTGAAGTCGGATGCTTAACTGACTGAGCCACCCAGGCGCCCCACCATTGTAACCATTTTTAAAGTGTACAGTTCATGGCACAAAAACAGACACATAGACCAATGGAATAGAATAGAAACCCCAGAACTAGACCCACAAACGTATGGCCAACTCATCTTTGACAAAGCAGGAAAGAACATCCAATGGAAAAAAGACAGTCTCTTTAACAAATGGTGCTGGGAGAACTGGACAGCAACATGCAGAAGGTTGAAACTAGACCACTTTCTCACACCATTCACAAAAATAAACTCAAAATGGATCAAGGACCTGAATGTGAGACAGGAAACCATCAAAACCTTAGAGGAGAAAGCAGGAAAAGACCTCTCTGACCTCAGCCGTAGCAATCTCTTACTCGACACATCCCCAAAGGCAAGGGAATTAAAAGCAAAAGTGAATTACTGGGACCTTATGAAGATAAAAAGCTTCTGCACAGCAAAGGAAACAACCAACAAAACTAAAAGGCAACCAACGGAATGGGAAAAGATATTTGCAAATGACATATCGGACAAAGGGCTAGTATCCAAAATCTATAAAGAGCTCACCAAACTCCACACCCAAAAAGCAAATAACCCAGTGAAGAAATGGGCAGAAAACATGAATAGACACTTCTCTAAAGAAGACATCCGGATGGCCAACAGGCACATGAAAAGATGTTCAGCGTCGCTCCTTATCAGGGAAATACAAATCAAAACCACACTCAGGTATCACCTCACGCCAGGCAGAGTGGCCAAAATCAACAAATCAGGAGACTATAGATGCTGGAGAGGATGTGGAGAAACGGGAACCCTCTTGCACTGTTGGTGGGAATGCAAATTGGTGCAGCCGCTCTGGAAAGCAGTGTGGAGGTTCCTCAGAAAATTAAAAATAGACCTACCCTATGACCCAGCAATAGCACTGCTAGGAATTTATCCAAGGGACACAGGAGTACTGATGCATAGGGGCACTTGTACCCCAATGTTCATAGCAGCACTCTCAACAATAGCCAAATTATGGAAAGAGCCTAAATGTCCATCAACTGATGAATGGATAAAGAAATTGTGGTTTATATACACTATGGAATACTACGTGGCAATGAGAAAAAATGAAATATGGCCTTTTGTAGCAACGTGGATGGAACTGGAGAGTGTGATGCTAAGTGAAATAAGCCATACAGAGAAAGACAGATACCATATGGTTTCACTCTTATGTGGATCCTGAGAAACTTAACAGGAACCCATGGGGGAAGGGAAGGAAAAAAAAAAAAAAAGAGGTTAGAGTGGGAGAGAGCCAAAGCATAAGAGACTGCTGAGAACTGAGAGCAAACTGAGGGTTGATGGGGGGTGGGAGGGAGGAGAGGGTGGGTGATGGGTACTGAGGAGGGCACCTTTTGGGATGAGCACTGGGTGTTGTACGGAAACCAATCTGACAATAAATTTCATATATAAATAAAAAAACAAAAAAAACCCCAAAAAAAACAAAATTATAAAATTCAAAAAAAAAAAAGTGTACAGTTCAGTTGTGTTACATATGTTCACAATGTTATGAAATAATTCCAGAACTTTTTCATCTTTGCAAAACTGAAACTCTATACCCATTAAACAATGAGGGACCCCATGAGGGACCATGTTTCCAATGGTGTCATATCAAAGGACTTTTTTCAAAAGAAGTCAATTTGAAATTTTGTGTGAAATTTTCCAATTTCTAATGGCTTTAAAAAAAAACTTTGTTGAGATAGAATTCAAATACCATAAATTCACCCACTTAAAGTGTACTATAGAATGGTTTTTGGTTATGCAACCATAATGTTAAGCAACCATCATCTCTAGTTGCAAAACACTTTCATCAGCCCTAAGGGAGACACTGTGTTCATTAGGCAGTCATTCCCCATTCTCTCCTCTCCCTAACCCCTAGTAACCACCATTCTACTTTCTGTCTTTATGAATCTGACTGTTTTAAATACCTCACATTTCTATTATTTTTGAGGGTGTAAAATGTGCAAGATGCCTTACATACTTTATTTAATCCTAACAAAACTAAGAAATAAGTCCTGTTATCCTCATTTATAGCCTGAAAAAGGTAGATATACAGTTAAATCTGAAACTAACCCATTACTATATGTGTTCAAATTTGTTATATCCAAATTAGTTACTGATGAAAATAATTTACACCCTAGAGATTTCCCATATTTTTTATTATTGGGAGATGGTGGTGGATTTCCAAAGATCCAAACATCCATCTGGGGACTCCAAATTTGATGGAGTTCAACAAATACTTGGTTAATGACTAAGTAAATGATGTATAGAATCCCTTCTTAGTAAAAGATATTATGAAAGAGTGAGATGATCTTTAAGAGAGAACACTCAAATGCTTATAGTAACATTATCCATGTAGAGGTTTTTGGCTAATTTTTCTAAAACAGTAAAGAAATTACAGTAGTGTGGTCTCTGTAGTTTGTATAGTACAGTGACCTATATATACTATACCAAAAAATGGATAGACTTCTTGTATAAACAAAAGATACCTGAAAAAAAATGGGTGAGAAAGGACTTAACTGTAAAAATAACAACATTCTATTCTGGAATATCATTCATAAATTCAGTTGAACTCTGTAGGAAGGAGGATGTTTTAAAATGGGCTAAAACATTGGGGGATATTATTTAGTATGTTACTTAGGGCTGGCATATACACAAGTAAGAGAACTGAATCTGGAATAATTAATGAGTCTCTTGTGTTTGCAGCACTTACAAAAAGGATGGACAATCACTGTTTAGGAGAAAACAGAAGCTTTGCGTTCATACGTCAACTTTTTTTTTTTAACAGAAAGACAAAATAGAAGAAAATAGTTGGATACTAGAGATTTTGTCATTCGTGAAACAAATGAAACAGAATTGAAAAGAGAGTGGCAAAATATTTGCATGAAACAAGCATCCTTATTTTTATTTTATTGAAATGGGATTTACTTTCAAACTGAAGTTACATTTTTATAAAAGAATTCTTTTCATTGTGAAGGAAAATTATATAATAAATGTTTCTTCCTTGAAAAATTATTTTTTAATCAGAAGTAATAAGCTTATTAAAAAGATAGCTATATATAAGATGTATTTATACAATTAACTGTATATCCCTAAATTAATAAATGACCTTAGATTTATAGAAAATATTAAAAATTATCTTTTTACCTTTATTCCGTCCACTCTATTAATAAACACCTTTGTTGTGGTTTTTTTCTTCAAAATTCTCCCAACAAAAACTTCTCTTTCAATGCATGAAACTCTTCAGAAATTTAATATCTTTAGGCCCCAATATACTTAAAATTTTCCTTAGATACATTGCTTAAACTTAAATTTGAAAGTAACCAAATTTTTGCTCTGTGGATTTTGTGGAAATGCTAATGTCCAAATCTGATCTCAGTGAGCTTTGACCTTCTGAGATTTGTCAACCACCCAGATGTCAAATCTTTCTTTTTCCTTTTTGAAACAGAAATTTATTCAATTCAATGCAAATCATTCTGTCATCTTTCAAGGACAAAAGACTGAACATATTATGGATCTTAATCTTTACCTACAACTATCTAAAATAAGGTTTTAGAAAATTTGAAGAATCATAGAGTTTCAGTTGTGGGGGGACCCTTCAGGATATTGAATCCATTCCCTCCTTTTTACAGAGAAAGACCCTACATGGCTTCTCCAGATGTGACACAGAGAGTCAAAGGCAAAATCCAAATACGGTTTTCTTATAACCACCCAAGGCAAGGCCCAAACTGTTGACTTCCTCACATTGTTGTCCAGATCCTAGACAATACAATGTTCCAATTGAAAAAATTAAACGGTACTACTATTTTTTGAGGAAGAAACTCCAGGATCCCAAATGAAACAAGGGTGATCCCTATACCTTAACACATCACTATACATAAAGGGAAACTGCCAGTGTCTCTGTGTTGGTAGAGGGGCAAGACCACTGAAGTATTCTACCCCAAACTTGCAATGGGAGAGGTGAATCATTTAACTGCTCTGCTTCTCAGTCTGCAAAATGGGAATAATATCCCATTCTGCATAGCTGAGGGGACAGAACTAAAGAACGTGAAAGGACTTAAGGCTCCTCCACATTGCAGACACAGGTCCAGCCATGATTTATGCACAGACTTGCTTTAGTAGGTATGCCCTACTTCCACCACAATAAAGGGCCTTGAGACACAGATTAAGGGACTATCTAGCACAAACCCAAGAAAACTCAGAAAAAAATAAAAGGCAAACACGCTATGAGGCATGGAATAAAAGGAAGAAACACACCCTGGCATATTTGATGCTCGAGAGAAATAATGTCAGTTTGAAATTACAGGTAGATGTGTTTCCCTTCTCCCCACCCCCTCATACTCTTTTCTAGCACATTTTGGGGAGCTATGGAAAATGAATAGAAGAGACAAAAAAGTACTTTGCCCGGCAGGAATACAAAATTGTAAAAGCACAGACAGCACTACAGAGGCGCGCTGCCATTCACTCACAAAGAATTTTGTGCATGTAGATGGCTGATTAATTGCCGGCCTGCCTAGACGAAGCTGCAACAAGCCAGATACTGTCAGCATGCCATCGGTTACCATGGAAATGCACAAGGTTCCTGTTTCTGACAAACCCTTGAATACTGGATAGATTGTGCCATATGTAAATAAGGCAAATTAGTTTTCCTATATCTTCCAGACAAGGTTAGACGAAAAGAAAATATATCTGTTTAAACATACTCTCTAACCTCTTAGATGTGACGAATGAGAAAGAGGGGCTTCTTTCTTAGGAAACTGAACTCAGATTGTTACAACTGAAAGGCACTTGGGGAAAATGACCAAAAAATGCAAAATGCATTGCCCATTTATAAGGAAGGACTTCAAAGTCAGCCATGCAAAGGTACATTTATTAGACTTTTGTTTTGTAACCAGATGTATTTTGTGTCCTGCTCTTTACAAAATTATAAAACGTCAAACAGTTATTTCTATGGTATTAGATTAGAAATTTCATATCTCTGTCATGCAATTTTTACTTTTGCACAATCCCTGGACCATACGCTGAATACTGAGTCACAAACCAGTATAATTTAAAATATTTAACTCCACTACTAAGAATACTTACTTTGCCGTTATATTGGTTGGGGCTGCTGCTTTTTTTTTTTTTTTAAACAGTTTTGCCAGCACTAGGAGACTTACAACTTCTTTCCATGTTGTAATAATAATTGATAATTAACCAAATCTGATATGATTTCAAAAAATCTTATAATTATTGTTAGGATATTTCAAAGTACATAATGACTCAAATTCCTTGTGTACTTCGTGACACAGGACTACTCTGATGGCCACATATAATTATATATTTAAAAATTTTAATGTTTACTTAAACAGTAAAAATGCCAAAAAGTGCTGGAGTACTTTTCATAATATAGCTATTTCTGAATAACTTTAAAATGTGCATTTCTCAAAATAAAACATTGTATCATCGCTATTATCTCCTCAATTTTAAATACATACTTTTTCTTTATTTTCAGCCAGATTTGCTATTTCAGCTTAAATTTAAATTAATTCCCTCTCCCTTTACTGGGTAAAGGCAAGAAAATTTATTTTCTAGCAAATGATCCATGTATTAGATATGCTCAGAATTCCAATCTGATTATGATATACTATAGGTTATTCCATGTTTTAGAATTCAGAGATGAAATCTAACTAATGGACTCAGTCTTTAACATATTCTTATAATTGAATATTATTCAAAAAAATTAAAAAGAATTATGTATACACAGTACTTCTAATATTTATGTAAATAATATACTATGTGAAGCTCTCAAAAATGCTAACTTTCAGTATTGCCCTATTTGACATTTTTCTTGCAAAAATACTCTTCACACTCTTCAATATGAATATGATATGTAAAGAGGATGGTTTTCATAAAATATTGTAAACAAATTTTAAAAGTGCATTATGTTTATCCAACAGTAAAGAGAGAATCAAAGAAAACTATCTGAATAATTCTGCCTAGAACAAGGCCCTATGCCTGAGATTTTTCTTCCTGTTCTTCATTTTCTTTTACTTATAGAGACCCAAACAGGTTGTCACACTTTTTAAGTCATTCTAGTCCTTTTGCCCTGAAATACATGCCCTAGAGATGACATTTCATTTCTCTCTCTTTTCCCCCCTTTAAATCACACAGATTATAATTAAAAGCATTAGGATTTCATGCATGGTCATATAACAATGTCCATTTTTCTTATTAGAAATCTTCCCAAGTTCTTTAATTGTGAGCATGTGTATTTGAGGATTAAAATATTAGTCTATATCCTAGAAGCCAAAAGTTTCACAATGAAAAGAGGCCAAATTTTTTTTTCCAAGAAAAAAAAAATATATATATATATAAAACCCACTTTCCTAGTTATAAGACATATGTGTTATATATGCTAGGAATAGGTTAGGAAAAATGAGATTGGCTCTGTTCATGTTTTTAATTCTATACTTTAGAATGCATGATTTACAAGCTGCATACTTTAAAGATAAATATGAGGGTATTTTATTTTATTGCTTAAATATGGCAAAACAGGAATATTTAATGGTATTAAACACAGGATAGTCAATGAGAGAGCAGATCTTCTAGCCATTGTGAGGAGGATAAATGCTGTCTAGAAGGAGTATACACATTTACTGCTTTTAAAAGGCAGCATTACACTATGGAAAGAATATTCAATTATTCATTCATAGAGCATTTATTATGTACCAAATACTTTATGACACATGGGAAGATCCCTGCCTTAATGGAGTTTATACTCTAGTGGGGGTAGAGATAAACCAGGAGAACGAACATTTGAGTTCTAAACTTTTTCTCTCAAATCCTGTAATTTCTTTTACTTGTATTACCCTTATGATATTATATTCTCTTTCTAGTTTAGTTATCTGTGTGTCTTTCTACTCTACTATCTTATTAATTTCTCATGACTATCAAATATGGTCTGGATCTTTGGATCTTCCACCATATTCAACATATAGTATGTTCTCCAACAATATCTGTAGAATAAATGAATAAATAACTCTCCTGGTCAACTGTAGTATAATTTTAGGCAAGTCACCTAACTCTAGAAGCTTTTGGCTTTTTCTCCTATCAACAGGGGTGTTGAAATAAATAATCTTTCAGGTTAAAATTGTAATTCTATAATATTCCTTAGTGCTGTATGTTGGTAAACAAATTTACTCTTGTTATCCTACTGGCTTAGAAAATTTTCATCCTAAAAATTTGATTAGTCTGAATTTATTTTTAATCTTCTGGCTATCATTTTATCAGAATGACTTTTAAAACATAATCATTTTATCTTTCATGGAAAAGTATGCCCAGATCTGATATTCAATCTTAAGATATTATTTGTATACTTGCTAGATGTACAAAACAGGCAGGAAAATCATGCACAGGAAAAAATAAGTCAGTTTTTGAAGTATTAAATCAAGTGAGTGAAGTAAGACAGAAGCAATAGTTCTGCAACAAAAGAGAACTTCCTTCCTCTAAATCCCACACACATATGGCTGTTTGTCCCAGGCTCATGTGGATCATGGATAATTTACAAACAGTGGGTGATGAGCTATAAAGAAAATGACTCAGTGGCCCATCCGTAATTTAAATATGTGACAAAATGTTTAAATGTTTCAAACAATGGTAAAACACTAGCGACTTAACAGTTTGAAAGCAAGTGTGAAGCATTTTTTTTCCAGTTTATTGGCTTTATTTTTTTGCACCAGCTGAAACAGACATCCTATGTTTGATTCTTCCTAGATGCAGTGTTAAGCTTCCACTGGGTATCTCACTGGAAAATAAGGAGGAGAGTATCCATTTTTTGAGAATAGCCTGGCCGTAAAATTTATGTACTGAAGTTAATGTGTGTATAATTGAAAATTTCAGAAATTCAAAGTCTTACTCAAGATTTTCATCTATCATGGGAATACTTCATTTGTTTTCTTATCAGTGCATTGACAGCCCCAATCAGCATACATCATCATTTTGAAATAAAACTTTAAATTATTTTCATGTTGACATTTATGTAACCTGTATCTATGTAGACACAGAATGAAGAGACTTTAGTGCAATAGTTACAAATATGGCCCTTTCCTCCAATCTTGTATTATTTGATTGATTTTCTCAAAAGATATACAAAAAGAAAAATAAATAAAAGCTGCTTTTTTTTTATTTGTTCAAAACAAAAGCTGAGAAATGAAAAAATGCATTTAGTTAACTGGCTATGGAGTTTATACAAACTCAACCATGCAGACTCTTAACAGATAAGGTAGATTTTGGAGGGAGACAGAGATTGATTACTAACATATAGAATCTAAGTCAAATTAATTATTTAATCAAGGGGAAAGAGAAAAAAATAAATAAAACAAAGACCTAGCATATAATGACAAGAAAATAAAATTCTAAGTAAAAATTGGTTCTACTTTATAATATAAAGAGAGACTCGTTTGCAAATACATGTGCTTACCTCAAATAAGTGAAGTGTTTTGCTGATATATTTAGTTGGATTTTGCAAACTGCTTCAGATTGAAATGTATGTTGAAGCCTAAAACTGATTTGTTCCATGTAAATCGCATTTAAAACTTTTTCAGCTAAAGATATTACCAGTAAAGCTATTAACTCGAGGATAAGCTCTATCTTTAGACCTCTGAACCTGTTAAATCTTTGATAATATTAAGAGATTTTTTATTTCTCTTTATGTAAAATATAAAAAGAAGTCCCAAGGAATCACATTTTTTTTCCATTTGAAAGGGATGCAAACCCAATCCAAAATTTTTTTTATTATTAATGTGAACTTAAATGAACCTTCCTCCTTTCTTCTGCTTGCCCTTGAACCATGTCCCAAAAGCAGTTGACGGAGTAGGCAGATTTTCTCCAAGACTTTCTCAATTGGACATTTTCTATATATTCTACACACACACACACACACACACACACACACACACACACATATTTAATGGCATATATATTTACATATATATTTAATGGCAAAGGAACCTAGTAACATGTCAACATTTTAAAACACTTGGCTCTGAAAATATTCTGACGGTGTTAATTTCATCTAAAAGCCAAATGCTTTCTTTGTCTCCTTTCTTATTATGTAGAATAGATAGATGGATAGGTATATAGATAGATGATAGATAGATAGGTAGATAGATAGATGATAGATAGATAGATAATTATGACACTGTTCCTTGGAGTTAAACCAAGTTGAGCTTGGTTTAATTTATTACACAAGTATTGCTACTTGGTAAGATTGGCCTGACATTTGGACTATCAGAATCTGTACTCTGCACCATTATCCTTTTTCCTCCTTATATAGCTTGGAAACCTACAACCTCCATCATGTTAAAAAAGCTTCTTATTGGCAGATTTTTTGCCCTGCGTATTTTCATTACTTCGGGCCCATTCACTCCAAATAGGCTATCCATTCAACATATGATAGTTACTTGAAACCCTGAAAAACCAATTAGAGAAGAATCAAGCTTTTTTCTTCCCTTTTCTTGCCCAGAGTATAATATATAATATAAATGCATAATTAGTGGGATTTATATTTTGACATATATTGAAAACATTTCAGCATTTCTAAGACATTCATACTCTAGTGTTCTTTCTTCCAAATTATTCATCAGTGTTGTTTACAAAATCAAAAATAGCAGTTGGACCTGATCAATTCTGTCAACAAATGAATTATGTAACATTTAAAAATTCTGACTCCATAATTCTCATTATAATGCAGGGAATTGAGTATATATTCCAATATTTTTATTATCCATATCCTAAGATTTTTTTTTTATAAATCCTCAACTTATAAACTCTTGTCTATGAGAATAGAGATATGCTATGGGGCACTTAGCTTGGGTTACTGTCTCATGGCAAGGGTCAAATTTATAGAAGGCACTTACTTCATAATCATTGATTTATTTGTGTCTCAAGACAGTCCTAGGAGATAATTACAAATTATTCTATCCCATTAAGACACACTAAATCTGTGAATGTTATAAAATACTACTATAACCAATCAGGATATAATTGTACTCTCCATACTTAAAGTCCATGCAGACATTTCTAGATCTAGCATAGTATGTTAGATATTTCCTATTCACGAGTCAAACATAAAAGTAAGAGATTTTTAGGCAAAAAAAGAAAAAGTGATAATAAACCTTCCAACCTCATTTTCTAATACCAATGTAAGTGTTATTTCAACAGCTTTAATGTAAACTTTCTAATACTATTAAGTGCTGGTGTCCTTCAGTCTAGTTTAGCTTCAATCAGTGGCTCCCAGAGGCCATACTTGTGAGGATACTGTTTTGCAAATAGCTTAGCTGACACTGACTTGGATGACAATTTTCATTTTCTGTGATATAGTTTCTCTTTTTTGAACAATGATTTCATGTAGTCTAGAAGGCATACATGTGAGTCACAAAACATGAAAACATCTTACAAGCAAACAGACATTCACAAGACAGGAACTGTAGAAAGTGGACCTATATATATATTTTTTTCTTTAATTTTCTCTCTTCTTTTTCTCTCCCCTACCCCGCTCTGTCACCTAGTAAATCACTCTATTACAAAGGACATCAGCATGAGTATCTTCAGCTATGAAGAGTAATTATGGTAACTACCCACCTCATCCACACTTACACCCACACCCCACAACTTTTGAAAACATGAGAAGACAGATTTTATTCCAGACTCTGCCATTTTGTTGTTGTGTGACTTTGGATAAATCTCTTACTTGAATCTTCTGAGCCTCAGTATTTTCATCTGTAAAACAAAGCTAATGATAATATTTCTTCCACCTACTTTATAGAATTGTTAAGGAAGAATTAAAAAATATATATATATGAAAACTTGTTTTGAAAGTATAACTATACAAATATTATAATACAGACACATAGTGAGGCAATAGTTACCTGAAGTTTTGGAACTCAGAATAACATGTAGGTAGTATTATATTTAAGAGAAATTACTTTAGATTTCATAAAATATTTTATGAATAAAAGTCCAACTATACATGATTTCACTCCATCATGTGTGTGTGTGTGTGTGTGTGTGTGTGTGTGTGTGTGTGTGTTGGTATCTATATTGACTTACTTAATCACTATTTATTGGTTGATTAACTAACTTTATTTGATTCTGTAAAATACTTGTAGTTTTCAATGAGATAAATTAGAAAACTTTGATAGAAATGTATCCAGAATCTGCTGAGTCATTATTATGAAATTCTTTATTAGGCTCAACATAAAATTACACCAATAGTATGTGATTCTCTGGAAAGAAGTTTCATTAACTGTGCTCTCAGTTTTCCTATATTCCCTCAGAATATTAATTTGAGTACTGATAAAATTTATTAATGATCAGCTTTTAACAAGGATACTGAGTATACTAACATGCCCATATAAACTGTACAGAATTTTCTTATTCATCCTAGTGCTGTGTTTGAGATTTAAAAGTAGATTCTTCCATGTTAATATTACTGGCCACTTCAACCCAGCTTGCTTATCAGGAGCAACGGTACTATTAACTTAAATGACAACCAAAATGCCTCATCCAGTTTGACTTCTCTGCTTGACATCTATGACTTCAGCTGACCCTACACTCAGACAATGGCAATACCTTTATCTATTATTAGCAATTTTCCTTCCATAACAGACCACTTAATCACCAATTTGATACTCAGAACACTTCTACCCAGCTGCAGGAAGAAAGCGCTTTGGAACAACCAGAGGCAAAGGCATCAGTTGCTGCTTTCAACCAACACAGGAAATTTCTGATAACTTCAGGTATTGGACCCATTTTATCCTAGCTAAGTACATGTTTGTGTGCATATGCTATGTGTTGGCTCCTGAAGTGCACGCTGCAAGATATACCTCTAGGACTTTCTGTCGGAGAAGCACTTCCATAATCCCCTCAGAGCAAAGTGCAAAATTTGACACATGGGTCAATTAGTAGCCACAAATCACTCTGCACTTAACAGGTAACGTCTAATGGCAACTATCTTTAAAAATCCGCATATGACTTTTTGTTGAGCTGACAACCATGTTGCATTTATTAGAGGCAGTCTTCATTCTTTATTAAAACCAATATTTACTCCATGAAAATGTAACCCATCATTTACCCTCTATTCCTGTGAGCTCAAAAAACACAAACAAATCCTAGGAAATAATAAAAATACTTGTCATTACAAGCTTTAACTGAAAGATAAATCTATCTGACCATTTTTCCAGCTTTTGCTTATGTGCCACTATACTCAATATTTTTCTTTCAGGAATCAATGATCCAGTTGAATCTTGATTTTAACTTACGGCCATCCATTAGAGAAAGTTAAGAGCCTGAAAAGGGTCAGCCTTTTTTGTCTCTATTAGTCTAGGTAGCTTTGTCTCTAATGGAATCCTTTCGATAATTATTTCATACTTCTGGCAAATCTTGATGGACTCCATTCACCTCAATGCTACCTCTGCAGATCACTCAAAAGCTTCTATTAGGACATCTTAGAGAAATCTCCTTTTTGCTTTATACTCAAATAAAGGAAGTAAAAAACTAAACTTCAAGAGAGGCCACGCTTTTCAATGTAATCACAATACTCTCCAGTCCGAACAACAGGCACCAGCTATTCCTTCTCTTTTGAAAGCATTTTGACCAGGTGGAAGGATTTTAAACATATACACAATACACACATCTCGATCCCACTCAAAACCTCAGAAAATATTTTCATACATATTTGCATATGTTTTTTTCACTCTTAAAGTTTAGGGAATACGAGTTTTATCTCTTTCAGTGACAGAGCTTTTCAACAGGGAAAAAGAAATATCTAATCAATAACTGTAACAATGTACTACAGTTAACTGCTAAAATTGAACCCAAAAAAATCAAATTACAATCTGGGACACTTATTTTTTTTCTGAAATGTGTCATGCACCCATACACTTCACCTAAAAAACATACTTTTTCTTAAAGAAATACTTTTATTTTGCTTAGTTACAAACATCAACTTTAATTCCCTAAGCAAAAAACAGCTGGATGACAGGTGAAAGCTGGTTGAGGATTAAGAATTTGCTGTGAGCTTTACACAAAACAGCTAATAGTCACTTGAAGAATCAAGTGCCGAACGTATTAGAAGATTCCAACTGCCACTTCTTTACTTAACCTAGTCTAAATGAAACTCTTATGAGCCTGCTGAGAGCAGGGTGGGCTCTCATAAGCCCCGGAAGACCTGTCCACCACAGACAGAGGGAGGAAGGGCCTGTCTTTTGGTGTCTAGTCATGGAAGGGGGAAAAGGAACCAGCCAATACATATCCAATACCTTTCCCCCAACACCTTTCACAAAGGACTTAAGGTGGCTCCCAACATAAATATAATGTGAGAGATAAGACACTTACCAGAGAAAGGTAAGGCACAGGGAAAATAAAGTTTGAACAATAAGACCAAGGGTGAGATGCACATACAGAAATGCATAACCCTTTTCACGAGAGTACCAAGGCTGCCGCTGCTCCAGTCCACAAGCAAAGGAGGAAGCATGATCAGGTACAAGATTGACAATATCCATAAAGTTAAAGGGAAAAGGGGGGAATCCCTCCACAAAGTGCCTGCTTTATGACAAATACTTATATATGAGCAGATGTTATTATTTTCATTTTACGGAAAAGTAAACAGAGGTTCTGAGTAGTTAAATGATTTTCGCTCAAGGTGGTATGGCTGATAAGAGTCACAGCAAGGATTTAAACTCACTTCTGACATCAAAACTCATGCTCATTTCATTTCAAGAGGAGGGCGGGGGACAAGGAATCCTCAAAGCTGTTTTTCAGAATTGCACACCTTCTTAATGAGAAAAACTAGAGATGATATTTTTCTGAGTTCTTAGGAAATTCAGTGAGTGTATCTGTAAATCAATATAAAATATAGAATATTTCAAATGAATAAGGTTTGACTGATCTTCTATACATCATATTTAAGTTATATTGTGTTATTTTGTTTCCCTTTTTTCATTTCCATCATTTACCCATAAAAAAAGAGTTTCATAATTCTCTTTTGTAATGCCTACATACCAATGAAATGAGTATCTATATCCTATAGTATAAACTTGAGGTTTGGATATTCTTCAGGATATGGAAAAGGGAATATTCTGGAACTACTTTAAAACGATGTTAATATTCTATTTATTTAAGTCACATATTCATAAGTCTAGTTTTTTATGAAGGTTTTTTTGTTTGTTTCAAGTATTTATTTATTTATTTATTTATTTATTTATTTACTTACTTACTTATTTATTATTTTGAAAGACAGAGAGAACAGGAGAGGGGCAGAGGGAGATGGAGAGAGAGAATCCCAACCACCAGGTTCTACACTCAGAGCAGAGCCTGAGGTGGGGCTCAGTCTCACAACCATGAGACCATAACCAAATCAAAAGACCATGAGATCATGGCCAAAATAAAGAGACACTCAATCAACTGAGCCACTCAGGTACCCCTCAAATTTTTATTTAAATTCTAGTTAGTTAACATACAGAGTATCTTATTATTCTATTTACATATCTTTACCACTTTTAAAAGTGTACAATAAGTGAAATTTCTTTAAACTTCATAATGCATTTATAAATTTACTATATATTATATGTTGAAGATGAAATTAAATACTTCCGCTATTTAACAAATTTTCCCTAATATTTAAGTAACTTTTGTAATTCTGTTACACTAAACCTTTATATATGATGAATCTTTTCTTACATATTCCAATAATATTTGTAATCTTAATATAATTCTTTTACTTCCAAATCTAAACTAAAATTTTAATTCATTTAATCCATTATATTTTAAGATAGAAACACAAGCTAATTTATTGGACACACTCAAGTAGTAAATAAATTTTAATATTTCAAATTAAATGATATGAAATTAATTATATGAAAGTTAACTATAAAATATATATAGTTGATTCCCAAATTTATAGGAAAACACTAACATTATAGATTAAATTTTTGTTACATTAAAGTTATCTCTATAGTGAATAAAATTTAAATCTAAATCCTGGCTAAATTTAATTGTAGTCAAGACTAAATCTAAATTTAAAGATACTTTTCCCCTAGCACACAATGATATCATCCTAGATAACTTTGGTATTTCCTCCTAAACTTTTATAATAATCAGCTGTTATAATTAGGACTTGAAATTTCAAGTTGTAGTTATCAATTTTTTTTTCAAAAAATTTTTTTTTGAACGTTTATTTATTTTTGGGACAGAGAGAGTCAGAGCATGAACGGGGGAGGGGCAGAGAGAGAGAGGGAGACACAGAATCGGAAACAGGCTCCAGGCTCCGAGCCATCAGCCCAGAGCCCGACGCGGGGCTCGAACTCACGGACCGCGAGATCGCGACCTGGCTGAAGTCGGACGCTTAACCGACTGCGCCACCCAGGCGCCCCTGTAGTTATCAATTTTAAATTACATATATGTGGTTGTATAGTTTAAAATTTATATATTTTCTTTTGCAGACTTTTAATATTTTGAAATAATTATAAACTACAAGAAGGTGCAAAAATAGTACAGAGTCTAGCATATCCTTCACCCAGCTTCCCCAATGGTTACACTTTATGTAAATGTAATATAGTATCAAAAGCCAGAACCTGACACTTATATAATAGCAACTATACCTGTGTATGTATACATCCATGCAATTTGATTCCATGTACAGATTTACATAATATATATACAAAACTATTCCATTACATAAAACTACTTGTGGAATCCTTTATTGTCTGTCCTTCCATCACCATCCTCCTTGTCCCTGTCCCTGGGCAACTACTAATGTATTGTCTATATAATTCTGCCATTATGAGAATTATATCAAGTTGATTCTTGTTTTCATGGTAGTTATGTTCTGTAAAGTCACTACAAACAATTAGCAAATACTGAATTATTTCTTCTAGAGGAAATTCAGGGTTAAATTCTTGAAAGCCTGCAGTAACATTTTCATCAACCATCAATACACAATCTTGTATAAAAGGAATTAAACACTATGTAACTGTTTGAGATGTGATTTTTCTCATTTAGTATAATGTCCTTGAAATCCATCCAAGTTATCACATGTAGCAAAATAGTTCTTTTCTTTTTAGTTTTTATTTTAAAATAAGTGTAGATTCATAGGGCATTACAAAAGTAGTACACAGAGGTACCTGTGTACCTTTCACTCAGTTCTCCCCAATGGTAAAATCTTAGATAACTGAAGTACAGTATCAAAACCAGGAAACTCATATTGGTACAATCCACAGACTTCATTCAATTTCACCAGTTTCACATGTACTCATATGCATGCATGAGTTTGTATCTGTGTGTAGTTCTATGTAATTATAGCACACATGTAGGGGCACCTGGGTGGCTCAGTCGGTTGAGCATCCGACTTCAGCTCAGGTCATGATCTCACAACCCGTGAGTTCGAGCCCCACGTCAGGACAGCTCAGAGCGTGGAGCCTGTTTCAGATTCTGTGTCTCCCTTTCTCTGCCCCTTCCCAGCTCATGCTCTGTCTCTGTCTCTCAGAAATGAATAAACGTTAAAAAAAATTTTTTTTTAAATCATAGCACACATGTAGATTCACAGAATCAACACCACAATCAAGATCCAGAACTACTCCATCACCACCCAGATCCCTGCATTACCCCTTTACAGTCACACCCCTCCCCTTTCCCTCTTCCACCCATCTCTAACCCCTGGCCGCCATTAATCTCTTCTCCATCTCTATAATTTTGTCATTGTGCAAATGTATATAAATGGAATCATGCATGTGTAACCTTTTGAGATTGGCTTTCCTCATTCAACAGAATTCCCATGAGATTCATCCAAATTGTTACACACATCAATAGTTTATCCCTTTATATTGCTGAGTAGTATTCCCGTATGAATGTACCACAGTTAATCATTCATCCACTGAAGAACATTCGGGCCGTTGCCAGTTTTTACTATTACAAATAAAGCTGCTATGAACAATTATGTATAGGTTTTTGTGTGGACATAAGTTTTCATTTCTCGGTAGTAAATGCCCAAAAATGTGAGTGCTGGCTTGTACACTAAATGCATATTTAGGTTTTGTTTTATTTGTTATTGTTGTTAGAAATTCCAAACTAATTTTCAGAATGACTGTACCGTTTTAAATTCCAGCCAGCAATGAGTGCTCCAGTTTCTTCAAGTCCTCACCAGCATTTGGTATTATCATCAGTTTTTACTTATCCATTCTGATAGATGCGAAGTAACATCTCATTGTGGTTTTAATTTGCATTTCCTTAATGGTTAATGATGTTGAACATCTTTTCATATGTTTATTTGCCATTTATATATCCTCTTTGATGAAATGTTTATTCATGTCTTTTGCCCATTTTCCAACTGGATTTTTGTTTTTTTATTCTTTGTTTCCTGCTGAGCTTTGAGAATTCTTCATTCTCAAGGACTAAATATAGGTCCTTGTTAGATATGTAGTTTGCAAATACTTTCTCCCAGCTTATAGGTTGTCTTTTCACTCCCTTGTAGGGCCTTTTGTGCAAAAGTGTTTAATTTTGACAGTCTACATTATCATTGTCAATTTTTTTTTCTTTTATGGACCATTCTTACAGTTTCATATATAAGAACTCTTTGCCTATCCCTAGGTCCCAAAGATTTTATCCTATGTTTTCTTCTACATATTTTCTAGTTTTACATTTGACATTTAAATCTACCATCCATTATTAAATACTTTATGAAGTATAAGGTTTATGTCAAGATTTATCTATTTTATTTTATTTTTGCCTGGATATATTCAGTTACCCCAGCATCATTTGTTAAAAAGACTACTCTTCCTCCATTGAATAGCTTTTGCACATTTGTCAAAAGTCAGTTGGACATATTTATATGGGTCTATTTCTGGGTTCTCTATTCTTTCGTACATGTTTTGTTCAATTAAAAATATATTGTGAACCTATTTCCACAAACATTTTCAATACCATTTTACCTATGGAATGCCACTAGTTTGATGCAGTATGATTTATTTAATCACTATCAATTTGGACATTTAAGTTATTTTGAATTTTTGCTATCATAAACCACCCTGCAGTGAACATCCTCGTCGCATAATCGTTGCATGTATTCACAGTAATTTCTTGGGATTTCTAGAAGTAAGGTGTCATATCAAAGGGTATGTACATTTTTAGAAAATGAATTCTTTTGGACAGTGGCTTCAGCTCAAACTATTTTTTACACGTATGTCTAAAAATATATGTATGCATGTAAAATAAACGTAGGTATAAAGGGAGAACAGGTGAGTGGAGTGGGATAGCAGTGAAGCTATTTACTGGTTTTCATGCAAGATTCATTGCTTTTCACGTGTGTTGAAAATCAATGAATGAATAAGATTTCTCAGAGCAATCTGCTCCAGGGTGAAGGGGGACTTCTCCTACCACCTTCCCTAATGGACTATTATGCAATTGCTTAAATGCCAGATACTTTGTAGAGAGAACTGGATAAATATGCTTCAGGAAGTCAAGTTTGACAGTAGATTGAGTAGCATTCATTACCTATGGTCGATATTTTTACTCAGAGAACATTTAACTAGCCTAGTACAGGGCACATGTCCCATATTAATACAAGATATTTCTGTGAGAGAGTCACAGAATTGGACAAGAAAGGGGGAGAGAAAGATGAATCTTGGCTCTGCACATGTAGAAGTCTCTTGAAAATGTAGTACCTGTGAGGGGCCTGAGTATGGCTCAGGCTGACGGAATATGGAAAATGGCATTCTAGAGAGAGATAAAACATGGCCCATGAAAGTGAGCATGCAGCTGGGGCACTCTGTGAGTGTGCATGTTTTGGGGCAGACGGTTGAAAATAGTTTTGAAAAGGCAGGCTTGAGGCAGGATCTAGGAGGAAACTGGGATCTCAAGTAGAGGCAGGTGCATTATAATCAAATAGGGAAGCTTTTGAAGTTTTGAAATGGGAACAGGTGATCAGAGCTACCAGATAATTCTGGCTATAGAATTTGGACAGCCTGGAGTGGGAGAAATATCATGACAGCAAGTCAGCCGAGGAAGCTCCTACTAAGTCTAGGAAGAAGAAATGCAGCTCTAAACACTGACAGAGGCAGTTGGGGAAGATTAAGGCTTGTGAACCTTTACTTCTAGATTCACTTCTAGACGAAACCAGGGAGTTTGGGGGCAAAATATTTGCCTGGAGGGAAGATGCAGGCGCATCCGTGTTTGGATCACATATTTTAGTTCAACCACGATTTAGAGAAGTGGTAGAAAGAAGAAGCTGGAATCCATGGTAGTTAAGAGCAAAGACTCTACAGCCATAATTCCTGGATTGCAATCCCAGAACCTGCACTTACTAGCTGTATAGCTCCTGTTAAGTGACTTAACCTCTCTGTGCCTCAGTTTCCTCAGTTGTAAAATGGGAATGATAACAGTATGCATTTCATTGTGCTGCTGTGGGGGTTAAACAAATTAATGCATGCCAAGTGCTTCAAAGAGTGCATGGTACTCTTTTTGTTGTTTTTCATTATTTTTGAGCTGCTCAAGAAATGAAGTTTGTCTGACAAGTTCCTCTTGTCCAGGATTAAAAAACAGAGGAAGAGGAAATACCACTCACCAGTGTTTATCCCATCCTAAGATGCACCGGCCTCACCTGATGATCATTTTTAAATGCAGATTCTGAGTCAGTAGGCCTGGGTTGGAGCCTGAGATTCTGCATTTCTAGCAAGATCTCAGCTGATGTGCGAGAACCTATGTGCATCATGTATTTCTTTCTTTCTTACTTCCAGGCTCATCTTAAATTTTGGATATTAAGAGTAATCCACCTCATATTGTCAAAATAACACTGTTTCCAGAAAAACTTTCTTTTATACAATAATCATAAAATGAATCCCACCATATATCCCAAGTGTTTTACATTCCTTATCTCAAAACTTTGTAACAAACCTTGTAAAGATATTGTGTTATGAATCTTATTTTACCGATGAGGAAACAGAGAAGTTAAGTAACATGCTCAAGGTCATACAACTCATAGCAGCAGAACTACGATTCCAACCCGGGAGGTGGCTGACACCCAAACCTGGGTTCTTCTCAGAGTTAGGCTATTTCCTAGGGGATCTGCCTTACATGGAGACTCCAGAGGACAGAAAAGAAAGTGAAGTTGGAGAGGAAACGTGTGTGCCCTGCCTGTATCAAGCCGTGAAGTTACTCAGATCTTCACGACAGATGTTTTACAGAGATCTTGGGTAGAATCTTGTTAATTCCGAGTTTCCAGGATTTATAACTAGCTCCCCTCTCCTCAATCTACAGAGTCCTATTTAGCTGGATCTTGGTTATCCTTTGAAACACAATCTTTTTTGGTAAGGTATTTCCCAAGAGCTTTAGCTCATTTATCAGGACACTGTAAAAAACAACAACAACAACAACAACAAAATATGAGGGAATTTTTATTACTAATTGAGAGATACTAAGATTATAAATCCGGAAGGTGGTAAGATGACAAGTCTAAAATGTACATCCATTTCTATTTTATCTGCTAGATCCATGAAAAACAATGCATTTCCTTAGATATCAACTTGAGGAACAATTAGTTCACATGCACGCACTACTGTGTGGAGGGATGATAAGGCATAGGGAATCCTTCCCTCTTGGGCCAAGGCTCAAGTAGTTTCTTTTTTTTTTTTTTTTTAATTTTTTTTAATGTTTATTTATTTTTGAGACAGAGAGAGACAGAGCATGAACGGGGGAGGGTCAGAGAGAGGGAGACACAGAATCTGAAATAGGCTCCAGGCTCTGAGCTGTCAGCACAGAGCCCGACGCGGGGCTCGAACTCACGGACCGTGAGATCATGACCTGAGCCGAAGTCGGCCGCCTAACTGACTGAGCCAACCAGGCGCCCCTCAAGTAGTTTCTAAGGAGATGAGATATACACTCAGACATGGTCAGATATGGGGGATCAAATAGGCAATACACAAGCCAGTTTGTCTCTGATGCTCCATCCCTGGCAGCTGATAGCTTGGGTGGGATCCTAAAGATGTATTATCATAACCCTATCACAGCCCTAACCAAGTTGCATTTACCAATTGTTTATTTCCAGGTCTGTTTTTCCTAAAACAACTTTCTAAATTCTAGTTTTCACATATTCCCTTAATGATTCTCCTGATGTCTATAAATGCTGAGTATCTACCTCACAGTTTTTTTGTTTTTTGTTTTTGCTATATCTCTGTATTGCCTATATTATAATTTAAATGTTTCCCATTAACTTTACATGCTTCTTTTTTAGTCAAATATATTTATTTTTTAAAACCTTTGGAAAGAAAAGAGAAGAAAAAACCTTTGTATCACTCCCATGCTTTAAAAAAACCAGGATCATTTAGGTAGCAAATGTAGTTAGACAATAAATGTAAAACTAAATAAGTAATAGTTGAAATTAAAAAAGAATCCATGCATCATCTAAAGTCATTGCATTTATCCTCTGGGTCACTTATTACTTAGAGAAGAGTTGCCCTGAGGGAAATGACCCAAAGGCAAACCCGCATGTTTATTTCTCTGTTTTCAATATTTTTCTAACACCCTATTCTTCACTTAATGATGAATTAGTGAAGGCATAAATATGTACAGTGTTAATGTGGTAGACAGTGTTTGGGGCTGGAGCAGTCAGGGATGATTTTTATGGCAGATGTAACATTCGGGCCATATTCTTTGATTTTTGAGAAGCAACTGGATATGGCACAAAAATGTATAAGAACATTCCAAATGTCCCCTGCCTAGGTACAGAGGTGGGAAAATTTAGAAGTCCAGAGAAATAAATGTATCAGTTTAACAGCGGCAGATCTAATAGATCTTAATGGGCCACATTTCCCAGGGACAGCGGTCTCTCCTGACAGAGCAGTAACTAATGGTGGGAATTCCCAGCCCAGGGGAAAGATTTGTGGGGATCATATTCTTAGGTGGGGATTTGAGAAAGGATTTCAGCACCCCAGAAATCACATGTCTTGAGAGCTGCCACAGAAAGGAGCTTCTTGTGGCAGCTGTCAAATGAAAAGGGCATAAACCAGTGAACTGAACACTTACGAAGACATTAATATGTATTCTGAAATTCTAATGTACAGTGTATTTCAGGATGTTGTCAGGAATGCAATTCCTGATCAGATCCAAACATCTATGTTAAACATCAGAACACACTCTTCCTACTAGGAGACAAACAATTTAAAACCTGTGAGACTGTCTCCAGTTACATTTAACTGATCATTTGTTCCCATTTGGCCAGCCTGCTGCTTAGGTTATGACTCCCTAGAAGGTTTACGATCATGAAATGGGCGACAAACAGGCTTAACAATTTTTTTGTTTGTTTTAGCTGTGGGCACGTATTCTTGCAAGGCATTCACATAAAAACAAAGCAGCAATCCTTCTAATACCCTTGGGTATCCCTTGAACGAAGCAACTTTCCACCCTACTGCAGGCTCACTACATGAACTTAGGGTTTTTGCTTGCATAGTCCTTGATATAAACAGTTAGACAAGGTCTCGTGTGCCTTCCGTACAGTGTAGAACAGCCAATAAGATCTGTTATTATAATGCTGCATAATAATGGTGGGGGGTAGGAGTAGGCATTTGTTTTAAATAAGAATTTCTCGAAAAATTTCACAGGGCACAATTAAAAGAAAAAATGAAATGTTACCAGGAAAAAACTGAACCAGACCAATGTATTTAATGAAGACATAGAAGCTATTAACTAAAAAGAGACTGCAAAGAAGCCTTCCCATGCTGCAAGGGGGCAGGAGAGTATGACAGTGAGTCTGGGTTGCCTCTGATTCCGTGATAACGTCCCCTTCTGCACACATGACTGCAGAAGGAGCTCGGGTACCCAAAGAGTCAAGTGTTTGCAGATGCATCAGAATTAGCCACCATTTAAGAAACCCACCATCTTTCAGAATGAATTCCCTACGTGTCACAATAAGTTCAATTGAAAAGAAAAGAAAGAGATTTTCTGGTACTTCTTTGCTATACACATCTTCCCACCTGTATGTTAGATGTTTCAAACTACCAAATGCTGAGGGAATTTATCCAGGCATGTTATTAATGCCAGCCCACCACCGCATGAACACAAATAGGCACGATTTGGAGCACTTCAAAATTGACTGCCTAATTTAAAATTGCTTGAGTGCAGTTAATCAATATTTATTTGCTTTTTCTAAGAGATGAAGAAAGTATATTATAGTGCTGATTTCATCATTTATATGTTAAGAAAGAGTACAAAGGCAGTGTAATGGTTCCAACGATAGGCTTTGGAGGCAGAAATATCTGGATTATAAATACTTGTGAATTGTAACCTCAGACGACTTACCTAATATCTAAACCACAGTTTCCTCAACTATAAAATGGTGATAAGACTAGTTGCTGATCCACAGAGTACACTGTTAGGATATGTAAAGTAGTACAGTCCAGACACATGGAAGAAACTGAGTGAGTACTGTTACTACATTACTTTCGTAAAATTTCTCTTCTTCAATCTTTTTCTTCCTTTAGTGTGGGGTAGACGCTGTGATACCAGGTGAAGCAAGCCAGAGCGGTGAACTCTAAAGTCTAATGGGACCAAGCAAATAAAATAAGCAAGAAGTAGGAGTCAGAGTTTTTAAAAATTTGAACATGAATGATAAATGACAATTGACTATTATCCATGTCAGTGACTGCTACTTTGGCACATAGGACAGTGTCTGCCCTGTCCAAAGGGGATGTAAGTATAAGACCACTGTTGCTGAGTTTTCCAGAAAAACCTGGATTCTTTTAAAATATGACATTCCCAATTTTAAACGTTGGCAAAGAATTCACTACAATATGAATTTCTTTATTTCTTTATTTCTACTGGAGGGCCAATATGGGAAGGGTATAAAATAGATGCCTGGATTGAATTTAGCCCAGAGGGCACCAGTTGGTAATCTTTGGAATAAGGGATGCTAAAACAAAATGAACTCAAGATATCTCTGAAAACTTACTCTAAAATGTGCTTGAAGCTTGGTAGCAAAGGAGTAAGTTGGCTTGCTTTTCTTCCTCACTCCGTCTGGCCTTCTATCACTATTTATTCCCTTTTTTTTATCCTACCATCCATCCATTCATCCATTATCATAAAACCTCTATAATAAATTACTGGGTGTTAAGGAAGATTCAAAGAATGTAAATGACAAGTTCCTTCACCTCAAGGAACTCCCAGCATCTGAGTAGTGTTAGTGGCAATGGTACATTCAAGTGCTCTAACAGAGTTGTGTCGGGGAAAGGAGGATGAAGATACAACCATGCTGTATGGTAACAGCAGGAGTGGCATTAAAGAAGTGAAAAAAGGAGCGCCTGGGTGACTCAGTAGGTTAAACGTCTGACTCTTGATTTCAGCTCAGGTGATGACCTCACGGTTCATGAGATGGAGTTACGCATCAGGCTCTGCTTTGACAGTATGGAGCCTGCTTGGGGTTCTTTCTTTCTCTCTGTCTGCCCCTCACTCTGCTCTTTCTCTCTCTCGAAATAATAAATAAACTTTTTTAAAACAAAGAAGTGGAAAAAAGAAAACCCTCTCAGCTTGAGGATGCCTGCCTCCACCTCTTCTTCTCTCTCCTCCAGTCCTAGGTGTTGACCCCATTTGCTTGCCCTACATCAGTCACTATGCACATCCTCCTCTTCTCAAGAGGATGCAGGCTCAAACCTACAGTCAGTGCTCTTCCTTCCAGATGAAAGAAAATATTTCACAGAAAAATGGTGTGAAATTCCAGCACTATTATTTGCAGTTCTTCTACTGTCTTTAAGAAAACTTTCCATCAAGTCCCTTAACTAGGTTGCTAAGTTTCTGATTAATGTAAAAATGAATAACATTTAAATGTAGACTTTTTTCATTTATGAGAGCTTAATATAGGGAGTCAGCAAAGAATAATGGGAATAAAACCCTGAGAAATTGGATACAGATCTGAGTTCAGCTACTAAATCTCTTTATGACCCTGGACATGACGGTAGGTACAGTGAGATGGGGTACTGAAGCAAACAACCTCTAAAATCTCTTCAAACTCTAAAAGCAAATAACGACTATGTTCCATAACTCTTTGGACTCATATACAAAGTTCTGCTCAAACATTCAGTAGGTCGTATAGGAGTAGACTGAGCATGCTTATCCACATGGTGGTACAAGGCCCAGAGGGGAATAAGGGATAAAAGAACACTCTGTCACCCAGGTGCTTACGCTGATGTTGCCACCCTGCATTTATACAACCTGCCTAGTCTACCAAGTATTTTCTTACTCATTGCATCATTTGATCATTTCATTGGTAAAGGAAAACAAGATTCCAAAAGGTAAGGAGAACTTTTTCTGGGCTTCACAGCTTGTAAGTGGCACAGTCTCCATGGGCCTCCCTTTCCCAGCTAGGAAAATAAATAGAAACCATGACTGTTACTTGAGGGGCAGCTGCCACTTCCACCACTACAAATAATGTATGTGGACCATTCACGATGTGCTAGGTACTATGCCAAGTGTGTTACGTCACATTTGTGATCTCATTTAATCTTCCAGATGCTCTATGGGAATGGGTGGGTGATATTACCTCCATTTTACAGGAAGATGAAGCTCAGAGAAGTAAAGTAACTTGCCCAAGGTGTGGAGAAAAGATAGTGCTGAAATGAGGAGGGATTAAAAATTACTTCGGTCCAATTCCCACCTATCTCAACACATGAACTTAACAAATATAATTAGAGTGATGCCAGAAGACAGGGAAAGGGTTGAGGAAACCAGGCAAGGTTTCCAAGAGAAGGGATATTAATGACGGGGCAAGGCTTGCTAGGCAGAGAGAATCCAAACATGCAGAGGCTAAAAGGGCCCTTTCACAGAATGGGGTTTGTCTGGCTGGAATGGAAGAGAGCCATGTTACTGAGCTCCATGTTGCACAACTCCAGAGAGCACCCTTCACACTGAGTTGTATGGTTACACCTATTAGAGGTATAGTGAGCAGGTATATTCTGTAACGTAAATGGTGCCCTCAGAGTTGTATAATGTGGCAGCTGTGAGAGAATGAAGCTAGAAAAGTAGATTGGTTCTAAATGATAAGCAGCTTTGAATGCTATAGGTGATTTAACCCAAGTTGGTAATAAGGAATGTACTGAAATTTTTTAGTGTCCCGGAATGTTGCATGACCACTCTAGACATATCATATAACAGTGGGATTGGTCAGGGAAGAAGAGAAGAGGCAGAGATTAATTTGAAGACTTCTGAAATAGTGGTAAAACCTAAATAAGCATGGAGGTGGGGAAAAGCAATAATTTTAGCATTACCAAAACAGACAGGGTTTGTTGAACTCGTATCTGTATGAAGGAGGAAGAATATCATTAATGTTCTGATTTGGGGGGGTTTAAGTGACTTAGAAAGTGGATACTGATGTGAGAAACATGAAAGTCAGGAGAATAATCAGTTGGGGCCATTTTAGGTGTATTGAATTTTAATGAAAGCAGATCATCCCAGTAGAAATATATCTGGAAGTGTGTGACTGGACCTTGTGAAAGTCATAGTGGCTAAGATAGAAATTTTGGAGGCCTTCCAATCTGCAGGAAGAGCTGAAGTCATTGGGAACTTATCATGAGTCTTGCTCCAGTGATTTTCTTTGGGCATGTGTCTGGGACTGGGATGAAATCTCTCTCCAAGCTGCAGGTTTTTAAATGGAATATGTAAATCCATCCTGGCATAGAGTTTCACCACCATCATGAGGGATCCTTCTCAATATAAACTGCTCCATATAAAAGGCAGCAGGTATTAATAATGTTCATAAAATGCTTGAGTACCAGTGATGTTCACAAAATAACTTAATTTAAAAACAAACAGAAAAAAACCTTCTATAAGGTACAATGATTCATAAAACCCCTGAAAAGTATGTTCATAAATATTGATTAAAGAGATGGTATAAACCAGATGGTGAAACACCATGATCCCTGGATTCTGTAATGTAACAGCAATTATTACAAGGGGTCAGACTCAGGTAGAGAGTTATATTAAAAGTTAGCACCAAATTGTTCTTATAATACTATATACTTTTATATAGTATTATATGTTGTGTTTCATTTGGTCTTCTAAAAATTCTATTTAAATTATCAAAATAATACTAAAAGATTACATAAAATCTGGGGGAGAAAGAAAATTACCTATAATTCCTTATAATTCTTTTTACATTTATATTTTTATATTGTGAGTTATTCATTCTTATTTTTTTCCTCTTAATATTTCCTCTTTTGTGTTTTCCATGATGGACTTCATAGCTATTAAATGGCCCATGACATTTCACTAAATGGATGCACCCAAACTGATTGAGCCAAGTTCCTCCTGATGGGAATCTAACTTATTTATACTTTCCAAAACAAATCATGCCATACCCAATGTTCTCATACCTATTTTTCTGTATTTTGGAGTACTTCCATGAGTTAGACTGCCAGAAATGGAATTACTGGATCAAAGAAAACCTGTATTTTTTATGGCTCTTAATACATGTACCAGAATTCATCTCCCAAATTTCACCTTGATTTTCCCTGGTACCAATAATGTATGAGGACTATTGTACACCTTTGCTAGCTCTGGATATTATAATTTTTAAGTTGCTAACTAAGTAGTGAAAGAACTTGTTTTATTTTTAATAAAACCTAAATCTCTTTTCAAGCCAAGACATTTTCTGTAGTATCTTTGACTGTGAGTATGTAGCTGCATGTAAACCATTATTTTCTTTCATAAAAGTAGCAACATGGATACATTTCTTTTTAAAAAAATTTCTTTTAACGTTTATTTATTTTTGAGACAGAGAGAGACAGAGCATGAGCAGGGGAGGGGCAGAGAGAGAGGGAGACACAGAATCTGAAATGGGCTCCAGGCTCTGAGCTGTCAGCACAGAGCCCGACGCGGGGCTCGAACTCACGGACCGTGAGATCATGACCTGAGCTGAAGTCGGCCGCTTAACCGACTGAGCCACCCAGGCGCCCCAACATGGATACATTTCTATCTAAAATTCCAATCTGAACAATGGGGGACACAGTGTACACCTTTGAAGGCTTTGTGGCATATTTTGACATTTTAAGTGTATTTATTCAGTCTTTATTGAACACTTAGTATATGCCAGCCTCCACTGCATATGCTGGGATACAAAGAGTAACGGACAAGGGTGAAGGGCATTACCAGCACAAGAAATAGCATTTGCAAACCAATGTGATGTGTGACAAAAAGTGATGTTTTCATAAAACTATAGTTGCTCATTATTTTGGAGAAAAAAGGCACTGTATTAGTTATCTACTGCTGTATAACAAACTACTCTGGAACACGGCTTCAAACAACAATGCCTTAATATTTCTCATAATTGTATGCATTGGATAGATGGTTTTTCTGCTAGCTTTGGCTGAGTACACTCACGTAGCTGCATTGGCTTGGGTTAGACTCAGCTGGGATATCCAAGATAGCTTGGCAACCCTCTCCATGAAGTCGCTCATACTTAAAGGGCTGGACCAGACTGCACTTTTTCACATGATACCAGCCGAGTTTCAAGAGGGAGAGCCCCAGTGTATAAATACTTATCAAGCTTCTGCTTCGGTCACAGGTGTTGACTTCCTAGTGCTCAATGCAAGTCACAGGCCAAACCCAGTCTCAACATAGGAGGTCTATTACATGGACCTTGAGAGCTGTGACTCTTTGGAATTCCTTAGAGAAACAGTTTCTCACAGTTAAAATTAGGAGAACAATGGGCAATGAGACTAGATACAGATACCAGATTGCTGCAGCCTTCATGAGATAAACTGGGTTAAAGGTTTTATATACACCCCAAAGAATGACTGGAAAGTTTTTAATAGTTTTGGAGGTATGGAATGGGTCTTGTGAAGGTACCACGCTATGATATCTCTGTTTAGAAAGATGACTTAGAAGAAACAGCATATTAGACATGAGATCATAAGGACACAACCAAGATCATTATGGTGGAAACTTCACAAAGAAGAAGAAAAATAGTTGAAAAATATTTATTCATAATAACAGTAGTAAGATTTACTGAGCACCAACTATGTGACTTTACAACCCTATCTCCTATCCTTACCACAATCACTTTACACAGTCATACGTAAGTCTGTTTCACAAGATTAAGACAACAGGCAAATGGTTGAGTAGCATTGTGAGGTATTTAAGGCAAGTTTGTGGGAGAACTAGGATGCAATCCTCCACCTCTTTGAAGCCAAAGTCATTGGTTTTCTCAATCTTGCTGCAGAATGACAGGCAAGAAATGGACTGAATGGTGAAAAGTTAAAGTGGCTGACAAACCGTGAGAGGAAAACTACATGCTTCTTTCTCGTATTTATTACTCATGGTTTAAACTTTCAGGGAAGGGCAGGTGTCCTGGCTGGTAGATGCTGGGGTCCAAGTGAGGAAGGGAAAACGGGAAGGGGAGAGAAGGACTGAACACAGTGACCTGGCATCTTTGGCATAAACACTGAGAGTTTCTGATCACTGCTCCAGTAGCAACAAGCTTTGAGCAGACAGGACTTACCCTGGGAAGAGATAGCAAATCAAGAGAGTTATTGGTATGATGCAGAGAAGATGCATAATGAAATGCAATTTAAATTCTGCATTCATTTTTTTTCTTTTCTTTTTCTTTTTTTTTTTTTTTTTTAACACCAACTCCCTCCTACCCTCCTCATTTCTCCTTTTCAACTGGCTCTTTGTGGGTGGGTTTCATTTCTTCTGAAATGCCTACTTCCTTCCTCTTTTGTCTTTCTGTCTTGGTCCCTGGGGAGAATGGAAATTAGCTAAGTGTGATGGGTGTTCAGGAGGCAGGCTTTGGTTCTTAGCCAAAAGAGAACTAATTCCCCCAAGAGTAGCCAAAAGTATCAGCTTTACAACCGCCCTTCTTAGAGCTGAAAGGGTTTCTTTGTTTCTTCAATATTCCGAGCTGGGGCAATTGCAATCTGTTTTAAGAAATCCATGATCACACCCAAACAAATCTCTCAAATCAATTCAAATATCAATTAACATGTATTGAGCTGTAAGGAGGGGCATCAGATTGGAGATACGTAAAGCAGGAAAAAAACAAAAGCCTTTACTTACAATGAATGTACAGCCTTTATGGGTGGGGGGATCGAGTCTTACAGCAGGAAGTTCCATCATGTAAACAATAATCATAATGTAAAGTGGACTGAAATAAGTGTTAAGTAGAGGTCTGTACCTGATGCTGTGGGGAGACAGAGCAAACAAAATTTCATGAAAGGAAAGACATTTCAGCTGGTCTCTGAAAGATGAGAAGGGGCTAAGAAGAACCTTCAAGGCAGAACATAGCCTGAACAAGAGTGCAAACGTGGGAAGTGCCCGATGTGGTTAGGGAATGGCGGAATTGTAGGGGTTAAGAATTACAAATATTTGGCCAATATAAGAAATCTCAGGATTTTCTGAAATAAACCCATTTTCTCCTCCAATACACTGTCCTCTGAAACACTGCCATTCATTAAAAAAAAAAAGTCAAGACACCACTAATCTTAGATTATTTTTTATCTTCATTAGTTATACTAAAGCAGTGAACACTTTGACCCTTATTCATCGACTCTTCAGGGATTTAGCAAAGAGGTAACAAAGGGTGACACATCAAACCACATTCAGCAATTATTTGTTATTTCCACGTACTCTGTCTGGCACATAGTATATTCTTAATACATACTTGTTGGCCCGTATAAATGAAGGCATATGATCCACAATGATAACTTACCATATGCCATTTTACATTACTCAGACCTAATAGAAGTATTAAGTTACTTAGTGTCACTTAATACTGTGATGTGTCTGTCTGGATAGGCTGGGTTATGGTGTGGTAACAAACAGCTCCAAAATCTCAGTGGCTCAACATAATGCAGGTTTATTTCTTGCTCATCCTGCATGTCCAGTGCAGATTAGCAGCAAGATCTGCTCATAATAATCATTCAGGAATCCAGGAGGCTTCATCTTGACTCAAGCTTCCACAGTCATCAAGACAAGGAGACAAGGATGTAACAAATCTTCCACTAGCTCTTAGAGTTCCATCCAGATGTGACATAACTCACTTAGTCTCACATTTCATTCAAAGCAAATCATATGGCCAGATCTGACTTCGGAAGCAAGGAAGAAGGGAATCAAAATATTTGTGAATAGCTCTAATGACCATCACATTGGGTCAGTCACATGTTTGGTCCCCTTAACTCAGCTTTCACAATATTCATCTGTGAAAGAATATTATGAAAATACTATTTCCTTTGTGTACATATGCAAGTCTTATACCAGATTTTGTATATAAATAAAATTATTCCCAAATTTTCTTAACAGAATTCTCTGCTAGTAGAGCAAATCACAGTATTTTGCCTTAAATCACTTTAAATCTCAGCATTGTTTCCATGTCAATGGCAGCCCATTTAGTGCTTCTTGCCTCTTACAAGATGATAGCATTTACTCCGGAAACCTTATTCAGTCATTGAACATCTTGCAGAAAATTTAGCTAGTGTAGACATATGCCTAGCACTTGTACTAACATTTTCTATCTTCTATTCTGACACTTATTAGATGATTGCTTTAAAGCTATTTTTGAAGAGAGGACTTGAAAGAGGAGAATGGATCAATCACTGTTTAGCCTGCTAGACCCTCTTTGATGTACGGTAACCAAAAGTCATTCTCATCACATCACAGAAGGTTTAGGTGAGGCAAGCTTGTGATCTCAGCTGAATTCTTACTATACGATAGGCTCTCTAGTGTCCCCACACAGGGGATGTAATTCAGTTTATAATAAAAGCTCAGTGTCCTTATTGCTGTTACTATACACAGCAGACTTACTATATACCATCTATTGTATTTTTTTGGATGAAAGAGAAAGTATTAGATTATGTCCTGACTGCCTTTCAAAGTCTACTTAACCAATTCACTGCTGCTAATTAGCATCTGGGTGCCCTGGTAGGGCACCACCCTGGGTAATTCCTAGCCTTCCTCATGTATCAGACCTCCATAAGACTACTGTCCCCTTGTGGTGATGAACAAATTTATGTCCTTTCCATGGTAAACATGAGTGTGTTTTCAAAGAACTTGGAATATGTTGGCCATCTCCTTGCATTATCCATCAATTGGAATCACAGAATAAGGTAAAATAAAGTCCAAAGATAGCTTTGTATGTTGACCCTCACTAGAAGAAATACTCAATGGCGAGAGAGTTTATAGATAACCTAGTTTCTCAACCTCTCAGCCTTTTGCAACAATAATGTACTTGCCACCTCAGCAGACATAATATATAATCAATACTTAGATGGCCATTATTGCTGTTGGGCATAAAAAATGCATTCAAAAGACAGGAGAATCTTCTGGAGACACTCATATTGTCAAGCAGGGAAGTCCTTAGGGAGAGTTTTCCTCCAAAAGCAGACAGCCAGAGGAAATGTTGACAATGTCAAATGTCAGGCAGAATTTCTAGGACAGCGATGCACTATGGGTCTCTTCCCTCCACCAGCAGGCTCCTAGACAGAAGACTGACTCTCGATGATGAATCAAAGGAGCCATTTAGGGTGTCCAAATATTTCCTTTACTGTTCTGTTTCAGAACTTTCCCCCAACTCCCTAATGTTATGAAGAGCAAGGATTAAGCTTTTCTATCATCATAACCACACTAATGAATACTAATTGAACATAAGGAAGTTGAGACACAGAGAAAAAAAAAAGCCAAACAAACAAACAAAAAAAACACCTCTGGCACTGAATGTAACAAAATATTTTTCATTGTAAATATGAGTAAAAGAATTTGATATGGCTCAGCTAATCTCACTCAAGGGCTATCATCTACATTGCCAAGCAGAACCGAGGAAGAAAAATAACTGATTAAAAGATTACTTAGGGTTTGAGTCTCTATAAGACACTCTCTGAACCTTATTCTTTGAGAAAGTAGAGATATAGTTGATTTTTCCAGAGAGTTTATCTTCTAGAGACTCAGAGTAGTTTTGTACAAAGCCAGAATTAGGTCATGCTTTCCAAGATCAATAGCTGTATATTAAAAACTTTAGAAATATATATTGATAAAATATATCTCATTTATTTTGTGAAAAACAGAACTATAAGGGGATATGGAATGAGAACAGGCATATTAAAATGCTAACAAAGAAATCTCCTCACAACTCCCCCCTCCCCACCCCCCAAAAATATTCAAGTAAGCATGTGGGATTTGCAATCAGGCTGCAACGGGGGGGTCAGAGATCAAAAATAAATGGTGGGCCACAACATGCAGAGCTTTTAAAAAATAATGTCACATTCTTTCATTCCCAGCATAAGAAATGGGCAACTTGTTCAGGGCAAATAATTGTTTGAACTGAGGATTTTATTATTAATCTCTGAAGACTGCTGAATTTAGGGTCACAGTAAGGGTTGATTAGGTACAAGGTGCATAAAGCTCTCCTCTGTCGATGCTATTGAAAGAAGCAAGTAATTTAGATTCAGAATTGGTCTTGGATTGAAGCTCACTCCATTACCGACCATTTTCAATTTCAGCTATACAATAAACATCAAGCTCGGCAAGGAAATTAGTACATTTGGTAATGTATTGGAAGAGATGGGTGGGTCTTTGACAAGATGACACTTATCACCAAAGCTTCAGTTAATGAAACCCTTGAGTGGTATCTGCGTTTGACATATTTTGACATTTTTTGAAATCACATCCAGCGTTTTTTCCCCCACAATGTTCTTCTTTATGAGAGAAAAAAAAAATCCATCTATCTTTAAAATGAGTACTGGAGTACTGCAATATTATTGGGGAAAAAAAATTAAAAAGATGCTGCCTGCCACTGACAGGAAGAACAGGGTACTTTCTCAAAATCCGTAAGAAGCAACAGATTCACAGGATAAATCTTATTCAAATGAAGTCCATAATGCATTTCCAGGAGAAGCTTCAAGTTTAAACGGAGCATGTTTTTATCATACCTTTCCTGAAAGTACCTTTCACTATAAAATGTGATCTCATTAATGTGACTACAATTTACATTGCTGAAAAAAAAAAACAACTCAAAAAAATCCTGCCAATTTTGAGTAATTATTTCCTGCACAAAATAGTTTTCTTTCTTTCTTTCTTTTTTTTCTTGCAAGGAAACTGCTTTTACTTTAGTAAAGGTGGGACTTTTAAAAGAGAAAATAATGAAAGGAAACAGAAAATGAAGGCCATATACCAAAAAAAAAAAAAAAAAAAAAAAAGTCAAGAAAGAAAAATTTCGGGGAAAAATAAAAGTACAAAATAGGGGGAAAGCAGATAAGAATGAAGGCATCAAGAATGAACAATTTCTGGCCTCAAACTAGTTCTGAGTAGATCACAACCCATATTCTCTCACCAGAGTTCTCACGTTTATGTATAATTAAATGCTGTTTTATTGCCAACTGGCCTAGATAATGAAAAACTAGAAAAAGAAGAAAATGCTTCCAAAGTGACTGAAAATTTAGGTTCACACATTCTGAGGAGTGGTTTTTGTTATTTACTTTTTAGTTTTTTCTGAAAGCTGGGTGAAATTATTATGTATTCAGATATTTTAAATCTCACACAGCTCTATTGTTCAAGCCATGTTTTTTATCCAGTGCTGGGAGAACAGTGTAACAAAAAATACAAAGCGTACGAAATGGGGGGGCCTCTCTGAACCCTACCAGACCTGGGGTGGCACTTGCAGTGTGGTAGGCCCAGCCGGGTGGTCTCTCTCATCTATCATTTACCCACCACGAGGAGGAGGTCACCTTGAAGTCTGGAATGGGGGAGAGGAGAGAGAAAGAGCATGAGGGAGGCAGAAAAAGCTGAGTGAGGAAAGAAAAAAGGCTGCTTAGATACTCTCGAAGAATTCAAAACACATCAAGAGGACTCTTTTTTAACCTCCACTCTGTAGGTGATTTCTTTAAAACCTTTAGACTCCTACCCTTTCTGACTTCCATAATCCAAATTTAAGACCCCAGATGCTACAGGAAGGGAAGGGAAAAAAAAACCCTAACTTCTGTATTGGCTCCAGGTCTTAATACTGTCACCTCAAAAAGCGGAATTCAACATTTCCCTGACTGCGGACTCTGATCCCTACCTCCTAAAATAAAATAACATCATTTAAAATGCAAGGAGCATTGTGGAATTCTTCGATCATCTAATAATCAGGACCTGATGATTATTTCTACTAGTCCTCACTTGTCCTATAGGTGTGGGAAAAGATGAGTTAACTGTATTTAAGGACGACAAGTCACCTGACATATTACAGTTCAACTGTTTTTAGTATCATAGTATGACCATAATATCATATGACTCTATGCTCCGTAAGAGTTTTCCTTTCATTTTCATTTCATTTCCTTTCATTCCTTTCATTTCTGATAGTAATAATAATAAAAGTGGAATAACCAAACTTTGCATGAGAGGCTATTACTTACTATATTCAGTGATGCTATTTAGCTGCAAGGCACTGGAACATTTTACCACTAGGTCTATTTTGATTAGTTGATACCCACATCACAGCAGTTAAGTATTTATTTCCTGATGTTAAAATATTTACCAGAATGGTCACCAATGAAGCACTTTTTATCATTATAATTCATTAATTACTTGTGTAAGTATTTGTTTAATGTCTCCTCACACCCTCAAACTCTCACCACTTGAGAGCACAAGGAACAATTTCTTTCTTGTATCTCCTCTGCTTAGGGCATTCTTGTCATATAGTAGCCACTCAAGAAATTGTTTTTTGAATGACTCAGGATTCCCCATATATCCACATTTTAGGAGTTGTAACAGCCCTGGAAGAATAATCATTTTAATCTCTTTGTAGCATTAACTGCTAATTCTTTACGAGTCATTCTGGCATTGAAAATGTAAAAAGTGGAGGAACATTTTTTGCTGCGAATTATTATTTGATCTCCTGGTTTTTTTAATACGATGTTTTTTGGATCAGCTTTGCCTGATGTCTTGTAGTTCAATGTCTTCAAAATTAAACCTCCAGTCTTCTGCAAGGTAGAGAATGAGAAGTAACCCAGCTGCTTGTGGTGGAGTAGAAGTGGGGGTCCAACTGTGAATTATAGGATTTTATGGTAATTCCTGTTTTCAGCATTAACTGAATACCATTTTCAAAGGACATTGTGCCTACAGTTCATGAACTTTTCTGGAATAATTTGATATGAATCATTTGGAGATGGGGCTTCTTAGGCTACTAGTCTAAGCTTCAGGTTTCTTTTGTCTAGGTCAAAATATTATCACTGTTTCTCGTCTCCCATTTTCCTTGTCTTTGTGTTGTTTTGCCATTTTTAAAATTTCTACAGTTCTATTATTCTAGTGTGGTTTGGGAAGAAGCATGGGTCAAAGCAGGTGTTAGTTTATTATCTAATAGTTTAATATAGTCTTCCCCAGTTATAATTACAAAATGTTTCATATAAACAACAGACTATAACATACATATAAGAGTATATTTGCATATAAAACATACATAGGCATGTATGTGTGTATATTTTTGCCCATGTGCTCACACATATGTATGAACCATATAATATGTCCTATCAATCTATCCATCTATCTACCATCTGTATTTGGAAAGTGAAAGAATAATATAATAAACACCTATATCCCCACCACCTAAATAAATACACTTGTGCTTCTTGTCTTCTCCTGCCTCCCCACTAAAGGGAATGATTGTCCCAAATTTTGTCTTTAAAATTGTCTCATTTTTCATTTTTTCTCACTTATGTATATTCCTGAATTAACACTTTACTAAATTATGCTATAGTACTAACTTATACAAAGAGATGTTTGTTTATTTATTTATTTATTTATTTATTTATTTTTTGCTCAAGTATACATTGGTGCTGGTTGGCTGGGTGCCTATGAGTCAGCTTTGGCTCTGTTCCATGTCTTCATTTCATGACTCAGGCTACAGGAATAGCACCTATCTCAGTGTCATTGTAAAGGAAAATGAGAAAAGGCAAAACCGTGTGATGACTCTTATAGCTGCCAGAAAATGGCACATATCAATTCCATCGTTTCACTGGCTAAACCTGTTATCAGTTAGAAGGATGTATCACAGGAGGGACACTACAAGAAACAGCAAAGGACAGGGATGTATAACCCCCTTACAGAAAATTATAGTGAAGAGTAAAAAACAATAGTACAATTGACTGCAATCTGCTGTCTTGGTCACAAATATTCATCTTACTCTTTCATGTAATAATACACTCTCCCCATCCCCAAGGAAATGATATATCCCATCACAGCACCAGACTATAGATCCAGGATTTTGTGATCACCTTAACATCAGATCCAGATATAGCTCTTCTTCATTTATAGACCCATGAACTAAAACTAAAACTATCTGCCGAACAGAATTCTGAGCACTGAGTAATCGTTGTAAGACCCTCCACCATCATGGGAAAAATGCCTCTTGATGAGGCTCATTTTTCTCTTTATGTATCTACCTCTCCAGCCCATGCTTCTAGAGAACTCTTGACTCTACTGTCTCGGCAGGTTTTCCTTGTCCCTTATCCTCACTGGACCACATCTGAAAAGAGCACTGGAGAATATGTTGTCTTGGGGATGACAATTTTCTTGCTCTTAGAACAGACAGTTGTTTGTTTTTTGTTTTTTTTTTTTTTAATCTAGGCTGATGGCTATTTTGGCAGTATGAATCTCTCAACAACTTCATCAGCTTTTTATACCAACAGCCACATCGGCAATTTTTTTTTCAAGACGTGCTTCTCTTCTGTAGACTTACACAGAGGATTTTTTTGTTGTTGTTGTTTAGCTTATCAGACTTCTGTGGGGGAAGACATATGCTTAGGCTCTTTTAGGCCATTTGTGCACCTGAAAAGATTTACCAGCTATTGCTATAATCAGTTCAACAAAAAGCACCCCTAGCACCTTTGATTTGGTCTATGACTCCCCAAATCTAAGTTTTAATCAGCTTTTGTCACTCAGAGGTATTCTTAGCTTTACTTTTGGATATGAGAATAAGTTGCATCTTCCAACCCTCCAAATCCCCAGCTTTCTGACTTTCTTTCGTTTCTTTTCATATTTGCTTACAAATTGGCCAATGCTTTTGTGAGCTCATTTCTTTTTCTATACCACCATGTCAAATGAAGCCAATAGCGCTTAGGATTTGCTAGTAATTTTGTTTCCAAATCTCTTAGCTTAATGTCACAAAGTCATTGAGTATATTATCTGTGTTTTAGGTTATTGTAGCTATAGTTTCATTAAATGTTTTGCCACTGCATAATGAGTTGCTATCCTCCTAGCCTCTAATCCTGCTACCCACTACTCTGTGACAAACTTAGTGGGACATATTTTAGGGGTTTTGTTATGGCAGCATCTACTGTAAGGTAACAAGCTCTATGTTACAAAAATGAAGAAGTATTTCTTACTCATGTTATATAGTTCTACCTTGACTATGTGTTGGCTGAAGCTTTATTCCCTGTGTACTCTTCCAGGATGAAGAGAACAGACCCTATGTAGGACATGCTATGCTTGTGGCAGATGGAGGAGGGTGATGGCAGAACCATATGATGATTCTTGAAGTTTACTCTCAGAAGTGGCATGCATCACTTCTACTCACATTGAATTTCAAAAGTAAGTCACACGACTGACTAACATCAGTGTTATAAAAAATAAAATCCACAACAAAGATAGGGTAGTGAATATTTTGAGTAAATAATACAATATACCATAATCCCTGAATATATTGCTTTGTTTTGCATGTTTTTGAACTTCATATAAAGAAAATCATAAATTACATATTCTTTTGTGACTTATATTTTTTGGAGTTCAAGATTTTATTTCGAGATTTCATCCATGTTAATGTATATAGTGTTGTTCACTCATAATGCTATATAGTGCTCCATTGTGTATGTGTGTGTGTGTTCTCTCTCTCTCTCTCTCTCTCTCTCTCTCTCTCTCTCTATATATATATATATATATATATATAAATTTATCTATCCATTACAGCTGTTTCCAGTGTTTGTTTATTTTTCTTATTTTACACAATGCTTTTATAAAATCTTTTATGAGTCTTTCAATGCATACATGAAAATGTTGTTTTGGAATATATACAAAGAGTGAAATTTGGGGGTCATACAGTTTATATATCTTCAGATGTGTTCATTAATGCTGGATTTGTTTTCTAAAGTAATTGTATCAATTTATATTTCAGCAAAAAATATGTAAGAGTTCTCATTGTTCCATACTCTTGAAACATTTGGTATTGCCAGACATTTTTTTTTTTTTGGCTGTTTTTTTTTTCAATTTTTTTTCAATATATGAAGTTTATTGTCAAATTGGTTTCCATACAACACTCAGTGCTCATCCCAAAAGGTGCCCTCCTCAATACCCATCACCCACCCTCCCCTCCCTCCCACCCCCCATCAACCCTCAGTTTGTTCTCAGTTTTTAAGAGTCTCCCATGCTTTGGCTCTCTCCCACTCTAACCTCTCTCTTTTTTTCCTTCCCCTCTCCCATGGGTTTCTGTTAAGTTTCTCAGGATCCACATAAGAGTGAAAACATATGGTATCTGTCTTTCTCTGTATGGCTTATTTCACTTAGCATCACACTCTCCAGTTCCATCCACGTTGCTACAAAGGGCCATATTTCATTCTTTCTCATTGCCACATAGTACTCCATTGTGTATATAAACCACAATTTTTTTATCCATTCATCAGTTGATGGACATTTAGGCTCTTTCCATAATTTGGCTATTGTTGAGAGTGCTGCTATAAACATTGGGGTACAAGTGCCCCTATGCATCAGTACTCCTGTATCCCTTGGGTAAATTCCTAGCAGTGCTACTCCTGAGTCATAGGGTAGGTCTATTTTTAGTTTTTTGAGGAACCTCCACACTGTTTTCCAGAGTGGCTACACCAATTTGCATTCCCACCAACAGTGCAAGAGGGTTCCCGTTTCTCCACATCCTCTCCAGCATCTATAGTCTCCTGATTTGTTCATTTTGGCCACTCTGACTGGCATGGGGTGATATCTGAGTGTGGTTTTGATTTGTATTTCCCTGATGAGGAGCGACGTTGAGCATCTTTTCATGGGCCTGTTTGCCAGACATTTTTAACACAACTGTCAATTAGGTGAGTATCTCAGTGAGGTTTATAACTATTGTATTTATCTGTTTACATATTGCATGTTTACATATTGCATGTGTCTGTGGGCCATTCATATGTCCTTCTTTGTGATATATCTAAATGTCTCTTTGAGGCCTTTTTATTCTGGATTATTTATAATTTTGTATTGATTTTTAGGAGGAATTGAAAAATATACATTTTCAATACTATTACTTTATTGGTTATATGTGTTTCAAACATTATATGAACTGTGGCTTGCCTTTTCACTTTTAAAATGGTATCTCTGACAAAATCTATAATTTATCGAACTCAACACCCGAAAACCAAATAATCCAGTGAAGAAATGGGCTAAAGACATGAATAGACACTTCTCCAAGGAAGACATCCAGATGGCCAACTGACACATGAAAAAAATGCTCAACATTAGGGAAATACAAATCAAAACCACAATGAGATACCACCTTACACCTGTCAGAATGGCTAATATTAACAACTCAGGCAACAAAAGATGTTGGTGAGGATGCGGTGAAAGAGGATCTCTTTTGCATTGTTGGTGGCAATGCAAGCTGGTGCAGCCACTCTGGAAAACAATATGGAGGTTCCTCAAAAAACTAAAAATAGAACTACCCTATGACCCAGCAACTGCACTACTAGGCATTTATCCACAGGATACAGGTGTGCTGTTTCACAGGGACACACGCACCCCAATGTTTATAGTAGCACTATCAACAGTAGCCAAAGTATGGAAAGAGCCCAAATGTCCCTCGATGGATGAATGGATAAAGAAGATGTGGTATATATATACAATGGAGTATTACTCGGCAATCACAAAGAATGAAATCTTGCCATTTGCAACTACGTGGATAGAACTGGAGGGTATTATGCTAAGTGAAATTAGTCAGTCAGAGAAAGACAAAAATCATATAACTTCACTCATATGAGGACTTTAAGAGACAAAACAGATGAATATAAGGGAAGGGAGACAAACATAATATGAAAACAGGGAGGGGGACAAAACAGAAGAGACTCATAAATATGGAGAACAAACTGAGGGTTGCTGGAGGGGTTGTGGGAGGGGGGATGGGTTAAATGGGTAAGGGGCATCTACTCCTGAAATCTACTCCTAAAATCATTGTTTCACTATATGCTAACCAATTTGGATGTAAATTTTATAAAATAAAAAATAAAATTTAAAAATAAATAAATAAATAATTTAATAATTAAAAAAAAATTCAGCAAACTAAGAAAAAAAATAAAATGGTATCTTTGACAAAAGAAGTTTTGATTTTAATGTAGACAAGTCCATCGGTGTTTTTTTTTATAAGTAGTGTTTTTTTCTATCTTGTATAAGTAATCCTTGTCTACATCAAGGTCATAAAGATATTGAATTTTCTAATAAGAATTTTAAAGTTTTGCTTTCTACAATGAAGGGTTTTTTTAAAGCTTTTATTTAAATTCCAGTTAGTTAACATTGAGTGTAATAATATTAGTTTCAGGTGCAGAATTCGGTGATTCAACACTTACATACAACACCTGAAGTTCATCAGAATATAATGAAGTCTTTAATAATACATTTGGAATTGATTTCTATGTATGCTGTGTGATATATGAATTAAATTTTATTTTTCCAACTTGAAAATCAATTGTCTAAGTATATTTTATTGTGTCCTTTCATATTTATATACATTATTCAAAAGTATACTTTAAAATTACAATATCTAATTGTATAAAAATGCAGTTTATTTTTATATATTGATTTTATAACCACTAATCTTGCCAAATTCTCTTACTAATTAAAAAAATTTGATTTTAGATCAATGTTTATAGAATAGCATTACTTACGAATAAAAACAACTTTTTGTTTATTTTCCAATCCTCATACCCTTGTTTCATTAAAATTTTTTTGTCTTATTTAACTGCTAGGACTTTAATGGAAGTGTTGACAGTGGGTATTATTCTCTTGTTCCTAAGTATAAGGAAATGCTTTTTAACATTTCACCATTTATCATAACGTCTGCTGTAGAGTTTCCTTTTTTTCTCTTCTTTACTTGATAAACATACAAATTATATTAACAGATTTTCTAACATCATATTAACCTTACATTTCTGGATATATGTCTAACTTGGTAATGTTTCTTTTTTAAAAATATTTTTGTAAATAGTTAGAAACAGTTTGCTAATATTTTGTTTAGGATCTTAGCATATTTGAGTAAGATCAGCTTACAACTAACCTTCTCTGTATTGTTCTTCCCCTCACACTTGATGTTGTTTTGTTTTATCAAATCTATATTAGATTCACAAAGTGTGTTAAGGAACGGTGGTATGTTTCTATCTTCTGAAAACTTTCTGTAAAATTTGAATTGTCTCTTCCTTACACGTTCATTAGAAGGTACTTGACAAACAAACTAGGTCTCTTCCTTTTCTTTTTTTCTTTCAAAAAAGTCATTATTGTTGATTTCATTTTTATATGGTCATAGAATTATGTAGTGCTTCTAGTCCGTTTGAGTCAGTTTTGATAAAATATTCTTCTTTCCCCCCATCTTAAGTTTTCAAATTTACTGGAATAAAGTTGTTCATGATATTCTCTTATGTACTTTTACATTTGTTTCATTTAAAGTTATGTCCTTTTTTCAATCCTAATATTTTATTTATTATCTGTCCATTTTGTTTTTTCTTGAACAATCTTCATGGAGGTATATCTATTTTATTAATTTTTTTCAAGTATTCAACTTTTGGCTTTGCTGGTCATTTGTCTTTTTTTCCTGTTTTATTATTACCTATGATGCAACTTCTATAGATTTTTTAAAATATTAAGATTATTCATAGGCCACTGGGATGCACAAAGCTTTGATGCAAACATTTCTAAAGGTGGTAGTGAATAAGAATGTAAACCTAGAAAAACAACTTGGTTGCATCAAAACAAAGAATATAATTTAGAAGCAGAGAATTCTATTTTTGTTTTTCAAATGGTATGGATCTCTATGGTACTTTTCTTACCGACTCCTCTTTAAAATCCTGAGTTTAATACAGAAGTTGACTCTAAACTCTATATAGTTGTTCTCTAGTTCAAGATTAAAGAATAGGTCTCTTCACCTAAATTTTCTAACATCAAGATTCCTGGTGAAAGTGGCAAAATAAACAGATGGCTTATGTCTGAAAATTACATAGTGCTTTCCTGACTTTAAGAAAAATTGTGTCGCCAAAGTAAAACTGAAAAGATTTTAGTACTATATGTATAACATAATAAAGCACTAGATATACACCTGGAGAAAAGTCATTGGACATAGTTAAAATTTGGCTACAGATATACAACTTTCATATACCTATGATAAGAATAGGGTTTCACGGTTCTAGGGGTTGGAAGATGGCGGCATAGGAGGACGCTGGGCTCACCGCATCCTGCTGATCATTTAGATTCCACCCACACCTGCCTAAATAACCCAGAAAACCACCAGAAGACTAGCAGAATGGATTCTCCGGAGCCAAGTGTAGACGAGAGGTCCATGGAAGAGGGTAGGAAGGGCGGAGAGGTGGTACGCACTCCATGGACTGGTGGGAGGGAGCCGGGGCAGAGGGGCAGCCTGCTGGCCAAGCAGAGACCCCCGAATCTGGCTTGCAAAACCAGAGGGACAAGATGGAGTGTGTTTGGACAGCAAGCGGGACTTAACATCTGGAAGGTTATAAGCTAACAGCTCTGCTCCAAGAGCGGGAGGGCTGGAGGACAACGGGAGGGAGAGTTGTTGAGCCCTGGGACAACAGAGCTCAGCTTGGCAGGGAACAAAGGCGCTCACCAGCGCCATCTCCCTCGCCCATCCCCCAGCCAAAATCCCAAAGGGAACCAGTTCCTGTCAGGGAACTTGCTTGCACCATGCAAACACCCAACACTGTGCTTCTGCGGATCCATCCCTCTGGTGGCGGTGGGTCTGACTCCCTCCCGGTGCCACAGGGCCCCTCCCGAAGAGGATCACCAAGGAAAAGTGAGCTGAGCCTGCTCCTCCCACCCCTGTGCACCTTGCCGATCCACCCCAGCTAATACACCAGATCCCCAGCACCACAAGCTTGGCAGTGTGCAAGTAGCCCAGACGGGCCACACCACCCCACAGTGAATCCTGCCCCTCAGAGAAGGCACACACCAGTCTGACTGTGGTCCCAGCGATGGGCTGGGGGCAGACATCAGGTCTGACTGTGGCCCCGCCCACCAACGCAAGTTATTCAAGACAGCACAGGGGAAGTGCCCCGCAGTCCGGCACCACTCCAGGGACTATCCAAAATGACAAAACGGAGAATTCCCCTCAAAAGAATCTCCAGGAAATAATGACAGCTAACGAACTGATCAAAAAGGATTTAAACAATATAGCAGAAAGTGAATTTATAATAATAGTCATAAAATTAATCGCTGGGATTGAAAACAGTACAAAGGACAGCAGAGAATCTCTTGCTACAGAGATCAAGGGACTAAGGAACAGCCAGGAGGAGCTAAAAAATGCTACAAATGAGATGCAAAATAAAATGGAGACAACCACAGCTCGGATTGAAGAGGCAGAGGAGAGAATAAGTGAACTAGAAGATAAAATTATGGAAAAAGAGGAAGCTGAGAAAAAGATAAAAAAAATCCAGGAGTATGAGGGGAAAGTTAGAGAACTAAGTGATGCACTAAAGAGAAATAATCTACGTATAATTGGTATTCCAGAGAAGGAAGAGAGAGGGAAAGGTGCTGAAGGTGTACTTGAAGAAATAATAGCTGAGAACTTACCTCCCTGATCTGGGGAAGGAAAAAGGTATTGAAATCCAAGAGGCACAGAAAACTCCCTTCAGACTTAACTTGAATCAATCTTCTGCATGACATATCATAGTGAAACTGGCAAAATACAAGGATAAAGAGAAAATTCTGAAAGCAGCTAGGGATAAACGTGGTCTAACATATAAAGGAAGACCAATAAGACTAGCGACTGATCTCTACTGAAACTTGGCAGGCCAGAAAGGAATGGCAGGAAATCTTCAATGTGATGAAGAGAAAAAATATGCAACTGAGAATCCTTTATCCAGTAAATCTGTCATTTAGAATAAAAGGAGAGATAAAGGTTTTCCCAAACAAACAAAAACTGAAGGAATTCATCACCACTAAACCAGACCTACAAGAGATCCTAAGGGGGATCCTGTGAGACAAATTACCAGAGACATCGGTACAAGCATGAAACCTATGGACATCACAATGACTCTAAACTCATATCTTTCTATAATAACACTGAATGTAAATGGACTAATGCGCCAACCAAAAGACATAGCGTATCAGAATGAATAAAAAAACAAGACCCATCTATTTGCTCTCTACAAGGGACTCATTTTATTTATTTATTTATTTATTTTTTTAATTTTCTTTTTTTTTGAACGTTTATTTATTTTTGGGACAGAGAGAGACAGAGCATGAACGGGGGAGGGGCAGAGAGAGAGGGAGACACAGAATCGGAAACAGGCTCCAGGCTCTGAGCCATCAGCCCAGAGCCTGACGCGGGGCTCGAACTCCCGGACCGCGAGATCGTGACCTGGCTGAAGTCGGACGCTTAACCGACTGCGCCACCCAGGCACCCCAAGAAG
>NW_024412400.1:73586370-73689223 GCF_014898765.1 Herpailurus yagouaroundi | reverse complement strand
ACATTGGATCAGATGGACTTGACAGATATATTTAGAACTCTGCATCCCAAAGCAACAGAATATACTTTCTTCTCGAGTGTACATGGAACATTCTCCAAGATAGATCACATTCTGGGTCACAAACAGCCCTTCATAAGTATACAAGAATTGAGATCATACCATGCATACTTTCAGACCACAATGCTATGAAGCTTGAAATCAACCACAGGAAAAAGTCTGGAAAACCTCCAAAAGCATGGAGGTTAAAGAACACCCTACTAAAGAATGGATGGGTCAACCAGGCAACTAGAGAAAAAATTAAAAAATATATGGAAACAAAGGAAAATGAAAATACAACAATCCAAATGCTTTGGGATGCAGCGAAGGCAGTCCTGAGAGGAAAACACATTGCAATCCAGGCCTATCTCAAGAAACAAGAAAAATCCCAAATACAAAATCTAACAGAACACCTAAAGGAAATAGAAGCAGAAGAGCAAAGACACCCTAAACCCAGCAAAAGAAGGGAAATAATAAAGAGTAGAGCAGAAATAAACAATATTGAATCTAAAAAAACTGTAGAGCAGATCAATGAAACCAAGAGTTGGTTTTTTGAAAAAATAAACAAAATTGATAAACCTCTAGCCAGGCTCCTCAAAAAGAAAAGGGAGATGACCCAAATAGATAAAATCATGAATGAAAATAGAATTATTACAACCAATCCCTCAGAAATACAAGCAATTATCAGGGAATACTATGAAACACTATATGCCAACAAACTGGACAACCTGGAAGAAATGGACAAATTCCTAAACACCCACACACTTCCAAAACTCAATCAGGAGGAAATAGAGAGCTTGAACAGACCCATAACCAGTGAAGAAATTGAATCGGTTATCAAAAATATCCCAACAAATAAGAGTTTAGGACCAGATGGCTTCCCAGGGGAGTTCTACTAGACGTTTAAAGCAGAGATAATACCTATCCTCTTCAAGCTATTCCAAAAAATAGAAAGGGAAGGAAAACTTCCAGACTCATTCTATGAAGCCATATTACTTTGATTCCTAAACCAGACAGAGACCCAGTAAAAAAAGAGAACTACAGGCCAATATCCCTGATGAATATGGATGCCAAAATTCTCAATAAGATACTAGCAAATCGAATTCAACAGCATATAAAAAGAATTATTCACAATGATCAAGTGGAATTCATTCCTGGGATGCAGGGATGGTTGAACATTCACAAATCAATCAATGTGATACATCACATTAATAAAAGAAAAGATAAGAACCATATGATCCTGTCAATCGATGCAGAAAAAGCATTTGACAAAATTCAGCCTCCTTTCTTAATAAAAACCCTCAAGAAAGTCGGGATAGAAAGAACATACTTAAACACCATAAAAGCCATTTATGAAAAGCCCACAGCTAACATCATCCTCAATGGGGAAAAACTGAGAGCTTTTTCCCTGAGATCAGGAACATGACCAGGATGTCCACTCTCATCATTGTTGTTTAACACAGTGTTGGAAGTTCTAGCATCAGCAATCAGACAACAAAAGGGAATCAAAGGCATCAAAATTGGCAAAGATGAAGTTAAGCTTTCACTTTTTGCAGATGACATGATACTATACATGGAAAATCTGATAGACTCCACCAAAAGTCTGCTAGAACTGATACATGAATTCAGCAAAGTTGCAGGATACAAAATCAATGTACGGAAATCAGTTGCATTCTTATACACTAATAATGAAGCAACAGAAAGACAAATACAGAAACTGATCCCATTCACAATTGCACCAAGAAGCATAAAATACCTAGGAATAAATCTAACCAAAGATGTAAAAGATCTGTATGCTGAAAACTACAGAAAGCTTATGAAGAAAATTGAAGAAGATATAAAGAAATGGAAAAACATTCCGTGCTCATGGTTTGAAAGAATAAATACTGTCAAAATGTCAATACTACCCAAAGCTATCTACACATTCAATGCAATCCCAATCAAAATTGCACCAGCATTCTTCTCGTAGCTAGAACAAACAATCCTAAAATTCATATGGAACCACAAAAGGCCCCGAATAGCCAAAGTAATTTTGAAGAAGAAGACCAAAGCAGGAGGCATCACAATCCCAGACTTTAGCCTCTACTACAAAGCTGTCATCATCAAGACAGCATGGCATTGGCACAAAAACAGACACATAGAACAATAGAATAGAATAGAAACCCCAGAACTAGACCCACAAAAGTATGGCCAACTCATCTTTGACAAAGCAGGAAAGAACATCCAATGGAAAAAAGACAGTCTCTTTAACAAATGGTGCTGGGAGAACTGGACAGCAACATGCAGAAGGTTGAAACTAGACCACTTTCTCACACCAATCACAAAAATAAACTCAAAATGGATAAAGGACCTGAATGTGAGACAGGAAACCATCAAAACCCTAGAGGAGAAAGCAGGAAAAGCCCTCTCTGACCTCAGCCACAGCAATTTCTTACTTGACACATCCCCAAAGACAAGGGAATTAAAAGCAAAAATGAACTATTGGGACCTCATGAAGATAAAGTTTCTGCACAACAAAGGAAACAACCAACAAAACTAAAAGGCAACCAACAGAATGGGAAAAGATACTTACAAATGACATATCGGACAAAGGGCTAGTATCCAAAATCCATAAAGAGCTCACCAAACTCCACACCCGAGAAACAAATAATCCAGTGAAGAAATGGGCAGAAAACATGAACTTCTCTAAAGAAGACATCCGGATGGCCAACAGGCACATGAAAAGATGTTCAATGTCACTCCTCATCAGGGAAATACAAATCAAAACCAAACTCAGATGTCACCTCATGCCAGTCAGAGTGGCCAAAATCAACAAATCAGGAGACTATAGATGCTGGAGAGGATGTGGAGATACGGGAACCCTCTTGCACTGTTGGTGGGAATGCATACTGGTGCAGCTGCTCTGGAAAACAGTGTGGAGGTTCCTCAAAACACTAAAAATAGACCTACCCTATGACCCAGGAGTAGTACTGCTAGGAATTTACCCAAGGGATACAGGAGTACTGATGCATAGGGGCACTTGTACCCCAATGTTTATAGCAGCACTCTCAACAATAGCCAAATTATGGAAAGAGCCTAAATGTCCATCAACTGATGAATGGATAAAGGAATTGTGGTTTATATACACAATGGAGTACTATGTGGCAATGAGAAAGAATGAAATATGGCCCTTTGTAGCAACGTGGATGGAACTGGAGAGTGTGATGCTAAGTGAAATAAGCCATACAGAGAAAGACAGATACCATATGTTTTCACTCTTATGTGGATCCTGAGAAACTTAACAGAAACCCATGGGGGAGGGGAAGGAAAAAAAGAGAGAGAGGTTAGAGTGGGAGAGAGCCAAAGCATGGGAGACTCTTAAAAAGTGAGAACAGGGGCGCCTGGGTGGCGCAGTCGGTTAAGCGTCCGGCTTCAGCCAGGTCACGATCTCGCAGTCTGTGAGTTCGAGCCCCGCATCAGGCTCTGGGCTGATGGCTTGGAGCCTGGAGCCTGTTTCCGATTCTGTGTCTCCCTCTCTCTCTCTGCCCCTCCCCCGTTCATGCTCTGTCTCTCTCTGTCCCAAAAACAATAAAATATAAACGTTGAAAAAAAATTAAAAAAAAAAACTGAGAACAAACTGAGGGTTGATGGGGGGTGGGAGGGAGGGGAGGGTGGGTGATGGGTATTGAGGAGGGCATCTTTTGGGATGAACACTGGGTGTTGTATGGAAACCAATTTGACAATAAATTTCATATATTTAAAAAGAGTAAAATAAATAAAAAAATGAATTCAAAAAAAAATAAAAATAAATAAATAAATAAATAAATAAATAAATAAAGTCCTTAAAAAAAAAAGAATAGGGTTTCATGGTGGCATTGTGTAGCCAACTGCAGCACCAATAATTTAAGTGAAGACCCAATGATAGGAAACAATGCTTAATTTTTTATTATATAGTATTAACATACTCTCAAATAAACAGGTAAATTTATTTTTCAGCAGCATGTCCCCAAAGTGTCAACTCAATGTTACAGAAAACTTTTTTCCAGTAAGAATGGAATTAGGGCCACAGTGACTTTCTCGGAAAACAAACAAACAAACAAACAAAAAACACCAGTAGTAGAAGGTTAAAAATTCTAGGAAGGTTTGTAACTCTTTCTTTGATTTAAGACTGAGAAAAATTTTGGTTTGCATAACTCTTGAAGTAATTGAGGTCATTACCAATAGCAGTGAAGTAATTTGAGAAGTTGACATTTATTTATAAACCTGATATATTTTTTTTTATTTTTTTTTTTTTAACATTTATTTCTGAGACAGAGAGAGAGACAGAGCATGAACGGGGGAGGGGCAGAGAGAGAGGGAGACACAGATCGGAAACAGGCTCCAGGCTCTGAGCCATCAGCCCAGAGCCTGACGCGGGGCTCGAACTCACAGACCGCGAGATTGTGACCTGGCTGAAGTCGGACGCTTAACCGACTGCGCCACCCAGGCGCCCCTATAAACCTGATATATTAAAATGACACAGGACTTCTGGAAATTTTCAATCAATTTAGTCTTTGTAGAACTCCTAATCAAATCACCAAAATAATATCTGGAATTCTAGATAGATCTCAATAAAATATGGAAAATATAAAGAATAAAAGGAATTCCAAAGAGATCGCACTTAAATCATCATGTCCCCTCATATGTTTTGGTGTTCTCTTCCATGAGTATCTATTGCTGAAATTGGGAAAAGACGAATGTGGCAAAGATCTTCCTGCCAGCAAAACTGTGAGATGTTGATTAACCTCAAGCATGAGGTAAGGGTATTATTCAAAGCCCACTTGTAGTTAGTAATCTGCCCTTAATCACTTCCTAGATTAGTATTCTGTCCTTAATTACTCACTAGAGAACACTACTTCCTCTTTAGAAAGTTATCATTGCCCATGCACCATTGCCTCAGAACATTTCTCTAGGCTCTACCTCACAATTCTACTAGAGTAGTTTTCCATAATTCATTTCATTCCAATTTAATAATTTTTACTACCAGTGACCTATTGTTTCCTAAATGTTCTCCTTAAAAATGAAGGATTAAAATTTTCTTAATTCATCCTAAACAATAGTATCTATGAAATAATAGGTTGGATATACTAGTGATCTTTCTGGTATAAATTAACATAAACTATTAACTACTAAAATTGTTAAAATATGCAGTCCACTTGCTTCCACTTCTGGTAATGGTAGAACTTGGTATGTATTTTGGTATAATAATTTCACAAAAGACAACTAGAAAATTGGGGAAAGTATTTTTTTTTAATTATCTTGAAGTTAGTGTAGAGCCCACAAGATAATGAAGAACTACTGGTCTAGGATTCTAGGAAAAGAGGCAGCCAAAAGTGAGTCAGGAATTTAGGGCCACTTTTGCCCTAGTAGAATTTTCTGATTGTGGAATATGCAACTGAGAGGCTGAAGGAAACTTTGACATCTTCATAGAGTTACATGAAGGAGATTTTAGTCCAGAGCCCACAGGTAATATGTAGACACAGTGAGCATTCCTGCTTTGGGATGAAACCACAAGAGATGTATCCTAAGGAACAGGGTAAGCAAGAAATAGATAAGTTCTTTTGTCCAGCCTTGAATTATCTTAATCCCTGAAACAGAATTAAAGTAATACCATATTATTACAGAGTTCAGGTATTTAAGAGTGTTTGTGTCCCCAGACATCTTAAGAAGCTTTTAGAGAAGAAGCAATAGCTCTTAGACACTACATTATTTCTATAAACAATTTAGAGCTGTAATTTCCAACACATAATTTTGAAAAATAGTCCCATAAGGAGATGAGAAAAGCCCCGCAGAAACCCATAATAATAAAAATTATTTGACAGAGACTTCAGAAATAAGCATAACTAGATAAAGATTTTTAAAGTTTTTTTTTCTTTTTTTTTCTTAGAAAAAAAGCACAAGTAGGGAAGGAGCAGAGAGAGGGAGAGAGAGAGAATCCCAAGCAGGCTCCACACTGTCAGCATAGAGCTTGACTTAGGACTCAAACTCATGAACCATGAGATCAGACATGAGCTGAAATCAAGAGTTGGACACTTAACTGACTAAGCCACTCAGGCGCCCTGATAAAGACTTTAAAATAAATCTGTTTATCATGCTCAAGAAGATAAAAAACAGATTCTTCCAGCAGAAAAAAAAAAACATAATGGAAACTCTAAAACTGAAAACAGGAACTGAAATAAAAAACTCAGTGAATGGCACTAATAGATCTCACCCAACCAAAAAGAAACTTAGTTACCTGGAAGATCCTCAGTAAAGCTTATAGAAATGAAACGATGGAAAATACAGAAAAGACAGTAAGAGACATAGAGGACACAGTGAGAAAGACTAATGTTTAAATGGAGTACTAAATATAAAGGAGAAAAAAATAATGAGACTGAAGGAGGATGAGAGGATAGATATAATTATATTGAAGCAAATTCTGAAGTCATAATATCTAAAAACCACCCGAAACTAGAGTAGGAAATTAAGCTTTAGATTCAAGAGTTACCACAAATCCCAGGTAGAACAACTGAAACAGAAATTGACACTGAGGCATTCAAGGGTAAAACTGCTAAACCCTAAAAACGTAAAAAAATAAATCTAAAAGTCAGAGACAGGTTTTACCTTTAAAAGAACAATAACTAGACCTATAGCTTACTATTCAGGAAAAACAACTAACCTCATCTAATAATGAGATGGTATCTTCCAAGTGTTAAAAAAAAAAAAAAAAAAAGCTGTCAATCTCATTTCTAAAATTGATGGTGAAAAAAAAATTTCCCAGATTAACAAAATGAGGCAATTTCCCAGAAGCACACTAAAATGAACATTAAAGGATGTTCTTGAGACTGAAATGACAGAATAAAAAAGATCTCAGATTGAAGCTCAGAAATACTGAAAGTAATAAAGAGCAATGGAAAGGCTACTATAGTAAGGAGTCTGGACCCTTGTAATGATATTTGACTATTAAAAGCTTTTAAGCTTCATCCCCTCCCTTCATCCCCTTTTGCTCTGCATCTGAGCATGCTAATAAGAAGGCCTGGGTACTTACTCCCTCCTTTGATGCCAGTGGAAGATTAAAACTAGTCAAGCTCTTACCATGCATAGGAACCCTCATCCCAGGACCACCCTCTAACTACCATAAAAAACTTAAACCAATCTCTTTTTCCTATTCTTGGGATAGGAACTTGGGATATCTGCCCTGCTTTCCCTAGACAACTTCATCAGGAAAGTAATAAACCTTTCATACCCTTTCTATATGTGTGTGGCATCATCAGTACATATATATGTATATATACATTATTATAAAATAATACATATATATGAGTATGTATATAATTATAATGAGGGTAAATGAAATTAAATTATTCCCATGTATTTGACCAACTTTCATTCATGTAGGTAGAGTCTGAAAGAACCAATTAATATAGATTTGATAAGCCAAACATATGTACTACAATCCCTGAGATAACTGCTGAAAGAAGAGTAAGAGTGTACATCTTTTCAGGAAATAGTAGGAAAATGGAATAATAAAAAATTATAATATAAATGAAGATGAGAGAAAAAGCAGAAAAGAACAAAGTGTGCAGAATAAACAGAAAGCTCATAATAAAATGCTAAATTTAAATTCAATTTGATCAATCATTACATTAAATATAAATAGACTAAATATACCAATTAAAATATAAAGACAAATATTATCAGACTACATTAGAAATCATATTCTTTTTATGAGACATCTAAAATCTATGGACAATACAAACAAGCAAAGGAAAAAATAAAGAGAGACAGAAAACAAAAAACAGACTCTTAAATATAGAGAACAAACTGATGGTTATCAGAAGGGAGGTGGTGGGGGGATGGGTTAAATATGGGATGGGGATTAAAGAGTACATTTGTGATGAGCACCAGATGTTGCATGCAAGTGTTGAATCACTAGACTGTACACCTGAAACTAATATTACGCTGTATGTTAACTAACTGGAATCAAAATTTAAAAAAATATTGAAAGTAAAAAGATGAAAAAATTTATAAAGCAAAATTTCTGTAACCATTTTGTCAGATAAAGTAGAATTAAAGGCAGAAAGATATTTTATAACAATTCTATATTTGTATGTATCTAATAACATAGCCTTAAAATAAAGTAACAATTAACAATAAAAAATAATAGACAAACCCACAGTTATACTGTAAGATTCTAACACACTTTTCTTTATTATAAAAGCAAGCAGATAGAAAATCATTTAAGATACAGTGGAATAACATAAATAAAAAATTGACCTAATTAACATGCATAAAATAATACATCTAAACAAATTAATACACACTGTTTTTAAGCACACCTGTAACATTTCAGAAATTTGCCATTTTATGGACAACAAGATTCTACAAATTTTAAAGAATTAAAGTCATACAAAGTATTGTCTAAAGTCTCAATACAATTAACTTAGAAATCAATTAAAATTTTACCAGAATATCCCTGTTGATTTAGAAATTGAGAAATATGTTTTAAGTAAATCATGACTCAGTGAGGAGAATATACTGAAGAATATAAAATATTTTATTTGGAGGATAATAAAATTGCTAAATATCAAAATATGTAGGATACAGCTAGAGGCATGCTTAGGAGAAAATTTAGAGCTTTACAAGCACATATTCAAAGGAAATCAAAGCTGAGATGGGCCAAGAGGGCTGAGCACCATGGAAGCTTTCTGTTTCTTTCCTCCCTGAAATGCAACTAGATCAACACCAAACCATTTTGCACACCTAGAAAACTGATCTGAGGATTAACATAACAATCTGCATAATCTGAGCCACAGAACTCAGCAGGTACACAGTGCAGAGAGGTGAACTGGGGGAGAGAGCTATTTTTGCAGAGGGAGGTCAGAGAAAGTGGGGAGAGTACAGGAAAAGCACTACCCCTGAAAGTAGCTTAAGAGAAAGAGTGGAAACACCCACAAATGACCGAACAAAAAAGGGAGAAAAGAGAGGGTTTCAATACCATTAGGACTCGATAAACAGGGGAGAGCAGTCAGAAATTCTGAAGCTCAATACCTGGCAGTGCTCTGGTGGGAGGGATGAATCCCCAGGAGCAGGCAGCAAGGTCAGAAGGGTCTGCAGGCCACACAGGAAGAAGCGGATGCCCTACTAACAGGGCACTTGGTAGAGGCCATATGGCCTCCACATAGGCAAAGGTCCCAGTGGACCCCAGAGAACAGCCTCATTTGCTGGCATTAGAAAAAAGATGCTATGGTATAGTGAATCCTGGCACCAGTTGTGTGTGGTAATTTACCATAATCCTTGAGCCTCTGCAGCAGCATGATTGCACGAACATTTCACAGGGGCAAGCCAGCACTCTGCCATTGCTTGGCCAAACTGTTCCCCAGAGGGTTGGAGTGGTCCAAGCCACAGAGCCCTCAAAGGTTAGGGTTTTAGAAACATAGCCCATCTGAGATAAAATTTGGGAGAAGGGGGCCCCTGACAGGCTGACGGCTTGGACTGGGACAGTGTAGAAGCAGGGAGTGGATGGAAGCCAAAGACAAAGGATGGGTGCTTGATATGCCAGTGGGTGAGAGTGCAGTATTACTGGGCCACAGACTGGGAAACTGGGTGAAACCATTTTCACCTCTCCCCGCAGGTACACAAACATGCACATGTGTATGCATGCCACACCTATCCACCCCAGTAAGCTAAGCAGTGCCATTTAGTGGAGATGGAGCTGTTACACCAAGCCCCATCCAACTGTGCCAACCAAGCCCTAGAGGACAACTACAAGTCTCTCCGCCTGCTTAGTGTACAGACTATAAAGTGCTTCATAGTTTGACTTTTGGGGGAAACTGGATGTAATTTCATTCAAATTTCATTCTGTTTGCTGGTCCATCTATTTGTGTTTTTTCTTTCTTTTTCTTTTCTTAAACTTTGATACAGAAAGAGAAAACATTTATTTTTATTTTCAGTTTTTATAATTTCTTTTTTAATTTTTTTACTATATGCTTTATTTTTTTGTAAATTATTTTATTCTATTTTACTTTCTTCATTTCATTTTATCCTATTTTATTCTATACATTTGTTGTAATTGTTAAACATTTTCTTACTTTTTTTCACTTATTTTCTTTCCCTTTTTTCTCTATTCTATCAAGCTTCTTTCAACAACCAGACCAAAATATACCTAGGATATAGCCTCCTTTATTTGATTTTTTGTGTTGTTTTTAATTTTTAATTTTATTAATTCTTTTTCTTCCTCCAAAATGGAAAAAATGGAGGAATTCATCCCAAAAGAAATAACAGGAAGAAATGACAGCCTGGGACTTAACACAGATATAAACAAGATGTTTGAACTAGAATTTAGAATCATGATAATAAGAATACTAGCTAGGGTTCAAAAAGCATGGAATCCCTTTCTGCAGAGATAAAAGAAGTAAAATCTAGTCAGGATGAAATTAAAAATACTATAACTGAGATGCAATCTCGAATATGCCACAGCAGCATGAATGGATGAAACAGAGCAGTGAATCAGTGATACGGAGGACAAACTTATAGAGAATAGTGAAGCAGAATAAAAGAGGGAAACTAATGCAAAATATCATGATATAAGAATTAGAGAACTCAGTGACTCATTAAAAAGGAACAATATCCAAATCATAGGGGTCCTAGAAGATGAAGAGAGAGAAAAAGGGGTAAAAGGTTTATGTGAGCAAATCATAGTGGAAAAGTTTCCTAGCCTGGGGAAAGACACAGATATCAAAATTCAAAAAGCACAGAGAACTCCCATTAGATTCAACAAAAACCAATACTCATCAATGCATATCATAGTCAAATTCACAACATACACAGGCAAGGAAAGAAGTATGAAAGCAGCAATGGAAAAAAAAGTTCTTAACCTATAATGGAAGACAGATCATGTTTGTAGTAGAACTATCCACAGAAACTTGGCAGGCTAGAAAGGAGTGGCAGGATATATTCAATGTGCTGAATCAGAAAAATATGCAGCCAAGAATTCTTTATCCATCAAGCTGTCATTCAAAATAGAAGGAGAGGTTAAAAGTTTCCCAGACAAACAAAAACTAAAGGAGTTGGTGACGACTAAACGAACCTTGCAAGAAATTTTAAGAGGGACTCTCTGAGGGGTGAAAAGACAAAACAAGACAAAAAGACCAAAAGCAACAAAGAATAGAAAGGACCAGAGACCACCAGAAACTCTAACTCTACAGGCAACACAATGGCAGTAAATTCATATCTTTAAGTACTCACTATAAATCTCAATGGACAAATGCTCCAATCAAAAGACATAGGGTAACAGAATGGATAAGAAAACAAGATCCATCTACATGCTATTTACAAGAGATCCATTTTAGACCTTCAGATTGAAAGTGAGGGGGTGGAGAATCAACTTTCATGCTGCTGGAAGTCAAAAGAAAACTGGAGCAACCATACTTACATCACAGAATCTAGATTTTTTTTTAAATTTTTTCAATGTTTTTATTTTTGAGACAGAGAGAGACAGAACATGAGCAGGGAAAGGGCAGAAAGAGGGGGACACAGAATCTGAAGCAGGCTCCAGGCTCTGAGCTGTCAGCACAGAGCCTAACACAGGGCTCGAACTCACGGAGTGTGAGATCATGACCTGAGCTGAAGTTGGACGCTTAACCAACTGAGCCACCCAAGCGCCCCAGACAATCTAGATTTTAAAATAAAGAGTGTAACAAGAGATGAAGAAGGGCATTATATCATAATTAAGGAGGGGTCTATCCACCAAAAAGACCTAACAATTGTAAACATTTATGCCCCCCATGTGAAAACACCCAAATATATATACCAATTAATCATAAAGAAATCAAACATAAAGAAACTCATTGATAATAATACCATAATAGTAGGGGACTTCAACCCCACTTACAACAGTGAACAGATCATCTAAGCAGAAAATCAAGGAAACAATGGCTTTGAATGACACACTGGACTAGATGGACTTAACAGATATTAACTTAAATATTCAGAACATTTCATCCTAAAGCAGCAGAATACGCATTCTTCTCGAGTGCACAGGGAACATTCTCCAGAATATGTCACATACTGGGACACAAATCAGCCCTCAACAAGTACAAAAAGACTGAGATCATACCTTGCATATTTTCAGACCACAATGCTATAAAACTCAAAATCAACCACAAGAAAATATTCAGAAAGACAATGAATACTTGCAGATTAAAGAACATCCTACTAAAGAATGAATGGGTTAACCAAGAAGTTAAAGAAGAAATTAAAAAGTACATGGAAGCCAATGAAAATGATCACATCACAGTCCAAAACCTCTGGGATGCAGCAACGGTGGTCATAAGAGGGAAGTATATAGCAAGCCAGGCCTTCCTAAAGAAGGAAGAAAGGTCCTAGATACACAACCTAACCTTACATCTGAAAGAGCTGGAAAAAGAACAGCACATAAAACCCAAAACCAGCATAAGTCAGGAAATCATAAAGATTAGAGAAGAAATTAATGCTATCAAAATTTACAAAAAAAACAAACACAAAAAACAGTAGAACAGATCAATGAAACCAGGAGCTGGTTCTTTGAAGGAATTAACAAAATTGATAAACCCCTAGCCAGTTTGATCAAAAAGAAAAAGTAAAGGACTCAAATAAATAAAAGCACGAATGAAAGAGGGAAGATCACAACCAACAGTGCATAAATACAAACAATAATAAGAGAATATTATGATACATCATATGTCAATAAATTGGGCAATCTGGAAGAAATGGACAAACTCCTAGAAATGTATAAACTACCAAAATGGAAACAGGAAGAAATAGAAAATTTGAACAGACCCATAACCAGTAAAGAAACTGAATTAGTAATGAAAAATCTCCAAAAAAAAACAAGAGTCCAGGGCCAGATGGTTTTCCAGGGGAATTCTACCAAACATTCAAGGAAGAGTTAACACCTATTCTTTTGAGGCTGTTCCAAAAAATAGAAATGGAAGGAAAACTTCCAAACTCATTCTATCAGGCCAGCATTACTTTGATTCCAAAACCAGACAAAGACCCTACTAAAAAGGAGAACTATAGACCAATTTCCATGGATGCAAAACTTCTCAACAAAATACTAGTCAACCAGATCCAGCAATACGTTTGAAGAATTATTCACCACAATCAAGTGGGATTTATACCTGGGATACAGGACTGGTTAAATATCCACAAATCAATCAATGTGATACACTATATTAATAATGGAAAGGACAGGAACCACACGATCCTCTCAATAGATACAGAGAAACGTTTGAAAAATACAATATCCTTTCTGGATAAAAACCTCAAGAAAGTAGGGATGATAGAAGGATCATACCTCAAGATCATAAAAGCCATATATATAAGACCCACCACTAATATTCTCAATGAGGATAAACTGAGAACGTTCCCCCTAAGGTCAGCAACACAATAGGGATGTCTATTCTCACTACTGTTATTCAACATAGTATTGGAAGTCCTAGCCTCAGCAATCAGACAACACAAAAAATAAAAGGCATCCAAATTGGCAAGGAGGAAGTCAAAATTTCACTCTTTGCAGATAATATGATATTCTAAATGGAAGACCCAAAATATTCCACCAGAAACTGTTAAAACTAATCCATGGATTCAGCAAAGTCACCGGACATAAAATCAATGCACAAAAATCGGTTGCATTTCTAGACACCAATAACGAGGCAGCTGAAAGAGAAATCAAGGAATCAATCTCATTTACAATTGCACTGAATCCCATAAAATACCTTGGAAAAAACCTAACCAAAGAGGTAAAAAATCTATACACTGCCAACTATAGAAAGCTTTTGAAAGAAATTGAAGAAGACACACAAAAAATGGAAGAATATTCCATGCACATGGTTTGGAAGAAAAAATATTGTTAAAATGTCAATACTACCCAAAGCAATCTATATATTCAATACAATCCCTATCAAAATAACACCAGCATTCTTCACAGAGCTAGAACAAACAATCCTAAAATTTGTGTGGAACCAGAAAAGGCCCCAAATGGCCAAAGCAATCATGAAAAAGAAAAGTACCAGCACAAAAACAGACACTCAGATCTATGGAACAAAATGGAGAACCCAGAAATGGACCTACAAATGTATGGCTAACTAACCTTTGACAAAGCAGGAGAGAATATCCAATTGAATAAGGACAGTCTCTTCAGCAAATGGTGTTGGGAAAACTGGACAGGAACATGCAGAAAAGTGAACCTGGACCACTTTCTTACACCATACACAAAAATGAACTCAAAATGAATGAAAGACCTAAACGTAAAGCAGGAAGCCATCAAAATCCTAGAGGAGAAAGCAGGCAAAAACCTCTTTTACCTCAGCCATAGTAACTTCTTACTGAACATGTCTCTGGAGGCAAGGGAAACATAAGCAAAAATGAACTATTGGGACCTCATCAAGATAAAAACCGTCTGCACATGAAGGGAACAATCAACAAAACTAAAAGGCAACCAACAGAATGGGAGAAGATATTTGTAAATGACATATCAGATAAAGGGTTAGTATCCAAAATCTATAAAGAACTTACCAAACTCAACACTCAAAAAACAAATAATCTATTGAAGAAATGGGCAAAAGACATGAATAGACACTTTTCCAAAGAAAACATCCAGATGGCTAATAAACACATGAAAAGATGCTGAAGATCACTCCTCATCAGGGAAATACAAATCAAAATCACAATGAGAGACCATCTCACACCAGTCAGAATTGGTAAAATTAACAACTCAGGCAACGACAGATGTTGGTGAGGATGCAGAGAAAGAGGAACCTTTTTGCACTGCTGGTGGGAATGCAAACTAGTGCAGTAACTCTGGAAAACAGTATGAAGGTTTCTCAAAAAATTAAAAATAGAATTACCCTATGGCCCAGCAATGGCACTACTAGGTATTTACCCAAAGGATGCAGGTGTGCTCTTTTGAAGGTGCAAATGCACCCCAATGTTTATAGCAGTGCTATCAATAATAGCCAAAGTATGAAAGGGCCCAATTGCCCATTGACAGATAAATAAAGAAGATATGGTGTATATATATATATATATATATATATATATATATATATATATATATAATGGAGTATTACTTGGCACTCAAAAATAATGAAGTCTTGCCATTTACAACAACATGGATAGAACTAGAGTATATGCTAAGCGAAATTAGTCAGAGGAAGACATATCATATGACTTCACTCCTATGTGGAAAGGGAGCAAAATTAATATAAAAACAGGGAGGGGGTCAAAACATAAGAGACTTTTTAAAAATTTATTTTATTTTTTTTTATTTTTGTTTTAATGTTTATTTATTTTTGAGACAGAGCATGAACGGGGGAGGGGCAGAGAGAGAGGGAGACACAGAATCGGAAGCAGGCTCCAGGCTCTGAGCCATCAGCCCAGAGCCCGACGCGGGGTTCGAACTCATAGACTGCGAGATCGTGACCTGAGCCGTAGTCGGATGCTTAACCGACTGAGCCACCCAGGCGCCCCCATAAGAGACTTTTAAATGTAGAGAACAAACTGAGGGCACTGGAAGGGTTGTGGGTGGGGGGATGGTCTAAATGGATAGGGGGCATTAAGGAGGATACTTGTTGGCATGAGCACTGGGTATTATATATAGGAGATGAATCACTGGATTCTACTCCTGAAATCATCATTGCACTATATACTAACTAACTTGGAAAATTTTTAAAAATAAATAATAAAAAAAATAAAATTTAATAAAAGGAATAAAAGCTGAAAATCAATGAGCTATGTATCTATCTCAAAAAGTTAAAAATAAGAGGTGAGTGGGGGGATGGGTTGGATGGGTGATGGGTACTGGGAAGGGCACTTGATGAGATGAGCACTAGGTGTTGTTTGTAAGTGATGAATCACTGAATTCTACACCTGAAACTAATATTGCACTGTGTGCTGACGAATTTGAATTTGAATAAAAACTTAAAGAACTAAAAAAAAGTTAAAAACAAGAAAACAAAATCCAAAGAAAGTAGAAGGAAGAAATAAAGTTAACAGCAGAAAATGATACAGAAAATAAACAATTGAGAAGATCAAAAATCAAATATTGTTTCTTTTAGGGCATTAGTAAAATTTTAAAGCCATAAAAAATTTAAAAATCCATATTGATTTTATTTTTTAAAAAGGCATGAAAAATCAGTATCAGCAACAAAAAGGCCACATCACTATAGATCTTGCAGAAAATGAAAAGTTTATAAGAGGATATTTATTATGAACCACTTTTTGTCAATTAGTTTGAAAATGTTGACAAAATGGATATTTCTAATAATATAACTTTCCAAAACTAACACAAAAAGAAATATAAAACTTTAACAGTCCTATTTTCTTTAATATAATTTTTTAATATTTAATATTGAATTCAACCCAACCTTTAAGGAAAAATAAATTCAATATCTTCCAGAGAATAGAAAAAAGGGTGGAATATACCCTATCTCCTTTCATAAGACCAGAATAACTTTGATAACAAAAACTGACAAGGATATTAAAAAATAAATAAAAATTAAAGGTGATTATACTCATGACCATAGATGTAAGAATTTTAGACAAATTTAGCAAACTAATACCAGTGGTAGTATTCACTAGTTTATCTAGGAATTTGATATTTGTATAATATTAGGGCAGTGATCAGTGTAATTCATTACGTTTGTATAAAAAAGAAAAAAATATGGCTAAATATATGGAGAAAAGGCATTTGATAAAATTCAGTAACAATTCATAATTAAAAACTCTTAGCAAACTAAGACTAGCAAGGAGCTTCCATATTCAATAAAGGACATGTACAAAAATAAACAGAAACAAATAGAACAACAATGACAAAATTCTATAGCAAAACATCATAATTAATAGTAAAACACTGAAATCTTTTACTTTGAAATCTGAAATAGAATAAGAATGCCAACAGTCACTAATTCATCCAACACTGTACTGAAATACAATGCAGCAAGGCAAGAAGAAGAAATATAAAGCATAAAAATTAAAAAACGAAGAAATAGGGGTGCCAGGGTGGCTCAGTCGGTTCAGCAACTGACTTCGGCTCAGGTCATGGCCCCATGGTTCAGATTGTGAGTTTGAGCCCCAAATTGGGCTCTCTGCTGTCAGTGTGAACCAGCTTCAGAGCCTCTATCCCCCTCTGTCTATTCCCCTCCCCTGCTCACACATGAGCATGCTCTCTTTCTCAAAAATAAACATTTAAAAAATTAAAAAATGAAGAAATAAAACTAACTGTCAATGACACAAAAAATGACTCATTCATAGAACATTTTAAAAATGTACAGATAAATTTTTAAATGTATGTGTCATTAGGGAATATTTCTAGGTACAAGGGCAATATAACCTTTTTTCAAAAATGCATTTCTTTATATCAGCAACAAACATTTAAAAAATGATATACTTACACATAAATTATAAATTATGTAAATACATTTCTATCATCAAAAATATCAAATTTCTAGTATAAATTTAAAGACAATTACCAGAATCTCTATGAAAAAAACAGAAAAAAAAGAAAGAAATTATAAAGTATTCTTGAGAGAAATTAAAGAAGACCTAAATGAATGGAGGAATATATCATATTTATGGGCTGGATAAGTCCCTATTATAAATATGTCAATTTTTTTACTAATCTATGGATTCAATGCCATTCAAATCAAAACAGTTATAGTGGTATTTGTAGTGGCTTGAAACCAGCCTTTAATGGGGGTATTTACTCCACTGAAATTGACAAACACTACAAATCAGAATTTTTTTTGCCCTGAAGAGTCATTTGGTCAGCACACCACTCAGCATATTCTAAAATTGATATGGAAAGACAAAAAATAAACAAACCCAATAGTTAAGACAAACTTGAAGAATAAAAACCAAGTGGAAAGATATGCTTTCAGGCAATGTGACTTATAAAGCCACAAGAATTAAGACAGTATAGTATTGGCAAGGGATAGACAAAGCAATGGAAAAGAATAGAGTTCTCAGGCATTGACCCATGCATATCAAGGCATGATTTATAAAAAGATGACACTATATGGCTCTGGAGAAAGAATTAATGGTAATGGAAAACAGTGGGAACTTGTATACCAAAATTTTATTTAAAAATTAAGTTCAGGGGCGCCTGGGTGGCGCAGTCGGTTGAGCGTCTGACTTCAGCCAGGTCACGATCTCGCGGTCCGTGAGTTCGAGCCCCGCGTCAGGCTCTGGGCTGATGGCTCGGAGCCTGGAGCCTGTTTCCAATTCTGTGTCTCCCTCTCTCTCTGCCCCTCCCCCGTTCATGCTCTGTCTCTCTCTGTCCCAAAAATAAATAAACGTTGAAAAAAAGATTTAAAAAAAATAAAATAAAATAAAAATTAAGTTCAGGTGGATTATAGATGTAAGTGTGTCAGGCTAAACAACAAAGTTGCTGGAAAGTAATACAAGAGTGTATGTTCATGATCTTTTTTTTTTTAATGTTTATTTTTGAGAGTGGGGAAGGGGTAGAAAGAGAAGGAGACAGAAGATCTGAAGTAGGCTCTGTGCTGACAGCAGAGAACCCAATGCAGGGCTTGAACTTACAAACCATGAAATTATGACCTGAGCCGAAATCAGACGCTTAACGAACTGAGCCACCCAGGTGCCCCTGTATATTTATGATCTTAAGATAGGAAGTACTTCTCAGAAGACAAACACCTACCTTAAACTATTGGAGAATTGATTATATTAAAATTAAGAACTTGTCTTCATTAATACATGTAAGAGTAGTATCCAGAATCCATAAAGAAATCAACATTAAAAACAAAAAACAAAAAAATGGACAAGAGATTTGAATAGACACTTTATAAAAAAGGATATACAAATATCCAATAAACATGAAAAGGGGTTTATTTTCATTAACAATCAGGGACATGAAAATTAAAGTTATAATAAGATATCACTACACATATACACCATAATGGCTAAAATTTAAAAAGACTGACAAGTACTGATGAGGATGTGGGCAATCATCTGCTGGTGGTAACGGAAATGGGTATAACCACTTTGAAAACAGTTTTTATCACCTAGTAAAGTTGAATTTCTACATACCCTATGATCCAACAATTCTATTCTTTTACTCTGTGTCCAAATAAATGTGTGTATATATATCCCAAGAGACATGTACAAGAATGTTCAAAGCAGTATTATTGTTAGTAGCTGAAAGCCAGAAGAAGTACAAATATCTATCAACAACAGAATGAATCAATAAAATATGGAATATTCAGCAATACTATAAAGCACTGAAAATGAAGAAACTAGAGTTACATGTAACATCATGAATGAATCTCATAGGCAAAATAAAGTAATAGAGTCAGACACAAATAATACATACAGTGTACAGTTCCATTCATAAAGAATTAAAATAATTGTCAAAACAAACTTGATGGTGTTGAGGAGTGCATCTTAATTTGGGAAAACTAAAGAAGGGCACAGAATTGAGTACGATGACAGTCAAGATAGTGGCTCTTTAGGGATCAGCAGAAGGGAGTGATGGGAAGGGAAGTAGCTTTTGTGGTGACAACAATGTTCTTTCTCTTGTCTCGGGTGGTAGGCACATGGGTGTTTATTTTCTGATAAATCATTAAATTCCATGTCTTGTTTTATGCATGCTTTTTTACATACATTTTATTCTCCAGGTTAAAAAAAAGTGAAGGAGGGGGTGCCTGGGTGGCTCAGTCGGCTGGGTGTCTGATTTCAGCTCAGGTCATGATCTCACAGTTCATGGGTTCAGCTCCGCGTCGGGCTCTGTGCTGACAGTTCAGAGCTGGAGGCTGTTTCAGATTCGGTGTCTCCCTCTCTCTCTCTGCCCCTTCCCCACTCACACTCTATCTGTCTCTCTCAAAAATAAACATTAAAAAAAATCATTTTTTAAAAAAGTGAAGGAGTATTTATCCCTATAGCACGTAAAATCATCTCATACATCATATAAATCCCATCTTTTGAAAGGCAGCTAATATTTATTTAGTTTACTCACACCTTTTTACTTATTTATTTTCCATAACTGGAATTACTTATCATATATAGAAGGTACCTAATAAATACTGAAATAAACACATAACTTTTAAAAGTAAAAAACATTTATGAACCACTTTAAATTATCTCATACACCACCAATGATAATTTGGAAAGCCATACACCAGGGTTAGATTACTTTTGTTTTAATTTGTCTCTCAACTTGATTCTTATTAAGGACCAGAATCACAAAACGCTTATACTAAAAATGAGCCTGTCTCTACTGGACCAGGCCTCTGGCCTCCTTGGGTTAAGGACCATGGGAAAAGACAACCCCCACTGCCATTAAAGCCCAGTTCTAACTCTGGTCCAAAGACCTCAAGCCTGTAACTTACCCTGTTCATGGGCAGGGGAGATCATAAAGATAAACCCACCAGTTAAGAGGGAACAGTTTAAAGTATTTTCCTTGACAGATGGTTAGTATTACTTCTGGTTTGTCTTCCATAACAAAAGAACCACATCTTTAGTTTTTGTGTAGTTCCAGATAGCACTGCATATTTGGAAATTCCAAGTTACCTGGACAACACCTGGAAAAATCACCTGAGGTCAAGCTATTCTAATAGTACAAATGCTTATAATCACCCTCTATACCATTGGCCTTTGCTTACTTTGTTTCTTAGAATAACCATATGGACCAATTTGCTCAAATTTCAAGGTTGAGCCTTGATTTAGTTGCTTTACATGGGCTCTTGAATTGGATTAACACTTGACAGTAAGTTTATTCTACATGTTACTGTTCATCTCCCGCCCTAATGGCATCTTCTCCTAATCACCAAAAGTATAGTTTTGGGGAGAGAAGTAAGTAACCATTCTTGAATTGATATTCATTCTCTCTCTCTCTCTCTCTCTCTCTCTCTCTCTCTCTCTCTCTCTTTACACACACACACACACACACACACACACACACACACACACACACATACACACTTACACAAATAAATTACCATTTATACCTACAAAATTAACAATTAACAATATGCTATATTTTTTAGCATACAGGTCAGGTGCCTAGAAAACATATCTACAAGTATCTCAAAATGAAAAGTGAATAGCCTGGGGCACCTGGCTGGCTCAGTGGTTGAGTGTCTGACTTCAGCTCAGGTCGTGATCTCGCAGTTTGTGAGTTCAAGCCCCACATCGGGCTTGTTACTGTCAGTCTGTCAGTGCAGAGCCCACTTCAGATCTTCTGTTCCCCTCTCTCTGCCCCTCCCCCACTTGTGCACTCCCCAAAATAAATAAACATTAAAAAAAAGGAAAAGTGAGCACCCCACTGTGTCACTTGTATTTTTATGCCAACCAATAATGTATTAATTGATTGATGCATATATATTTAGTACCAGCACTGTAAAGTATTTTTGAAGGTCAGAAAAATATAAAATACACTCCATGGTTTTGATGTGTTTACAACCTTCACAAGAGGAAAACACCAACACCAAGATGATGTTCTATAATTATGAGATATATTTTGTAGTGCAGACTACATGTGCTATACTAGTATGAGTAATTAAAATATTGGCAATGTTTTCACCATTTCTCAGAAAGAGGCATTATAATTTTTCCTATGCTATAGGCAAAGGTTAGAGAATTTAAGTAATTTGTCAAATATTAGTGTATGGTAAAGCCAAGACTGAAACCAGAATTTCCGAGTATAACCCTCATGCTTTTTTCCAGTATACTCTCCTGCAAGTCTTTGCACAGTGTAGAACACATAGCAGGTACACAGTAATTGGCTGAACATTTAAAAACACATAAAACACTTTCAAATAAGAACAAATGAAATCTATACAAGGCAGGGGCACCTGGGTGGCTCAGTCAGTTGAATGCCCAACTCTTGATTTGGGCTCAGGTCATGATCTCATAGTTTGTGGGATCGAGCCCCACATTGGGCTCCATGCTGACAGTGCACAGCTTGCTTGGGATTCTCTCTCTCTCTTTCTCTCTCTCCTTTCCTGTCCCCTGCTTGCACTCTCTCTCTCCCTCAAAATAAATAAACATTAAAAAAATCTATACAAGACAGGTTAATTTTTGTAGTTGACTAGATACAGACAGTATTTCTGTCTTATTTTGGGTACCCCCATAAGAATAGCCTGAGACAAGGACTTAGGTGAAGATTTATTTGGGAGGTAAGCTAAGGAAGCTAGACTGCAGGAGAAGGAGAGTGATAGATGGGAAGGAAGGCCAATATTAAGGTTCAGTATCAAACTTACAGCTGTGAAAAATAGGGGTTTGATTTACCAGATCAACTAAAAACTGTTCAGAATGCCTCAAAGATGGGAGGTTGATACATTCATAGGCTCCCTTCCTTCATGCACTGGCATGAAGCTCCCTTCATTAAAAGTTTGAGCTTCCTGGGTGGTTTAGCTAGAAGACTCCCAGTGGAGAGGAGCCTAAGGCAGAAAGCAGAAGGCAAGCACTTGAACTGAACTGTGTATTCCAACTGCTGCTGAAATCAGAGGTCGGCCAATGAGATAAGATATAATGTACTAGAGGTATGTGCTATAGTTACCTGTATTGACTTTCTGGAGATTTTAAGAATATCTTCCAAGAGCATGCGAAAGTGATAGTTCTACCTCTTAATATCTAATCAAATAACTCTGACATGTTTTGCTCTGTTTGTCAAAAAAAATTGACTGGTTATGATAAAATTTACAAAAGACACTCTACCTTAAATTTGTGGCTTAATTTGAAACAAAATGTAAGCCAATCCACTTAACATGTGGGACTCTCTCAAATTTGAATAAACTTGAATAAATTTTAATGAAATTTGATACAAGTGTGCATTTCTTTATTTCATGTTTATAGAACACCTGTTCTGAAACAGGAGTATTTACAATGCTGAATCTGACATCAATCCTACCCTCAATTAGTTTCGAGTCATTTGGATTCATCACATCATAAGACATTATTGGGCATTACTGATTCCATAGAAACTGGCAAAGGCAGAACACTTGGGATGGGCCAGATGCTTAGAGAACAGATTCAGCTAGAGGTTGGAGGAATCCAAGCTATCAGAGAGAAGAGGACCTCTGGAGAGAACAGTAACAAGTAATAGATGATGAACGAGCCAGATAAGTACAATACAAAAAACAACAGGGATGACATAAGGAGTTAGAAGCCTTGCAACAAATTATGCAGAATAACATGCTAAGAAAGGCAGGCAGGCAGCTGTTAGGTATCAGCAGGTAGCAGTTCTGGAGGCTGGGCATGTTACCAAGGCTATGACTCAGGCACAGGGATCAAGAATGCTTTTAAACTCATAAGAGCATTTCAAGTTGTTGGAAGCTGTACCATAGGGACAAAAATCTCAGTGTATTTCTCTCTCAACCTACATGTCCATGATGGGTTGGCTTGGATCTCTGCTCTACAGGGTCTTCACTCCAGGATCAAGCTAATAGAGCAGTCACCATCTGGGGAACCACCAGATGCCATGATGGGGGCAGGGAGAGAAGAGAAGTGGGCTGAATTATACACCAGGCCTTAAACCTTCACTCTGGAAGTGGCTTAACACTACTTCTGCCAACATTCAATAGGCCAGAGTGATTCATATAGCCAAACCTAACTTCAAAGGGACTGGAGAAATCATATTCTTTATAATTTCTTTATGAAAAGTTGGAGGACTAACATGGAAGTCTTACTCATGGAAGAAGGAATGGGTGGAATGGGTGAATGAATATATATACATACATAACAAATGGAAATTACAATCCATAAAACATAATGTTGAGATGGGTTCTGGACGTATTGCAAATTAAAATGTGTTTTACAATATTAACAGAATGAAATACATTTCTCAGCAGTATCTTTTATCAGAGGCCCCTTGCCTCCCTCCCATATACTTTACAAGTTCACTCTATATTCAGAAAGTACTAGGCCCAGCCTAAAATGTCATCCTAGAATTGTCAAGTAAAAGTCAGTGTATCTGCAAGGAACAGATATGTTCCTAGAAGGGAAAGGGAAAAGGGAGATTCTGCTTGTAGTACTTAGCTGGTGAGAATGGTGGAAGGGAGCCTAGACAAGTTTGGGGGTTGAACACAAATCAAATGACCACATAGAAAGGGGTAGTCCTAAGAGATTTTTCTTTTCTGATTCTTCCACTGTTCAGCACTTTGAAATATGTAGTCCTTAATTCTTAGGGCAGAGAAGTCAAGGAAATTAAGCCTTAGGCTCATAATGCATAGGCCTGGCTATGATCACAAGATGCAAAAACGTCAAATTCAGAATGTTTCATCTCATTATTATTATTCTATTCTACACCTTTCTATGTTTTAAAATATTTTTAAAAACTCCAACCCTACAAGTAAAATAAGGCAGAATTGGGCCTGCAAAAGGACAACACCACCTCTCCGAAGTGTTTTTCCCTAGACCTGTATCTTCTTAACCTTACTGCATCTTGTTGACTTTCAACAGTATTGGATACCCTTTCCCCTAAGAGATCTAAATGTTAAGCATGTTCATAAAAATGCTCCAGGTGTAGACACAGAAAGGGCCTTTTCTGTCTGTTAGAATATTGACACATTGATCCTTTCCCAGTCCTTACAGGAATGGTACAAGAAATGGGTTTATACCTATCAATGACTGAGTCTTGCTATGGATCTTATATTTATCATGTTTTTTGGACCTGCAAATTGTCAAGCCCACAAATTCATCTCTGTTTACATTTTCCTTACCCCCCCCCCCCCAGCTTTTAGTATAGTTAAATACATTCCTGCTTTTTAAAACTTTCTGGGTTCTTTTTTTTTTTTTTTTAATTTTTTTTTTTCAACGTTTTTATTTACTTTTGGGACAGAGAGAGATAGAGCATGAACGGGGGAGGGGCAGAGAGAGAGGGAGACACAGAATCGGAAACAGGCTCCAGGCTCCGAGCCATCAGCCCAGAGCCTGACGCGGGGCTCGAACTCACGGACCGCGAGATCGTGACCTGGCTGAAGTCGGACGCCTAACCGACTGCGCCACCCAGGCGCCCCTTTCTGGGTTCTTTTTTTTGGCTCCTATGGCAATGTGTAATCAGATTATTTTTCCTACTTCTCTATCCTCATCAATGGCTTATTTTCTTATCCTGATTACCTAAAAGGGTAAGCCTTCTTTAAGGTTCTGTTCTAAAGTGATCTTTTCTTTCCCTACATTTTATCTCTGGACTATACCATCTCTCCCAAGGATTCAAATATGGTCTCTCTGTAAAAGGCATTGAAATTGGTATCATGAATCTTGACCTCTCTCCACAGCATGAGACATTTCCACCCACCCTTAAGTATGTCATTCATACACTCACAAAAATAAAATGCAGCAAGTTCTCAGGACAAAACTCTATACTGAACAAATTTCTAACTCTATTCCACACCGTAAAGACCTCTGTGATCGTACTCCAATCTAAGTTCTCCCCAATTCCTATTCTTTTCCACACCAGGCATCCTATACTCCAGTGAAACAGAGCTCCACGCTGTTCTTACAACACTAATTCACTCTCCTCAGCATACTCACCTCATTTCCACACCCTACCCAGGCTTTAATGGAAATGCTTTACAAGATGATTTCACAAATTTCAAAACTACACAAAATGCAAACTAGATGTGAGTAGATCTTGAAAGGAAGTCATCTGCAGCAGTCAGAAATGTATCTCACTCTGTGCACTTTTGTTCAGAACGTTGGCAGAATGTCAAGCCTGTTCAAAACAAAACTTGTTTTCTCCTTGGTGTTCATATCTTTGCACTCTATTTGCTTTTCCAGAGAGGTAATTTTCTCTTCTCCATTTTCAAATTCCCTCATACACTCACCTCCTGCTCAGCCTTTCTATACTATTTCCCAGGAAATAATCAAGCTTTCTCTTTCTGTCTCTTTCTGAGGGGCTAGTAAGAGGCTGTTGCTTCTGTTCTTCCTTTTCTCTCTCCTCCCTCCTCTCCAATCTCATTCATCATTTGATTCTATACACAAAACACTGTCATACATCAGTAGCCATCTGTAGCAACCACTTTCAATTTTATTCTCCCACATTGTTTTTCTCTAGCCTAGTTCTAAACAACCATTGACATAACACTCAGATTAGATATCAGAGGCATCCTCTAATATAATATATGTATGAGTGCGCACACACACACACACACACACACACACACACACTGTTTGGAATTTTTAAGTTACTAGCTAACTCTAGACTCACATTTTTATTTTTGGTCTGCTCTCCCCAGATTAGCTAGTTCATGACCCATGAAACCACTCTGAGCAGAGCCACCAGGGGAAGTCATCTTGATCTCATCCTCGTTTCTCAGGAAAAAAAAAAAAAAATCATAGTGTATGTGAGAGGGCCAAAGGTCCAGGATGTGGAAAAGGATTCACTGTAGTAATGTCTTCAAAGAAGAGAATGGGGTGATAATGTTACCTCCATTTTTTTATTCTTCTGTTGATTTCCTTTTGGACTTGTAAAATGAGGTGCTGAAATGAGCTCTCTCCTTCTTAGAGCCCAACAATCGAAGTGAAGATTCTACAAACACCCCCAGGATAAAGGAGATAAAGCCCAATGGGGACAATGTAAGGAAGAAAGTAGTGCAGGGCTTATGGATCCCATTACTGGATACAGCCTAACTTGGACAATGAATTATAGCTTTATCACTACAATAGCAGCCTCCCTTTTCTACCTCCGGGTGATGAAAGGCTCCAAGCCAAGATGTCTGCAAAATGAGTAAACAAGGCTGACTGAACTCACACTGACTTATCTTACACCTGTGTTTAAGAGTTAGAATATGTGTACAACAAACCATGAATCATGGGCTCTGATCATAATAAAATATGTTATCTCCACAAAGTGGGAGAAGGGTTTGATAATATATTAGGGTGTGGTAGAAAAATGAACTGAGAAGGCAGGCAGTCCTACATTTCAATCTTTGAGTTTAATAACCTCAGACAAGTTAATTTAACATCTCTGATCTTCAGTTTCTTCATTTGGAAAAACCAGAGGTAAGAATACATTATTTCATATGGTAGTTGTGAGAGTGAAATGTAGTGACATAAATGAAAGTGCCTGGTACAATGCAAGGAACATGGTAGGGCTCACGAGCTGTTTCCCCTCACCTCTCCACACTTGCCCCCCACCATCCTCCCCATTATACTACTTCTATCATGAGTGGGTAAGCAGGGTGACCAGCTATCCTCCTCGCAAGAACTGGTGAGGATTAAAGACATAACATAGGTATCTAGCACAGGGCTTGGCATTAACCACTCAGCAAATATCTGTCCTTGTTTTCTTTCAAAATGTGAGCTAATTTTGGCCAAGATCCTCCAGACAAATATATGATAAAAGCCTTTAGATTCTATCTACTCACCCAGTTTCTTCAGCCAGAAAGCAGTGCATCAAATTGGAGGCTTCTCTCATTCACTCTCCTCATCTAATACCTAACAACTGCCCCCAAATTTACAAGACTGTAAGTTGGTGATGATCCTCTAGTCCCTTGCTACTCAAAGTGTAGTATGTGGACTCAGCATCATCTGGAAAGTTGTTAGGAATGTAGATTTAGAGCTCCACCCCAGACCTGCTAAAATAAGATCTGCATTTTAGCAACATCTCCAAGTATTTGCATTACTCTAGCCAAAACTCTGGAACCCCTGTAAGAATTAAAAGCAAGCCAAATGCTTCTTATTTAACTGTAAAATGCAAAAGTTCATATATTAAAACTAAGTAGACAAAGTGCACTTTCTTGTTTTCATGTCTTATTTGCATCAAGGGTGAACACTGTTGACACTACTGCTGGATTGTAGAAATGTTGGTACATTTAGAAGAGAAGGTGCTGTGGGGTAGTGGTTAGGGTCACGGCCTTGACTTGGCTGTACAAATATGACTTTAAATCTTAGTTCCACTCACATGTGAATTCAGGCAGTTCCTCACCTACAATACGGGATTCATAACAATACCTACAGTTTTTTTGTGGACATTAAATGAAATTATGATTACAGATTGCCTTAGCTTAGAGTAGACCTCAGAGAGGACAGAGACAGTATGCATAACTTGAAGGAAAGGGCTTCTGAATATTCAAAACATAGACCTAATCAAACTACTGCATTGGTCCACTACTAGTGTACAGAGGAACTCTTTTTAGGGAGAATATGATCAGGATCTTCAGTTTTCACAGGAGAATGGAATCTCCCCTGATGCACTGACAAGAGATCACCTATGCTTAAAGCTCTGTTCCCACAGGTTGTTCAAGGAGGAACTGAAAATCAACCTCTGACAATTCATCCAAACCCTGTAAAACACCTCGGAAAGTTAGAGAGGAAAGTTGGAGATATATTACTTTTATTTTTTCTTCAAAGTTTTCTAAGTTATATTCTTGAGTTCATATTGATGCCCCCCACCCCAGGGGTTGATGCAAGAGAGAACCACACAACTAGCTTCTATTATGTTGACGAGTGATAAAGTTTAACCAATAAATGCTTTAAGAGGTTAGAAGAATAATTTGTCTCTCCATTAAATATGCATATTTCTTTTTGTCAGAGAATAATAATTACATAATTAATCATACCTAGCTTTTGAAGTGATTGCTAAGGTGTTCTGAGGTAAATAAGCTAATTCACAGTAGCATTATTAGCTCAAGTAGTTTGTATATTTGCTATAAAATTATACTGACAGACATAAAGATTTGAATAAACAGAGGTACTATATTATTAGAAAGACTCACTGTAAAAAAATATCCACCATCTCCAAACTATTCTGAAAATTTAATGAAATTTATTTAAATTTCTGGGGGATTTTTTAAAAGTTCATAAAAGAATAAAGAATGTCCAGACAAAAATGTTCTTTTAAATGAAGTACAGTGGTTTCCTTTTTGAAATAATGTATTATACAATAACAGTAGCTGAAAGGGTGTAATGTTAGTGTCAAAGTTGGCTCAATAGAATTCAAGAAACATATATGAGTATATTTAAGAAGTTAACATACCAATAAGGTACAATTTCTAATTGCTAGATAAAAGTATCACTCAATAAATGGTATTGAATAGCCAACTCTAAGTGGAGAAAAAAAACAAAGTTAGATCCCTACCTTACATCTTACACAAAAGTAACTCCTAGATGGATTAAAGATTTAAATATTAAATGTGAAAATATGATAATAATTTAAAATGTTGATAAATTTTGACATATATTGAGGTGTGGACAGATGTTCTAACCATAATACCAGTGAAGAGAAAATAAAGAAAAATATTGACATGTTTCATTACATTAGCATTGAATGCTTGTGACTGACGAAAGGCAAAATGAAACAATTAAAAGGCAAATGTAAAATGTTAAGAAAAAATACTAAAAAATCCACATAGACAAAAAGTTACTAGCCACATATAAAGAGGTTTAGAAGAAAGATGATTTTTCTACCTGATAGAAAAATGATAAATAAATAATAATACACAATTCACAAAAGAATATAAAATGGCCAACAAACAGATTTTTAAAACTTCTGTCTCAGTAATAATCAAAGAGATACAGATCAAACAAGACGACTAAAAAAAAAAGCTTTTCAGATTGTCACTGAGAATTTGGGAAGAAATAGAAACAAAAAATGTAGAGAAGAAACCAAAAAAGTTATCAATGAATTAATACTAATACTAAAAATGCATTCTCACAAGTATAGATTCAAAAATTATAAATAAAAGTAACATATTTACTCTTCTCTAGATTATTTAGATAATCTAGATTTTCCTTGGGCATTATCTTTTCATTAAGTTTTTAAACAAAAAATATATATTTAAGGTATACAACATAATGATTTGATATAAATATACACAGTAAAATGATGACTATAGTCAAGTTAATTAATATATTATCGCCTCACATAGTTACCATGTTTGTGCGTGAAGAGTGCACCTGAATCAACACTTGGCAATATTGTTCGAAACAGTTGGCAATACTGTTCGATACAGTATAGCCATTATGTCTGCACATTAGATCTCTAGACTTATTCATCCTACATAAGAAAAAATAAGAAGTACTGTACATAACAGTTTGTACATTTATCCAATATCTCACCATTTCTTCCACCTCCCCCACAGCCCCCGGAAACTACTATTCTACTCTCTCTCTCTCTCTCCTTTTATAAGTATGATCTCTTCTATAGATTCCACATTTAAGTAAGGACATAACAGTGCCTTTCTGTCTGGCTTATTTCACCTAGCATAATGCTCTCCAGGTTCATCCATGTTGTTGCAAATGGCAGGATTTCCTTCTTTCTCACGAATGAATAATATTCCATTGTGTATATATGCCTCATCTTCTTTATCTATTTACCCATTGACAAACAGTATGTTTCCATGTCTTGCCTATTGTAAATAACGCTGCAAAGAACATGAGAGTGGACTTATCTCTTCAAGATACTGATTTTGTTTTCTTTGGATATCTCCCCAAAAGTGGGATTGCTGGATCATATGTTAATTTTTTCTTAATTTTTTGAGGGACCTCCACATTGTTTTCCATAATGACTGTGCATGTTTATATTCCCACTAATAGTGGAATATTTGTTATCTTTTATCTTTATGATAACAGTCATTCTAATAGGTATGAAGTGATACCTCATTAGGGTTTTGATTTTCATTTCCCTGATGATTGATTATGTTGAGCACCTTTTCATGTACCTATCGGCCATCTGTATGTCATCTTTTGAGAAATGTCTATTCAAGTCCTTAGCCCATTTTAAAATTAGGTTATTTCTTTTCTTGCTATTGAGTTGTTTGAGTTCCTTATATATTCTGGATGCTAACTCCTTATAAGATATATGGTTTGCAAATATTTTCCCATTCCATCTGCTGTCTCTTCATTCTTTTGATTTTTTTTTTCTGTGCAGAGGTTTAATGCAATCCCATTTCTCTATTTTACTTTTGTTGCCTGTGCATTTGGGGGCCACATCCAAAAATCATTGCCCAGACCAATGTCAAGAATCTTTTTTCCTATTTTCTGCTTATGGATTTATGGTTTCAGTTCTTATATTTAAAGCTTTAATCTATTTTCAAAAATGCATTCTCACAAGTATAGATTCAAAAATTATAAATAAAAGTAACATAAAATCCAGTTGATTTTATGTGAAGTGAGATAAGGGTCTAATTTCATTCTTCTGTGTGTGGAAAACCAGTTCTCCCAACACCATTTATTAAGGAAACTGTCCTTTCCCCATTGTGTATTCTTGGCACTTTTGTCAAAAATGAATTGACCATAATTGCATGAATTTATTTCTGGGTTCTCTGTTCTGTTCCATTGGTCTACATATCTGTTACTATGAAGGTACCAACCATCAACCATGCTGCTTTGGTTACTATACCTTTGTAGTATATTTTGAAATCAGGTAGGGCAATATCTCCGATTTTATTTTTGTTTTTTTGCTCAAGATAGTTTTGGCTATTCAGTCTTTTGTGGTTCCATATGAATTTTAGGATTTTTTTTTCTATTTCCATAAAAAAAAGTTATTGGAATTTTGATAGAGATTGTATTGAATCTGTAGATCACTTTTGTTAAATTTTCATTTTTATTAATATGGAATTGGTTCAGTATAATTTTAATTTCTAAATTTCAATTTTGTTATTATCACCCTTCCCCACTTATATATCTGTGTCTTATCAATTATTTTTTCTTAATCAACATAGACTTCAATTTGTTTATTTATTTGCCCTTTCAAAAAATGTACTCCAAGATTATACACTCAACCTTTTAGCTTCTCTCCACTTCAATAATCTCTGCTTTTTCTTCATTAAGGTCTCATGTCTCTTTGGTTGTTTTTAAAATTATTTATTCAAATGCTTAGTTCACTTATTGATCTTTCCTTCTATAATAATAAACACACTTAAATTTATGAATTTTCCTCGGTATGAATTTGTAGCTCCATACATTTTGATATGTAGTTATTTCATTAATCCCTGAGGTTTTTAGTTCTTCTTTGAAAACCATTAAAAAAATTTTTTTTATGTTTATTCATTTTTGAAAGAGAGAGACAGAGCACAAGCAGGGGTGGGGCAGAGAGAGAGGGGGACACAGAATCTGAAGCAGGCTACAGGTTCTGAGCTGTCAACACAGAGCCTGACATGAGGCGTGAACTCACGAACCGTGAGATCATGACCTGAGCCAAAGCCCGACACTCAACCGACTGAGCCACGTAGGAGCCCCTGAAAACCATTTTTTAAAATAGATTGTTTGGTTTTCTTGTGGCTTAATATTGTTCATTTTTTATTTTTAGATTTATTGCATCATTATCAAAGTTAAGTATTCATAGCTTTTTGGCATTTATTTAAAAATGCTTTCCTTGCATCCTAGGATATAAGCAACCTCTGCAACTTTCTTATGATGTTTATAAAACCAGATACTCTCTGTTACTAGAGTATGAAGTTCATACACATTTAAACAAGGTTACCAGTGACAGTGTTATCTTGTGTATTTTGTGTATTAGTGTGTTTTGTCTTATTAGTCAAAGTCTCAAAATAAGTATGCAAAAGCCTTCTACTATAATTGTGGTTTTTTAAATCTAGAATTTCTAAGTTTATTGTTTTATGTATTTCAATATTATGTTAGTGAGTGCACAGGGGATATTACTGCTACAGCTTCCTTATAAAACATACATTTGAACAATATAAAATATAAATCCTTTTGAGTGAGGGATAATGGCAGAGTAGAAAGATTCTGAGTTCACTTCCCCCCACACACACACCAAGGCAACAACTACATATAATGCAACTCACTCTGAAACAACCTAAAGATAATCAAATTAGATCTTTTATCACTAAAGACATAAAGAAAAAGCCACATCAAGAAGAGTAGGAGGGGTAGAGATGAGATCGGGAACCAAATCCCCAGGGTGGCAACCCACAAGTGGAGGGATATCACAGCCATGGAGGTCCTTCCTCAGGCATAAGGGCATCAGGCCTTATATTGGGTACCCCAGCCCTGGGGACATGCACCAGGAAGAGTAACCCCCATAATAGGTGGCTTTGAAAATCAGTAAAACTTAACTATGGGAGTGTCACAGGGCTATAGGAAACCAAGACTCTACTCTTGAAGGGCCAGCATATTATATCACTCAGCCTGAGATCCAGCACAGAGGGAGCAGTTTGAAAAGCACCTGGGTTATACATGAAAACAATTTATTGACTAATTTTAGGGTGTGTTCTGGAGGGGAAGGGATCTGTAGGAGTTTTCTCTGGGAAAGAAAATACTAGTAGGTGCCATTTTTCTTGCCCTCATTCAGCCCAGTTTGCCAGATGGTTGTGAGAGCCAATTCTGACAGTATCTACCGAGCTAGCACTGTTTGCCCCATCACTGCTTGCTCTGTAGATCCACCTTAGCCGGCACCCCTTAAAGCAGTTCCTGCCCTGTCACACCTGGTGGGCAGTCTGACTCAAAACCAGCATGTCGCAAAGTAACTATTACCCCACCACACTTGTCAAGCAGCCCCAGCTGGGACCACACCCCTTCAAAACAACTGCTGCCTTGGCATGGGGTGAGCAGCCCCACCCAACAGCATACCTACTGCAGGAGCTGCTGGGCCTTTCAGCCAGTAGCACCAGGGGCTGGCCCCACCCACCAACATGCCTGTAGCAACTATAGCCAGACCTCTCAACCAAGCTGGGCCTCTAGCTAGCGCTGCTTACTACTACACCTGTAACAGTCATGGCCTGCAATTGTAGGCCAGCCCTACCCACCAGCATGCCCACAGCAGTCACAGCTCAGTCACAACAGGAAGATGCACAAAACACACATAGGACACTCTTGGAGCATCTAATTCTGGTAACAGGGGGTGAGAGTTGCTCCACTGGGAACCACATGATGCTTTCTATGTAAGGCTACTACTTTCAACACCAGGAAATGTGGCTTATCTACCTAATTCACAGAAACAAACACAGAGAGTGAGACAAAATGTGGAGAAAGAGGAATATGTTTCAAATGAAAGAAGAAGACAAAACGTCAGAACAAGAACTAAACAAAACAGATAAGCAATCTACCTGATAAAGACTTCAAAGTAATAGTCATTAAGATGTTCACTGGACTTGAGATAAGAGTGGATGAACTCTTTGAGAACTTCAACAAAGAGAAGATATAAAAAGAACCAATCAGAGCTAACAAACACAATAACCGAAATGAGAAATACACCAGAGGAAATCAACAGCAGATTAGTGGATGCAGAAGAATAGATCAGTGATCTGGAACACAGGGTAATGGAAAGCATCCAAGCTGAACAGCAAAAAGAAAAGAGAATTTTCAAATGAGGTTAGGTTGAGGGACTTCAGGGGCAACATTGAGTGTACTATCATTCACATTATAGGGGGTCCCAGAAGGAGAAGACAAAGAGAAAGGGGCAAAAAAATGTATTTAAAAAATAGTAACTGAAAACTTCCCTAATCTGGGGAAGGAAACAGACATCCACGTCCAAGAATCACAGAGAGTCCCAAACAAGACGAACCCAAGGAGATCTATAATAAGACACATAATAATTAAAATGTCCCAAAATAAAGATAAAGAGAGAATCTTAAAAGCATCAAGAAAAACATCAATAGTTACATACAAGGGAAACCCAAAACAATGGGATTATTTAGCCATAAGAAAGAATGAGATCTTGCCATTTGTACTACATGGATGGACCTAGAGGGTATTAAGCTAAGTGAAATGAGTCAGAAAAAGACAAATACCATATTTCACTTATATGTGGGAATCTAAAAAATTAAACATGAACAAATAAACAAACTAAAAAGCATGAACAGGTCCATAAACAGAGAACAAACTGGTGGCTGCCAGAAGGGGTGGTGGGGTGGGCAAAATGGGTGAAGGGGAGTGGAAAATATAGGCTTCTAGTTATGGAATAAATAAGTCATGCAGATGAAAGGTGCAGCATAGGGTATATAGTCAACGGTATTGTAATGGCATTGTATGGTGACAGATGGTAACTACACTTCCGGTCAGCATAGCATAATATATAAAGTTGTCAAATCACTATGTTGTACATCAAAAAAAGAAGAAAAATTTTAAGTAAAAGCAGCAAAAAAAGAAACCCCTAAATAGTTACATACAATGGAAAACCTATGACACCATCTGCTGACTTTTGAGCAGAAATTTTGCAGACCAGAGGGAGTGACAGGAAATATTCAAAATTCTGAAAGAAAAAAAAAACCTACAAGCAAGAATAGTCTCCCTGGTAAGATTATCACCCAAAATTAAAAAGAGGCAGAATTTCCCAGACAAACAAAAATTAAAGGAGTTCATAACCATTAAACTAGCCTTACAAGAAATGGTAAAGGGGCTTTGTTAAGTGGAACAGAAAAGGCCATTAACTAGAAGTAGAAAATTACGAACAGAAAAAATTTCACTGGTAAAAGCAAACACAGAGTAAAGATAGTGGATCAATCACTTAGAAAGCTTGTATAAAAGTTAGAAGACAAAAGCAGTAAAATCAATTATATCTACAAAAACTAGCAAGGGATACACAAAATAAAAACATGCAAAATATGACATCATATACATAAAAAATAGAGGGGAGCATAAAATGTAGTGAGAATGTGCTCAAACTTAAGCAACCATTAAATAAATACAGATTTCTATATAGATAGGATGTTACATATGAACCTCAGGGTAACTATAAACCAAAAGTCTATAACAGATACACAAAAAAATAAAGAGAAAGAAATCCAAGCATAACATTAAAGACAGACATCAAATCACAAGGAAAAAGAAGAAGAAAGGAATAAAGGAACAGAGAAGAATTAGAACACAATCAGAAAATAATTAGCAAAATGGCAGTAAGTACATATAATAATTACTTTAAATGTAAATGGTCTAAATGCTCCAATCAAAAGACATAGGGTGATTGAATGGGTAAAAAACAAGACCCATATATATGCTGCTCACAAAAGATTCACTTCAGATCTAAAGACACAAACAGAATGAAAGTGAAAACATGGTAAAAGATATTCTACAAATGGAAGAGAAAATTATATCAGACAAAACAGACTTTAAAACAAAAACCGTAACAAGAGACAAATTACATAATGATAAAGGGATCAATCCAACAAGAGGACATAACAATTGAAAATATCTATGCACCCAACATGGAGGCACCTAAATATATAAAGCAAATAATAACAGACATAAAGAGACAAATTGACAGTAATATAATAATAGCAGGAGACTTTAACACTCCACTTGTGTCAATGGATAAATCATCCAGACAGAAAATCAATAAAGAAACAGTGGCTTTGAATGATACATTAGACCAGATGGACTTAATAGATATATATAGAACATTCCATTCAAAAACAGCAGAATATATATTCTTTTCAAGTGCACATGGAATATTCCCCAGGATAGATCACATGTTATGCCACAAAACAAGTCTCAATAAATTTAAGAAGATTGAAATCATATCAAGCATCTTTTCTGACCACAATGGTATGAAACTAGAAATGAGTTATATATTAAAAAAAAAAAAAGAAACTGGAAAAAACACAAACACATGGAAGCTAAATAACATCCTACTAAATGACCAATGAGTCAATGAAGAAATCAAAGGGGAAATTTTAAAAATACCTTAAGACAAATGAAAATGAAAATACATGATTCAAAATCTTTGGGACACAGTAAAAGCAGTTCTGAGAGGGAAGTTTATAGATATAGGACTACCTCAAGAAACAAGAAAAATCTCAATCCAACTTCACACCCAAGGAAACTAGAAAAAGAACTAACAAAGGTCAAAGTTAGTAGAAGGAAAGAAATAATAAAGATCAGAGCAGAAATAAATGAAATAAAGACTAAAAAGACAAAAAATCAATGATCCAAAAAACTGGTTATTTGAAAAGATAAACAAAATAGATAAACTTTTAGCCAGACTCATTGAGAAAGAAAGAGAAAGGACTCAAATAAATAAAATCAGATATGAAAGAGGAGAAATTACAACCAACAACACAGAAATACAAAGGATTATAAAAGTCTATTATGAAAAATTAGATTCCAGCAAGTTGGATAACCTACAATAAGTGGATATATTCCTAGAAACATACAGTCTTCCAAAACTGAATCAGGAAGAAACAGGAAATCTAAACAGACCAATTACTAGAATAAAATTGAGTTAGTAATCAAAAATTTCCCAATAAACAAAAGTCCAGGACCAGATAGCTTCACAGGTGAATACTACCAAACATTTAAAGAAGAGGTAATACCTATATTTTTCAAACTACTGCAAAAAAAGAGAAAATGAAGAAATGCTTTCAAATTCATTCTACAAGGCCAGTATTACCCTGATATGAAAATCAAAGACACTATATATAAAAAAAAAGAAAGTTACAGACCAATATCCCGGGTAAACACAGATGCAAAAACCCTCAACAAAATATTAGCAAACCAAATTCAAAATACATTAAAAGGATTAGCCACCATAATCATGCGGATTTATTCCAGGAATGCAAGAATGGCTCAATATCCACAAATTAATCAACATGCTATAATATATCTACAAAATGAAGGATAAAAATTATATGATCTTCTCAATAGATGCAGGAAAAGTATTTGACAAAATTCAAACTCTCAAAGTACATATAGAGGGAACATGCCTTAACCTAATAAAGGCTATATATGACAAACCCACAGCTAACACAATAGTCAATGGTGGAAAGCTGAAAGCTTTTTCTCTAAGATCAGGAACAAGACAAAGATCTTGTTCTCACCAGTTCTATTCAACACAATACTGAAAGTCCTACCCACAGAAATGAGACAAGAAATAGAAATAAAATGTGTCCAAATTGGTAAGAAAGAGGCAAAGCTGTCACTATTTGTAGATGACATAATACTATATATAGACAACCTTAAAGACACCACCAAAAAACTATTAGAATAAATGGGGGCACCTGGGTGGCTCAGTCAGTTAAGCATCTGAATTTGGTTCAGGTCATGATCTCATGGTTCGTGGCTTCCTGCCTGCATCAGGCTCTGTGCTGACAGCTAGGAGCCTGGAGCCTGCTTCAGATTTTGTGTCTCCTTCTCTCTCTTGCCCCTCCCCCACACACACTCTATATTTTTAAAAAGAACTATTAAGTGACTTCACTAAAGTTGCAAAATACAAAATTAACACACAAAAATTTGTTACATTTCTATACACTAAAAATGAACTAGCAGAAAGAGAAATTAAGAAAACATCAAAAAGAATAAAATATCTAGGAATAAACTTAAAAAAGTGAGAGACTTGTACTGTGAAAACTTTAAAACATTGATAAAAGAATTTGAAGGTAATACAAATAAATGGAAAGATATTCCACACTCATGGACTGGAAGAATTATTATTGTTAAGATATGCATACTACCCAAAGTAATCTACATATTCAACAAAATCCCTCTCAAAATACCAATAGTAATTTTCTCAGAGCTAGAAGAAATAATCCTAAAATTTGTAAGGAACTACAGAAGACCTTAAATGGCCAATGCAATCTGGAAGAAGAATGAAACTGGGGGCGCCTGGGTGGCGCAGTCGGTTAAGCGTCCGAATTCAACCAGGTCACGATCTCGCGGTCCGTGAGTTCGAGCCCCGCGTCAGGCTCTGGGCTGATGGCTCGGAGCCTGGAGCCTGTTTCCGATTCTGTGTCTCCCTCTCTCTCTGCCCCTCCCCCGTTCATGCTCTGTCTCTCTCTGTCCCAAAAATAAATAAACGTGGAAAAAAGAAAAAAAGAATGAAACTGGAGGTATCAAAATCTAGATTCCAGGGGCACCTGGGTGGTTCAGTCGGTTGGGCATCCGACTTCGGCTCAGGTCATGATCTTGCAGTTGGTGGGTTTGAGCCCCACGTTGGGCTCTGTGCTGACAGTTCAGAGCCTGAAGTCTGCTTCAAATTCTGTGTCTCCTCCTCTTTCTGCCACTCCCATGCTCATGCCCTGTCTTGCTCTGTCTCTCAATAATAAATAAACGATAAAAAAAATTTTTTTTTTTCAAAATCTAGATTCCAGAGCATACTATAAAGGTATAGTGACCAAAACAGTATGATACAGGCACAAAAATAAATACAGAAATCAATGAGAACAGAGAGCCCAGAAATAAACCAACACTTATATGGTCAATTTATACAACAAAGGAGGAAAGAATATATAATGAGGAGAAAACAGTCACTCCAATATATGGTGTTCGAAAAAACTGGATAGCTACATGAAAAACAATGAAACTGGACCACTTTCTAACACCATATAGTCAAAATGGATTAAAGACCTACATGTGAGACCTGAAACCATAAAATTGCTAAAAGAAAACACAGGTAAACTCTTGGACGTTGGCCTTAGAAATATATTTCTGGATCAGTCCCCTCAGGCAAGGGAAACAAAAACAAAAAATCAAACAACTGGGACTACCTCAAACTAAAAAGCTTTTGCACAGTGAAAGAAAACATCAACAAAATAAAAGGCAACCTACTCAATGGGAGAAGATGTTTTTAAATGATACATCTGATAAGAGGTAATATCCAAAGTATATAAAGAACTCTTACAACTCAATAGCAAACAACAATTGATTAAAAAATGGGTAGAGAACCTCAATAGACATTTTTCCAAAGAAGATATATAGATGGCCAACAGACACATGAGAAGATGCTTAACATCACTAATCAGAGAAATGTAACTCAAAACCACAATTAGGTATCACTTCACACCAGTCAGAATGGCCAATATCAGAAAGATAAGAAATAACAAGTGTTGGTGAGGATGTGGAAAAAAAGGGAACCGTTGTGCACTGTTGGTGGGAATGTAAACTGGTGCAGATGCAATGGAAAATGGTATGGAGGTTTCTCGAAAAAATGAAAAATAGAAATGCCATATGACCCAGTAATTCCACATCTGGGCATTTACCTGAAGAAAACAAAAACACTAATTTGAAAAGGTATATGTACCCCTCTATTTATTGCAGCATTATTTATGATAGCCAAGATATGGAAACAACTTAAGTGTGTATCAATCTATGAATGGATAAAGAAGATGTGGTATACATACACAATAGGATATTACTCAGCCATAAAAAGAATGAAAGTTTGCCATTTACAACATGGATGGGCCTAGAGAGTTGTGCTAAATGAAATAAGATAAAGACAAATACCATTTGAGGTCACTTATATGTGGAACTTAAAAAAGCAAAAAACAAAAAAAAACCAAACACATGAACAAACAAAAAACAGAAGCATACTCATAAATACAGGGAACAAACTGGTGATTGCCAGAGGAGAAGAGGGTGGGGGAGTAGACAAAATAGGTGAAGGGGATTAAGAGGTACAAACTTCCAGTTATAAAATAAATAAGTGATGGGGATGAAAAGTACAGCATAAGGAATATAGTCAATAAGATTGCAATAACTCTGTATGGTGAAACTACACTTACCGTGGTGAGCACTGCATAATGTATACAATGTTGAATCCTATGTTGTACAAGTGAAACTAATATAATTTTGTATGTCAACTTTACCTGAATTTAAAATTTAAAAGATTCTATAAAGAATAACAAAAAAGTCTCTTTTTTTTTTCTATTTTGTCTGATACTGCCACCCCTATTTTTTCATTTTCCAGATTTTTTTGTCCTTAATTTTCTTTTTTTTCTTTTTTAATTTTTATTTATTTATTTTATTTTTTTAAAATATGAAATTTATTGTCAAATTGGTTTTCATACAACACCCAGTGCTCCTCCCAACAGGTGCCCATCACCCTCCCTCTCCTCCCTCCCACTCCCCATCAACCCTCAGTTTATCCTCAGTTTTTTTTTTGTTTTTTTTTTTTTTATTTTTGGGACAGAGAGAGACAGAGCATGAACGGGCGAGGGTCAGAGAGAGAGGGAGACACAGAATCAGAAACAGGCTCCAGGCTCTGAGCCATCAGCCCAGAGCCCGACGCGGGGCTCGAACTCAGGGACCGCGAGATCGTGACCTGGCTGAAGTCGGACGCTTAACCGACTGCGCCACCCAGGCGCCCCTATCCTCAGTTTTTAAGAGTCTCTTATGGTTTGTCTCTCCCTCTCTAACTTTTTTTTTTCCTTCCCCTCCTCCATGGTCTTCTGTTAAGTTTCTCAGGATCGAAAAACAAATAATCCAGTGAAGAAATGGGCAGAAAACATGAATAGACACTTCTCTAAAGAAGACATCCAGATGGCCAACAGGCACATGAAAAGATGCTTAATTTTATTTCTATTCTTTCTTTATCCATTTACTTCAGGTGTGTCTCATATGAATATTGAATATGTTGAATATATTTTGCAACTCAATCTGAAAATAGTTGTTGTTTAATGGTGGAGTTTAACCCAGATTTATTGTAATAACTGGTAACATTTGGTCTAACTTTTGTCATCTTATTTTTTATTTTTAATGTTTCTTTTTATAGCTTTATCATATTGCTCAGATTTTGTTGAAATAATTTTTACACTTAGATTATAATAATTAATTTTTATATTTTTGTTACATTTCCAAACCATATTGGTAACAAGGAAATCATTCCACTTGCTCAAATATTAATTGATCACTAACTATGTATCATGTAGGGAGAGTGAATTCTGTGCTAAACAAAACAGAGATGGTGCTTGTTTTTAGGGAACTTTTCTTCTTAGAAGGTAAAAAGCAGGGGCAACTGGGTGACTCAGTCAGTTGAGCGTCCTGAGCGTCTGACTTCGGTTCAGGTCATGATCTCGCGGTCTGTGAGTTCGAGCCCTGCATCAGGCTCTGTGCTCAGAGCCTGGAGCCTGCTTCAGATTCTGTGTCTCCCCCTCTCTCTGCCCCTCCCCTCATGCTCTGTCTCTGTCTCTCTCTCTCTGTCAAAAATAAATAAACAGTAAAAAAAAAATTTTTTTTAAAGGAAGGTAAAAAGCAGCCATAGACAAATACTCAGGAAAAAGTTCAGGCAGTGGTAATTACTACGTAGAGAATTAAAGAGGGGTATCTACTTTAAATTGAGGTGGGCCATTCACTCTAAGGAGCTGAAACCCACTTGATGAGAAAGAGCCAGTAACATAAAGATAAAATATGATCCTACTGATACTGGGGAGAGGAAAGAAAACTCTAGTGCAAAGATCCTGAGGTGGGAAAGAGGTGGTGAGCTTTAAAAATTAAAAGAAGCTGGAGCATATTGAGTGAGAAAGTGATAAAAAGTGGCAGTTACCAGATAAATATAACTTCATAACCAAATAAGGAGGGTACATTTTAAGTGTAATGCAAAGCCACTGGAGAGTTTTTAAACTGTGGATTTTGTTTCTCTTTCTGTTTTTGTTGTGGGGCACGAGTAACATGATCTGATTTTCTATTGTAAAAGATCCCTCTGCTGCTGTATAGGAATCCACTCTAGAAGAAACAAGAGCATCCCCTGGTCAGGTCACGGAGATGGAGAGAAGTCACCAGATTTGGGGCATGTTTTGGTTACTGAGATCACCAGATTTGCTGATGGAATGCATTTGGGGTGTGGGCGGGGAGGGTATAAGGACAAGAGCAGAATTAAATCTAACATTTAGATTTTTATTTTCAGCAATTAGGTAGACAACTGTGGTGTTTACTGAAATGCAAATGCCTGGGGGGGCAGTTTGATAGATGGTGGCAGAATTACAAGTTCTATTTTGACTAATTTAAAATGCCAATTAGCTGTCGATGTGATGATGTCTAGTAGTCACTTGGGTTTACAAATTTAAAGTCCTGGGGAAAATTCAAAGCAGCATTTGAGGTGCATTGTGTGTAACTGAAGAGAAAAGCTGATGAGGAAACTATGGAGCACTCCAATAGCAGGAGGTTATACAAATCTTTTTGCAGGATATAATATAAATTCCAAATTTCTGGTCTACTGGCCAATCTTTTTTACCTTTCTAGGACTGAAATATATATATTTTTAACTTTCAAATTATGTTTCTTTGTTTAATTCAAAAGGAATTTAGAAGAGTGTTAAATACTTAGTTTCAAATAATCAAAAATCAGTTGGAGAAGTGTTAATTGTTCAGATTAGGAAGTCAGCTGAATGATTGCTATCCATACAATAACTGTACTGAATTGAAAGTTTCTTGAAAAAATGAGGGTTTTTTGTCCATTACTCACAAAAGTGCCTCCCATGGACTTTTCATCTAAAAAGAGGCTCAAGGTAACTCTGTTGAATATGTGAATGAAGGTTCGGCACATAAATCTTCAAGCTTCTTGGTGTCAGGCTCTTCCTTCTACTGTTAAATCCTCCAACACAAAATCCAAAGACAAGAAGGTCTTTAGAGCATAGTGATCTGGTTTCACCACTACTAGTTGAGTGACCATGAGCTAGTTATTTAACTTCTCTTCTTTAATAAGACAGTAGTAATGGTTTAATACTACTATTAATATTAGTAATATTTAACACACTAATAATAAAAATAATATGAGCACTAGTAACCATCTTTCTGCTTTAATGTAAAGCTTGAATGCAACAATGTCTGTAAAGCATTTAGCACAGTGCCTGGCATAAAATAGAAGTCAATAGACAGTGACTCCCAGAGCTCTGCCCTGCCAGCGCTGCTGGCAGAAGCCCTGAGGCCCCAGGTGACTAGAGTAGAGTGAGTTGAGGAGAGGGCTGGTGATGTGGTCAAAGAGGAAGCAGGGCCCGGATTCTATGGTGCCTTGTAAACCAGAGTCAGGAATATGGATTTAACTCTTAGTGAGAGAAGAAGCCATTAGAGAGTGTGGAGCAGATAAGTGAAATAATTTGGTTTATAGTCAGAAACAGTTTTGTTCACATTTATAGCCATAGCTTATAGAACAGTGCCCAACACAGGTAGGTATTTAATAAACATATGTAAGTATCTGTAGGAATATGACAAGCTAATTAATGCTAACCTCACTTCTTCTTATGTTCTTGGCCATTTTTCATGGAAATTCCAATGCTGCATGGTTAAAGGTGGTGTTAATAAGATATTCTCATTACCATTCTTTGCGAGTGTCTCTACTTCCTCTCTACTACTGCACCAAACACAAAATATACTACTTAGTTGAAGCTTAAGATTTCTATCAAATGTAATATTTCCCAACAGAAATGGCCATTTTTTAGATAATTTTTTTAGTATTTTGGCATCACCTAGTTCGTTCCTTAGCAAAACTTTTCCTCGTTAACTTTTTCTCAAGCAAAGATCTGAACATTTCTTAATGAACATCATCCTTTGGGATAACAGAAAGGAAAACAGAACACCTACCAATCCATTTGGGTGTCACCGAAGCTCACATGGGTAGTAATTATTCCATTATTTATCACACTCCTAAAAGTCCATCTGGAAAACTACATGCAAGGTCTGGCTGTATGTGTGTGTGGGGGGGGGTTACATATATATGTATGTGTGTATACACACATACACACACAGAGACATAGATTGCTAATCCGGAAAGAATCCAAGGGGTAGTAATAGTGACAAAAGACCTGGAAAACACACCATTAAAGAGACCCTTAAAGAGTGGAGCATGAACTGCCAACAGATCAGATAACCGATTTAAAAATAGACAGAAAGGATTTTAAAATACCATTTGGGAAAGAAATCTTCTAAAAGGAAATGGAGCTATTTTTTCTCAATCTAGACATTTATATTAATAGTTTAAAAGGAAGGAAAATTAAATTATGAACCATGCAAAACACATTATGACTAATATGTTCAATCAGAAAACATAGTGGAAATGGGAAAAAGGGTAAGGTAACACTGGAGGACTCAGGATGTTGCCATGGTCCTGCTAAATATCTCAGGCCAGGGCTTCTAAATCCAACAGAAATCTTTCCAATCTAAATGCTGAGCAGGTGCTGCTGAACACAATTGGCAGAAATGGACCGAATGCCAATTCATTTATTTAAAAAACTTTTCTGTTTATCCTTCTATGCCCAAATACAGGAGAAAGGAGAACAAACATAAGAAGACCTCACTTTATCTACTGAAGAGCTATTGTTTGGGGAAGGAGAGAGAATGCGTATAACAAATACCAAATAAAAGTTACAGAAGTTGGGGGAGGGAGGACTTGCTGAATATGGAAGAAGCCAACCTCAAGGTTCTGCGTTTGAATTCTAGTAACAGTACTACTTAAGGCAGTCACCACAGGGTCTGACTGGGACAAATGAGCCGCCAGTTGGAATCACCTCTTTAAAATTCTGCCCCAGTAGATATAATCAGTGGGACAATCCACTTGTTCTATGGATGTGTCTTCAACATCCCTAATATTTAAATGATGAGCAAACACGTAGTCAACCACCTTACTATAAAATATTAAGATAACTGTATGCCTTTTTTCTTAGTCTTTTGTCTTGGTGGTTTAGTGTCAAGAAGCTGGTGGTTTAGTGTGGGCAAAGCTGATGTCCAGATATACCAGCCAAGCCTTCAGCTTCCTTTCCAACTCTTCGCTCTCATTCTATCACAGTCTTTTATGATTTTTCCCCAAACTCTACTCTGAGTGCCTGGGAATATTCACTGCTCTCCAAGCATACCCTTATCCTCTCCTTGTTCTCTGCCAGTGCCAATGGCAACTCTACCCACACATGCTCCTGTCCTCCCCGATCTCTTTATGTCCTAGTCATATATAAAAGCCCTGCTTAGACCCTACCTCTTCCATGAGTCATCTAATCTCAACTTCCCCTATTCTTCCTTAGTCTTGTCTTCATACCTCACACCTGTGCTGTAATGTTTATTATTTCCTGCCCATTAGCTTATAAATTCCTAGAAGTCAATTACTATATTTTATTCCCTGCTATAGTTTCACACTACCTAACAAAGTGCCTAGAACAAAGTAGTCATCATTTTAATTTATAAATTTCCTTGGTTTTTTTTTCAAGGATTTTATGTAGTTATTATTATACTCCATCTATGTATCTGTTTTCCCACAAAGGCTATTAAAAGCTTTTCATGAGTACTTTTAATTATAGTATCTAAACCTATTGTTAAATCATATTTTATTTCATCATTTTCTACTTGTTGGACACTTAATATGGTTCTCAATTTTTTTTCCCAATTACAATAATTCAGCAGTGAATACTTATGAGCAAAAAGACTTGTCTACCCATCTTTTTAGAAAATAGTGTTTAAGGGGTATTTAAACTAGTTGTACTATAAGTAATCTAGTTTGTTCTTTTAATGAATACCAGTATTTTTTGTTTTCCTCAGCCCTGCTGAGATAATTTCCTGTCTGTTGAATCTCTGCTGCCCTGTTGACATCACTTATATTCTCGGTGTTTTATACTGTCCAGTTCATTTACTCGATCCCTTTCTCTGGCTGCCTGGATACATTCTGACAGATGCTTTCTAATGAATCTGGACATATTCCACGTTCTCTAGTCACTACTTCTTAATTGATAGGATTTGGAGAAGACTTTCAAATGGTTCCGTCTTACTGTAAAACTTAGAAATAGTATTACTTATTTTATTGAAAAATCTTATCTTTTCCAAGTTTTGAGCATTTTAAAGCAATCTCACATGCATTATCTTATGCATTCATATAGAAAAATAATAAGCAAATAGTATTAGCACTTTACAGACGAGGAATCTGAGACTAGGAGAAGCCAAGAAAAAACTGTATTAGTTTCTTATGCTGTTGTAACAAATTACCACCAACCTAGCTGCTTAACCCAAATTTATTATATTATAATTCTAGACGTTTCAGTAAGCTAAAATCAAGGTGTGGTAAGGCTATAATCCTTTCTGGAAACTCAGAGAAGAATCTGTTTCCTTGTCCGTTCTAACTTCTACATGCTGCCCACATTCCTTGGTTTTTGGCCTCTTCCTTGACCTTCAAAGCCAGAAACAGCAGGCTGAGTCTTGCTCATATCATATTACTCTGACACTGACTCTCCTGATTTCTCTTTCTCACTTAGGACACTGGTGATTACTTTGGGCTTGCCAAGATAATACAGACTGACCTTTTAAGATCCTTAACCTAATCACAGCTACAAGATTGTTTTTTTTTTTTTTCTTCAATTTTTTGTTTGTTTGTTTTTTATTGTAACATATTACAGGTTTGAGGATTTGATTGCAGACATCTCTGAAGGGCTATTATTCTGGCTAACATAATTATTCACAATAGAAGTAAAAGCTATAGAAGTAATATCATGTGCTACATCACATTAAGCAAAGTGATTTGAGGTCCCTATATTTTAATGACCACAAGAGCTACAATGCATATACCTGCTTAGAAAAATCATTCTTATGTAAGTGTGTGCTTGTGACACAAGTGTAGGTTTCATTTGCCATATATTAATTTATTTGCCCAAGCTGAAATTTATATTTATTCAATTTGGATAACTGCTTTTCCTATTGTATGGTAAATTTGAAACTGCTGTGTCTCTAAATATACCCAATAAAGGATTTTTAAAAATTACATCCTAATTGTAAAAACATGCTTACTGCTCACACATTGGTGTGGACTAATTAGTGTAATTAGTCTTGTGTATATAACCATTGCCCAAAATGTCCCCGACAGCTAAAAAGCAACCAGCCACATAATGTCTTATGGACAACTTTGCATGTAAGGGCCAGGCAACTGGTGATTTACTTTTTTGTATGGTTGTCAGAAAAACAACCAAAACTCTGGCACTTCAGATTTCACCTTCTGAAAATAAAGACAAATTACAATACATTTCTACATTAACTTAGCTTTCACCTGTGAATTTGTTTCATTGGCTGTTTGGATAAATATGGAGTTACTTCTTATCCAGAGCGAATACCGCTATAGCTAAATGATAAATGGAAATTATTACATAGCTTGTTGTATATCAAGGTCTCTTACTCTGGGTATTGATTTTCAAAATATCTGTTCTTATCTTTTTTATATGAATTCTTGGAAATGTGGTTGAACAGGGGGTCACCCTTGGTGAGGGCCCCAAGAAGTAGGGGGTTACAGTTGCCATATAATTTCATCTTGAAGGCTCAAACCACCCAGCTCAAAGTACATGGGAAAGCCAAAAGTAAGCATGATGGAGAAAGCCTTAAATATAAATTGACATGAATGATAATTATACATAATAATTATTCATATTAAATCTATTGACTTGAGTGTTTTAATATATCAAATTTTAATGAAAAATATTTTCCTATAAGGGCCCTTATCTTTTCCTTCAAAAAATAACATTTATTAAAACTAACTTAAGATTCATATAATTATTGTTGTATTTACGAAGAGATCGAATCCTTAACTAATTTAACAAAATTAGTCATAAATAATGAAACATTTATAGAGTTTCTTCCCTTAAATGTTTTGGAGATATAGTCTCTTTAGGAATTTCTTTCAGTGAACATAGGGAACTTTGGTTGTTCTCAAAAATGGTTTACAATTGAATAACGAAAAATAAACATATTTATTTTTTTACTTAATGGAATATCAGAGGAGAATTATTTTCAAATATATATATATATATACCTGGTTCAAAAAATATATAGTAACAAAAGGATGTTACATGCTACTAAAGATGGTATTTTGATATTTGGAACAGGTGGACCTTTCAAAAAAAGGTTCCTAATTATTCCTATACTGTTGAAATTATTTTAATTTTGCATCTCAGCAGATATATTTGTATGCTGGAAACAGGTGTTCATCAAAAGACAGTGATAAAGAGACACTGCAGTCGGGGCTTGGAGCCTAGCCCGCATGGTGTGATGACAGATAAATTAGAAAAATCCTGCTAAACATCTCTACACTTCAGAAGGAGATTACACCTTTTTAAAAAGGCAAAACATGTGGTTCAATTACTTATTGTCTTGGCATGTGGTTATGATGAAAGACGGAGTCTTAAACATCAATAGAGCTAAACTAACATCCCAGATGGGCTTCGGGAGAAGGGACTCCTACGGCAATCCACCTGCACAAAAAGCAACTGGGACAAAAATTAAAGAAACGCTTTCCTTCCCCTCCCCTATTTAATTTGTTTCTTTATATTAAATAGCCATTTAATGAATAACATAAGCTATGGGGAAAAATAAGAGCAAAGAACTTTCATTTCAATGTATTTTCTGGGTGATCCAGCAGGAAATGAGGCATGTTTTCTGGCTCTCTGCAGAATGCTGTTCAGGTTTCACATGAGTCTTAAGGTTTATAACAGGTAATCACCAAGTCTGGGGAAGGAAAGGCAAGTAGATCCGCATAATGCATAGGACTATACAGACAGCATGCTATGTGACCATAGGTAAATCTCAGAACGTCTCTGGGCCTCATTTTCTACATTTGCAAAACTATGGAATTATGATTCCTTTTGGTCTTAAGCTGCAACAATCTGAATATAATCTCTACTTCAGTCATAATGCATTCAAAGCAAATGTCACTGGGAGACATAGAACATAGAGAGAAACTCCGTGGGAACCAGCATTTCTCCACAAACCATTTTTATATTCATACATGACTAGAAGACCCAACAGTTCTTCAGATGTATAATACTATGACATAAGGCTCTCAAGATGTAGTAGTAGGGCACGGGGGTTAAGGGTAGGGGAATAAGAATGGATAAAGAAGGAAATTATCATCTATTAATCACATTTTATACTAACTAATTTCACATTAAATCCAACCAACAACCCTACAGACAATATAGCTATTACTTATCCATTGTATAAGAAGCTAAAATAATGACTGTCAACATCTATTGAGTCAGAATCATGCTAAGTACCTCTCTATGCATTAGTTCATTTAAAATTTACAGGAAGTATTTTAAGTAGGTTGAGAAATAGTGCCATTTCTTCACCATTGTAGTCCTCCCAAATACCAAAATAATTGCTATCTTTTGAGCAAGCCTTGATCATGTGTTCTGAACCATGTCAAGGGCTTTCCCAAGCTTTATTTCATTTAACCCCCCTGACAACCATATGAACCAACTGGTATTGTTGTCCTATTTAACAAATGAGGAAACTGAAGCTTAGAAAGGCAGAATAATTTACCCAGGGTCAGTCAGAGCTAAGAAGACAGTGTAAGATCTTAAAATGACTGCAGTAAACTGCTGTTAAAGGCTCGAAGAGATTAGCTAACGTAAGGTCACAACGTTAAATAGTAATCAACAGAGGTGGGCATGACTCCCAAAGTCTCCTTTTTCAACTTTTCTTGCCCAGTGGCAGGACGGAGTAGCATCCAGTCATTTTTCATAAATGTGTGTTTGGTGCCCGCTATGTTCAATGTACTATACCAGGCTTGATGAGAGATATAAAGAAGTAAGCACCATTCTCCCCAATCCCATGAAACTTACTAGCACCTTAGGGAAATCCTGACATACACTTAACAATACATTTCAGAAAAGCAGTAAAAATACAGGGTGAAGAGCCAAAAGAATCAGTAGATGCAATCAATCGGTACTGAAGAACATCAGAGAGGTAACTCATTTTGGGGAGGGACGGTGCAGACAAAGCATGAGGGAGTGTGAGGATGGGCAGGATTTCTGAAGAAGAGCAAGATGGCCATTTAGCCAGAATGGTCCTGGAAGCTCCCTGGTGGCAAAGTCTGAACAGCAAATGAAAGCGGTAACGGCATTTTCTAACATGTGAGAATTGGGAATTCAGGTGGAAAGGTACTTTGGGACCAGACTGTAAACTCTGAACACAAAAGTTGACTTAGAAACATTCAAGACTTCTAAGCAGCAGGGTGATATGATTTACCTCAGATGCTGAAGACTGTATCACAGTCACCCTGCCTGAGAGAAAGGAATCTTGGGGAAAGAAAAGAATGGTTTCTCCTTGGTATAAAAATTGTTAATAGGGGATATCTTGACCCAGTTTTCACAAGAAAAATATTGGAAAATGCAGTATAAAGAGAGCAAAGAACACCCACAATCCTACCACTTAGAGACCATCATTATTAACTCTTTTGATGAACTTTCATTTAATCATTCAACAAATATTTATTTTTTTTAAGTTTATTTATTTATTTTGAGAGGGAGAAAGAGTACAAGACGAGGAGCAGCAGACACAGAGGGACAGAAAGAATCCCAAGCAGGACTTGGATCTCACCATGAGATCATGACCTGAGATCATGACCTGAGCTAACCAAAATCAAGAGATGGATGCCCAACTAACTGAGCCGAGCAGGCACCCCACCAACTATTTATTGAGTACCTACGACATGCTAGACACCACTCTAGATGTCTGTAGCAGTGAAGAAAACAGCCCAAATTTCCTGCCCTTAGTTAAGCTTCCACATAGATATTTCTTTCCATGATTGAGTTGATGGATGTGTGCTCTTTGTGTGTGATTTATTAATCATTATACATGTGGAGAATTTTTAGCTGATTTTCACTGCATATAATATAATAAGCATTTTGTTATGCTTGCTTTTAAATTTGTTAAAATTATTTGGGGTTACTTAAAAATTAAAATTAATCTTTAATGTTATTAAAATTATTTGGAAAGTTTTAGTGGCTTTGTTATTCACGGTTTATAGATGCTCAAAATCTTACTTAGTTATTCTTACTATAATGAGGACATGAAACATGTGAGGCTAATGAAAGTTACAGACAGGCACACCAACTTTGGCATATAATTTTAGGTGTTCACAGATCCTTTCAATTACGAGCCTTAAGCTGATCACTTCCCAATTGTTAGACATTTGAATAATTAACCTTTCACTATTATAACTAACACTTAATGAATATTCTTGCTTATAAAGCTTTGTCTACATTTCCAGTGATATCATAAGGATGGATTCCTAGAAGTGAAAATTCAGGGAAGGGGCACCGCACACCTGGGTGGCTCAGTTGGTTAAGCGTCTGACTTTGGCTCAGGTCATGATCTCACGGTTTGTGAGTTCAAGCCCTGCATTGAGCTCTGTGCTGACAGTTTAGAGCCTGGAGCCTGCTTTGAATTCTGTGTCTCCCTCTTTCTCTGCTCCTCCCCCACTCATGCTCTGTCTCTCTCCCTCCTTCAAATATAAATAAAAACATTAAAGAAAAAATGTTTAAAGAAAATTCAGGGTAGAAAGGACTGAACTGGCTTTAGGGTTTCAAGACATCTGCTGTTAGTGTGGAAAGTCTTCTACTCTTATGTTTCTATTAGTTTTATTTATGTATATGTAAATTTTTGTTTAATAAAAAGTTTCAGTGCTATTATTTGCACATAATGGTTCATGATTCTTTTATCCTCACAGTGGATTTTTCATTAATATAAACCGACCTCCTTTATTCTACTGTATGCTTCCTACCTTAAATTCTACATTTTCTAATATTAATATTTTCTAAAATTAATATTGCCAACTCTGGATTTATTTTTATCTACTGCCATATCTGTTGATGTGAGATGTTTCTGTTTGTTTGTTTGTCCTTGAGGGTAGTTTTTAAATACAGTTACTCGTTTTAATTTTGGTTTTAAAATTTATATTCAATGGAATAAGGTACAAACTTTAAAAACCTAGTTTTTCTTTTTTTTTTAAGTTGAGCTTAAGTTAATAAATGTATAATTCTATTTACAAGTTTGGCAGACCTTAGCAATCATTTCTAAGGATTTTTGGTAATGCTAAATCACATTTACATATTATTAAACACCTTCAAACATTTAAAACTGTACTTATATATTTAATATATTTGTTTGCTTTTTTAAGTAATTCAGTTGTCTGAATTAACAAAACTAACCTTCCTAAGTGAATAAGTAAAAAATCCATTGTTTACATTTATAAATACAATTATTTTGGTTGTTGATGTTGTGCTTAAACTTTAGTCAGATTTCAACTTAAAAATATAAATCTAAATCACTTACTCAATTTAACATATCAAATTATGATTTTAAAATGGAGTTACAGGGCTTTAATAGACTAAAATCAATTGATTTTGAATAGACTTTATAGACCAAATTAATTTCAACAGCACAAGTACATAAGATACTAAATATATGCATGTAACTCCTGATACAAAAACATTTATATATTATGGTTTTTATTCTCTTTGCCTTTTCATACTTAGTTTTAAATTTTCCTAGGGTTGAAACATGCATACCTATCAAAGGATAATAATTTCCATGGCAACTAACTGAGGATATTAACTCTAAATCTTTCTAGACTGAAAGGTATAAACCTGCTCACTCTGGGTAAGTGGGATTATTTATAGCCAGAACTCTTGACCAGGAGTGAGAGTGCTGCCATGCCTCTGGACATCCAGAATGAGACCTCCCATTGCCTTGGGTACCAAACTGTACCCTCTTTTATAGCCACCATTAAAAATTTTTAAACTAAATTTTAAAATTTAATTGGCCTTATTATTCATATAGCCTACATCCCTAAATTGAAGTTTGAAATGTTATATTATTTTCTCCATTATATTATTTTATTTTTTATTATTTTCTCTTATTTGCTTGTTTTTGCGTCTTGAACCATGTTTGTTATACCCTCTATTTGTTTCTCTACCAATCTAGAAAACGTTTTTCCTATTTTGTTTTATTAGCCTTTACCCTTAGGTTTAACACACACATACATGCACATGCACACACACACGCACAGAATTTTCCCCATAAAGAAACAGCATCTAATGACTCCCAAATTAGATTAAAAAAATAGCATATTTTACTTCTTCCTTGTCCTTCTTTCATCCATCTCCCAACTTTTTGTTGTGTCTGGAAATCTACTTTTATATTAGTAGTAGCAGCAGTAGTTGCTATAGTAGTATAGTTTAGCTATTGATATTTCCCTATTTTCATATTTCATTTAATTGGGTTTAATTGGAACCTGTGAGAGGAGGCTAAATTCATTAACCATCAATCATTTTTCCAAGAAACCTATTTGAAGGTTCTTAATACGTATTGCCAAATTACTTTCCAGAAAAGTTGTACTGATATACAGCCTTACCAATTTTTCATGAAAGTACCCATCTCACTACATTCTGTAGTACTGACTACTGTTTTTGGAACCTTTACTTATTTGATAGATGGAAATGGTATTTGTTCATTATTTTCATTTATTTATTTATTTCGGGGGGAAAAGGAAGTTGTTAGGAACTACAATTCCAATGATCTTCCTCTGATGAAGTTGCAATCAGTCACTCATGAAGGAACCCTCATAAATTGAGTGGGTTTGATTCAGGATCTTGCCTGTAAATGTTACCAATTAATTTCCTAAGTGACTATTTTATAATCTTTTCCACAAGGCACTCGCTGGGCATGCACAGCCAGGAAGAAAAAAAAGTACAATGGCTGGCAGTTGTTTTTAATACCAAGGATCCAGGCACTCACTCTTAGTCATGGAACATTGATGCTGTGCTATATGAATTCTCTCATAAAGTAAATAAATTAGTTAATCAGTAAATTCATGTTAATAGAAAACTACAGTCACAATAACTAATTTGTAAAACCTGCGGTACTGGCAAATATTATGATAAGATATATTGGCCTAATGGTGTTCTGCAAATAGGTTCTGATTTGCAAAACTAACCAACACAATGGCAATCATTCCACGTGAAATATTCATATCAGAAATGTTGACTGGAGTGATTGAAAGTCATTCACTTAAAACTAATAAATAAACACACTCGTCTCCGTTATAATCCTGGATAGTCGTACTCAATTTAGCAGTGTTCTTTTGCATTATTCTTGTTCATCAGCAGAAGTGACTTAGAATAAAATTTAGCTACCAATTTCTTTGACAAATAGAGGAATGTTTCTCTCATATATGTTTCTACATGAATGGTAAAGGCAGGAGTAGCATTTCAAACAGAAGGAACAGCATGAGCAAATATATAAGTGCAATGGGGATTGAGGTGGAAGAAGCTAGACAATATTCACCATAAGACTAGAGAAGCATACGTGAGGCCCCTTGCCAGAACTAACTTCATTCCGATAACCACTACTACAATATCAGGTGTTTACCTTTAAACCAGGTTTGGATAAGGGTTCCAAAAGGAGAAAAGATACCACAAAGTAACTTCACCCAGAAACTATTCAATTATGGTTTAATGAAGGCTGTAACATGTTTTAGCACATGTAAGAACGTTTCACAGATATCCATTCACTTACTTTAAACCAGCCAAGGATAGCATAATTTAGACAATGTTTTACAAATACTCTTGGATAATTAATAAATCTAAGAATCAGAACTGACATTGATGGAGTTTATGCCAGTCCCATGCATTCTCTCATTTTATCCTTAGAACAATTTATGAAGTTATTTCTTTTATCCCTATTTTATACATGAGAACTTAAAGGACATGTAGCCGAGAAGTAAAAGACTCAAGATTTGAACTCAAGCTGTTGGTTTCCAGAGCCTATGCTTGTAACTATTACTCTGAAGATAACAGTGATGATGGTAACTTCACAAATACATTTTCTGTTGAGATAAAGCCATAACATCTAAAACCTGTCTCTGTATTTACTTTGTCATCAATGTGGCGCTGGGCATAAACAGTTACTTGTGCTTAAACAAGAGCTGTCAGTCTTGCTGTTCTCTCTCCTCTCTCCACTGCAGCCAGGATCAAGGTCATTGCGCTGAATTTGTGGCCCTACAATAACTTCCATTTCCTGACCATAAATTGCCCAAAACAGAGAAATGTGACTTTATGGCCAAAGCGTCTGGAAAGAAAATTCTTACTCTAACACAAATACTTGTAATAATGGCAAAAGACAGCAGAAAATTATGGATAAAATAAATTGCTGCCTTTCTTTGTATAAATATTATTTTTTTCCAAGGTCTTATCAGCATAAAAGCTCCTCTTGCAAATCACTAAAGTCACTTCACCCTCTTTTTAATTTTGCCCTTTCAGTCCTTCTCCTCCTACCTCTCAAAAGTCAAAGTTAGCAAACCACCTAAATTAACCCCTTTTCCATGACATTATCATTTCTAGTTTCCAGGAGTTATTAAGCAACCCTAAATCCAGACTGCCAATGATAAAAGAAGAGAAAAAGAAGGCATGGTAAATGAGAGGCGACAGATATGAGGGAAATGCCACTGAAATGACAAACGCTGCACATTGGCAGACAGATGGCTGATTTCCTTATTCCATAAAGAGCTCTTCAACCCCCAAGAATAACACTGATGGCCCAATAGAGAGACAGGCAAAGGACATGAACAGGCTGTTCACATCAAAAGAAAATGAAGTGGTTTTTAATCATTTGAAAAGATACTCAGCCTTCGTCATAATTAAAGAAATGCAAATGAAAATAATAAGATACAATACTTACCTTTCAGGTTGGGGGTAAAAATCAAACCTGGTTGTGGAGAAGTAGTCACACTTATACATCATACTTGGAGTGCAACTTAATATTTATCTAAATTCAAAATGCATGCAAACTATGACACTGTAATTTTACTTGTAGGAACAGATACTAGAGGTGCATTTGCACCAGTGGCCCAGAGATACATACTCAGGGTTCTTACGGTAGGATTGCTTATAGAAGCAGATCCCTGGAAACAACCCAAACATCCCTCAATTCATACCAAACACTATTAAAATACCTCTGGAGGGCCACACAAAGAATTGGTCAATAAGGGAAGCTGAAGAGAGGGACCAGGGTCAGGAGACAGCAGTGAATTTATTCTTTTCACTATATACATTTTATACATGTTTATTTTTAAAAAAGAATGCATATCAGAAAAATAATCCACTCAAACAAAAATTTTTTAATGTTTTTGGAGTTTTGGAAAAGAAAGCCAAGGAAAAACAGCCATGAAATTTTCAATTTCTTCCACAGAACAGACAGCTCCAAAGATTATACGGATACAACCAGACAGGACAATCTGGAAATAAGCCTTAGGATTATGTGTTAAATCCGTGTGCTTGCTCTGTTTTCATATTATGTGTGATACCTTCCCCAAAAAAGACCCAATTTTACCCATCATAATGTTAATAGCACTTCACTGTTGCAATGTCAGAATTTAACACAGAATGGTAATAGAAATAGTTGAAATCATTTAACTTGCCAAAGCATTAGTATTCGTCAGGCTGTCTTCCATATGAGCAAGAATATTTTTCTATTTTTAAACCACTAACCTTTTAAAACCTTGCTGAAAGCCACCCAGGATAAGGCCATGACATCTAAGACACCATATTTTTATCTCCATTACTATGCAACGTAAGACTAGTGGTCTTATAAATTCCTCATGTTTGCCAAACACATTACACGGAAGATCATAGTGTTAATTTGGAAAGGGAAACAGTTTTATGGCATCTAAAGGACTGGAAAAATTACCTCTAATCCTTTTGGGAATCAAAGAGGCAATAAAGTGAAATTGAGTGCAGAAAGACTCACATTGTAAATCCATTTACTACCAAGCCTTGTTTACTCAAGGATTTATTCGTGCCAGTAACTAGTCACCAAAGCTTAAATAGCATGACTTTACCAGAATTTCATTTAAAGAAGTGTCTGATATTTTTTCACAAATAGTGTTCAGCTGATTAAAGCCTAATTACACACATTGAATTAAAGGTGTGAGTACATAATAAAATGTTCTAGCTAAAAGGAATCTGTGCTGGTGTTTGATTTCCAGCTAGTAATTTGGCTGGAATAAAATGGAAACAAGAAAGCAGAATTGTTTAAAAGGTGCAGCTTTATGACAACATACATTTCTACACTGGAAAAGAAATAGACAAATATACTGTGCACTTTTTAAACGGGACGTGGTGAAATCTAAAACCGTCTTTTCTATTACCCAACATTTATAATAATAATAACACAAACCACACTCACGGAGGCCAACAGCCAGAAAAAACATATTTCCATTTTAACGCCTTTAGATGATCAAAGCATCAGCTTAATATAATCAGCTGAAATCCATTTACCCGCAAGCTTGCCACTGTGCCCAGGGACTGCTTTGCCTTCCAGCCCTATCTATTCTGGAACAGGTGCTATACTAGTAAATTAATTAGTCTGTGGAGAAGCACCTTGTTCTCCATCTCTGCAGGCCTCTTGTGGGTCAGGGCCTTGAGGACTTCGCCATCTGGGCAGAGTTTCCCCCAGAGAAACAATCAAAGCCCACAGATTGCAGCCTACAGAGGAAGGTTCAGATGACAATTAACCTTATTAGGCCTCATTTTTTACAGTTTATAGTGTGTCAACATGTTGGCTCCATAAATAATTTGCTACATTAAATGGATAGAAAGAAATCGTTTCTCCTCTTGTTAATAAAGCCCTCCAGAAAAGAAATACAATATTTAAGAGAAATGATATCATTTACAAATACCTAAATGTTGGGATTTAGGTAGGAAGTTAGACAGGCTCTTGATTTCAAATAAAGTTCATGAAAAAACTATCATCCATTCCTGCTGGATGTAAATTCTGAAGGAGGGGAACTTCAATTTCTTTTCTAGGTCTTAACAAATTTTTCTCAGGCTTAATGCCTCCTGTATGTGTGGTTTTTATAACATCTGGCTAACTTAGGAAATACATGTTTCTTTTTAAAAATTATATTTTTGCTCTTTTCCCCAACCACAGTTCTGCATATATGATCCTGTTGTCCTGGGAATACAAAATAAAACCAATCAAGACAATTAGCATCTACAGCTTGTCACAAAATCAACAGATATTTAAGCCTATGTTTTTAATCAAAGTAAGCTTAATTAAACACTTCACAAATGACTTTCCAGCCGGGCACAAAAAAATGCCCACTTTTTTTTTAAGTCTTTAAGTGTAATTTAAAAGAGGGTTTACTAACAGATTATCATGAGATTCTTGTGAGAACACTCCAAGAGCTCTTATTCATGTCCTGTCCCATAATATCTGACAGGGTCCTGGGCTCCACCATGTCTTTTAATTCTAGGACATGGTTTTGAGTTAAGGTTTTAAACTTGGGAAAGATACCTTCCCTGTTGGCTTCTCCCTCTTGTGCAGCTTCCTTAGCTCCAGCAGAGCCTCGTGAGTCACCACTGGGTTAATGGTGTATTTGGAAGCTCACTGACAGTGCAAGCAGCTTTGTCTTCTCACGTAGGCCCTGTGTTGATTCACGTGTAAGTTGGAAATATTTGCAAACTTGAACTGTTTGACATTAAAGCTCAGGAAGCTCATTTGATGCTGCCTAAAGATAGTTCTATGGGATTAGAACTGATAGAGGAAGAAAAAAAAAAAACTTTTCATAGTATACAGCCTTTATAGCTTTAAAAAATAACAACAGACTCCAATGCTGCCATTCTCATTCAAAACAAATTTCCCCTGAAGCTACCTTTGGAAATTGGATATAATGTGTTCAGTTTGGAAATTCTCCAGTCACGATATAAGGCATTTATTATGTAAGTGCAAAAATGAAATTGAAGACTTAATGAAAACTTTCCTTGTTCTTCTAGTTTTGGTCAGAAGAAAATATGAAAAAAATAAGAAGAGAAGAATGACCTAAATGTATATGAGCATTCTTATTTAGTATATGCCTTTTTGTTATTTAATACATTATTTGTTATATTCGTTAGTAATATTAGCTTCCATCTAACCTTGTTACAATTGCTTTTTAACCCTTATTTAATATCAAGATTCTATTTTTGCAAGCATAGTTGTGATGGGAGGCTCAGAGTCATTCACTAACAAATATAGAAAACTTGAAGCTGTTAAGTGGACCAGGAAGTTAAGGTGTCCATGCTGGTATTCAAAAGTCCGGAACAGCCTCTGACAAAACAGTGCCCTCTAGTGGATATACAAACACCTGGCGCCAAAACAATTCTCTCAAATGGAGTGGGGTCAAGAGTTGGGAAATCTGGGTGTATAAAGATGTATAAAGACATCTTACTGTTATTGGGCATTAAGTAAAAGAAGAGCAGCATCTAGGATAATTCAGAATACAAGGAATGAATGCTTCATTTGTACAGTAAATATTGCTGAGGGTCCACCATGAGCCAGCCCTGGTGCTATACATCGTGGGCTACAAAGATGAAAAGAACAGAATCCCTGCCTTCAAGATGCTCATGACTAATATAACAACATTTGAGAAAAGTAAGTACGGAAGGAGGAGAAATAAACATGGAAATGGAAGCTAGACCTCCGAAGGAGAAAAAAAAATAGACATTTCCATATGGGCTCTTTTTTCAAAAATGCTAAACCCAACCAGTCAACCAAGCATTGAAGTAGTTCTTAAGAACCTATGATAGCTCCACCCCTCAAAAATGATCTATTAAAGGTAGCAAAAGACAAAACTAGATAATTCTGTTCTCCACAACCTAGGATCTTTTTGCACTGCTATCGTTCATAAAGAGCTGAAGATTTTGATACTAGAAAGATCAGGATTTTGGCAGTTAGATGAATCCTTAGGAGTGGGACAATGGGAAGGAACACACTTCAGAGTCCACTATGCTCCCTAAAACATCCATCCAAGATGTCATCCCAGGGACATTCTTACAGGAATAAATATGTGGGTAGCCATGAGAAAATCAACCTCAAACGAGACTGTGCATGATCATTAACTGGGCACTGAAATAAATAAATAAAGCATGAGTGACTATGTCCCATTTAGCATTAATCACATTCTATTTTCATCTTCAGCCCTAAAAAGCATATAATAGTAATTTAATCCCTTGCTGCTGTGTTGCACACACATGTGTTGTTCTATATTACTGAGTCTTAGAAGCCAGTGGTATTACCAGGCAAATGAAAGCAATGGAGTTGCTTTGGTGAACAATCAGAAGAACCACAGATCCAAGAGAATCAGAAAGAAAACAAATGGCAAATGTAAAAGTTTGGTAGAGGTAAATTTGGTAAAAGTTTGGTAAAATGTAAAACTGATAAAAGTTCCCTCTGTAATCCTCCATAATAAGAGCTTTCTTTAATCCCCAGCTTGATTAATCATTCCATTTCCTATGTGACTCCACTAAACCCTATGCATATTTCCATTGCAACACCTGTTGCTATGATGCATTTTATATACTTGTTACCTTTTACTAGATAAATTTGTCAAACCTCCTGGAAGCCAGGGACCACATCATTTATCATTGTATCCCCAGATTCCTATTGTTCCTAGAACAATGCCTAGCACAAAATAGTCATTCAATTAATATTTACTGGTTACTACTCAAAACATGTAATATTTTGAAAGGACTATATTGTATCATTAGTCAGGTTTCACTGAATAAGTAGCATATGATAAACATTTACATATCGGAAAATTAAAATATGAAATTATCAAATAGAAATATTATAACCTTGGAAACAGAACAAAAGATCTTTTTAAAGCACCATTAAAAACTTACTAAACTTGCAAGAATAAATGAAAAATAAGAAAACCTAATGCTGGAGAACCTGGCATTTCCAGAACACACATTACTGTGAAAATGTGGCTCAACTTTGGAGAAAAGCAATCAAGACAGGCATTGTTTAGATCCTTCACCTAGGAATTTTATTTGGGAAGATTATATCACAACAGAAGACTCCAAATATATATATATATGTATATATATATATATATATATATATATATATACACACACATGTATATATATATATATATATATATATTACACAAATTGCTTTGTTCAATATCTCTTAGAGTAACAAAACAAAGAAAAAATAAAGGAATACAGCCTGGAAGAAAAGTAGATGAAAAGAAGAAAATAGGAAGTAATTTCCAAAATAAAAAGAGAGGAAGGAAGGAAGAAAGCAAGGAAGGGAAGTGAGATAAAGAAAGAAAAATGAAAATAAGATAAATACACAAGAATAAGAAAATAGATAAGGAAACTGTCATAACAACATAAGGAGATAACATAAAATTAATTAAAAGATAAACATGTATAGTGAACAGATGTATGCAGGAAATAAATATTTATTGGGCATTAAAGGTCAAGCACTGTACTAGTCTATCACTATATTAAATCCTCAGGACAGGTTATTTTGAACAATGTCTCACAGTTTAAATGTGCAGAAACAAAATTTCAGAAAAATCAAAAACATTAAAATATCCACTATGCATCACTGTGAAAATACATTTTATATAACAAAAGATAATTTTAGTGACATAAACATTTAGAATTCAATACACATTTTTAAATTCCATCCATCAGAAGTGATAAATATTAAGAACTGTTTCTAATTTGACTAGAGTCTTATCCAAAGTTAGAGTGAAAATGGAATGTTGTAACCACTACTTAAAAGGAGGGAGTTTGACCAAAAAAAATATTTCAACTCTCTTAAACAAGTACATATTGGGGCGGGGGGAAACCTTGACAAGATTTTGGCCTTCATCTCTGAAAATCTCCAGGTCTTTACCAACAGAGAGAAGCCCCAAACTATCTCCATCAACCTCTGATCATAGCGTGAGGTGAAGGAGAATCATGCAAACTGAGAATATTTAAATATTCTCTCTGCATAAAGGCTGTTTAGCTGCTGGAATCATTTCCTCTTGCTGTCCCTGAGCTAAAGAAGTGGATCGATCAGCAGGGGAGGTGAACAGATGCAGCTGGAGAGGAAGAGAGGCTGGGGGGGGGGGGGAATCACATTTGAGCAGCCATGGGGGATAAGATGCGACAGAGGAGAGTTTACAGAAGCAGCTGGAAGAAATGGAGCAACAGAGGGAAGGGGCTCAGTGAGGCAAAAGCAAGAGACTTTACATGCTCAGAGAAGCTCACAGCTTGCAATACTCCCTAAATATCCACACAGAGTGAGGAAGACACTTACTCCCAAGGGGGAGCTAGGTAATTTCCCTTTTCCATTACAGCCTGTGGAAAAATTTAATACACATTTCAATCTTCCATTTGCCCTTTCGGGCATTCATGGTCTCCATGATCAAGGCTCACCCAAGATGCATACCCTTGCTGGCAACTTTTCTATTGTCTCTTCACTTCCCAAAGGGTAAAGCCATTCATCTATATTAGGCCTTGACCATGAAAAATGCTGGGAATGCCTACTATACTAATGTTCTTCTTTCTAAGTGGCATCAGGGACTCTCAACTCTCCTTCCTACCTCCCCACCCCCACAGGTGAATGCTACCTCCTGCTTCCTGCCAAAATCCAAATGATCAAGTCTAGATTCTTGAAAGGAGAGAATTCCTGGGTAATAGAGAGATTAGAACACATTTTATGAATAAGAGTAAATAACAAATTAACACTTCTCTGAAGACCTTTCCAAAAAAACCTAGCCAACTAGAAAATGCTGAATGCTATGTACTTTTGGAAGTCACTGTTTATAAAACATATTTAATTTTATTATTAATGCTGTAAATAAGCAGAGAACAAAACCACTCACACCCCATAAAGATCCTCATTTTATTTCTGGGGATCATCCTGAAATTAAGATAATGATAGTCCTTTGCATTAATATAGGGCTATATTTTTACTGTCAATTAATACATGCTTTATATTTATTATCTTCTTTAATTTGCAAAGCCAGAATTTTAGAGAGTGCTTTTGCATATCATTTCTAAATTCTGTTGTCAGAGGTACCCAGTCTTCTTTAGAACAATTGCTATCTGTACACACAAATACATTTAAAGATTATTGCTCATAATTACATAATCTTGAGTCTATACTGAATCGAATTCCCAACAGCCCCTTTCAGCACCTAGGACAGTGCTGTACTTCGCCAGCAGGAAGATGTTTGAAAGGGTTGCATTTTGAGGGGGAGAGCTCCACTATAGAACTTTACTTGTTTCAGAAGAACTCCAAAATGCTAGCCTTCAAGATATAGGCAAAAGGTAAAGTCAACCTTTTAAAAATCTTCAAGTAGCAACTATTATGCCAGTTCTTTATTTAATTATAGGATGATTAAAAAAAAAAATTGGGGTAGCCTCATCTCAAGAAATTCTAACACAAAAGTATAATATCCAAACATAAATACTAGTTAATTTTCAGGGAACCTTTCTCCAGAGTTTTATTAGAATGTACCATTACTTTTCCTTCTCTTCCCTTACCAAGAGTTTCCTTTTACAAAAATCACAAATAAAAAACCCAAATGGTAAGAAACCAGAGAAGGGAATTCATATTCACTGAGCATTTATTTTTTTTTTTAATTTTTTTTTAAACGTTTATTATTTTTGGGACAGAGAGAGACAGAGCATGAACGGGCGAGGGGCAGAGAGAGAGGGAGACACAGAATCAGAAACAGGCTCCAGGCTCCGAGCCATCAGCCCAGAGCCTGACGCGGGGCTCGAACTCACGGAGCGCAAGATCGTGACCTGGCTGAAGTCGGACGCTTAACCGACTGCGCCACCCAGGCGCCCCTTCACTGAGCATTTAAAACGTACTTGATAATTGGGGCACCTGGGTGGCGCAGTCGGTTAAGCATCTGGCTTTGGCTCAGGTCATGATCTCACGGTTTGTGAGTTCGAACCCCACATCGGGCTCTGGGCTGACAGCTCAGAGCCTGGAGCCTGCTTCACATTCTGTGTTTCCCTCTCTCTCTGCCCCTCCCCTTCTCATGCTCTGTCTGTCTCTGTCTCAAAAATAAATAAAACATTAAAAAATTTTTTTAAAAATGTACCTAATAAAATACTGATCCTTTTTTTCCTATTAATCTTTAAAATAACCCTGAGAAATAATTATTCTCGCTTAGATGAGGAAACTGAAGCTTAGAAACCTTAAGCAACTGCTCTAAGAGGCCCTGATAATCTAAGAGCTTATATTAACCAGGATTTCTAATTATGAATAAATCTATGTGTTCACCAAGTCTCCTTCTCTCTGTCTCTACAGATACACAGTTAAAATGAGAACTATAACATGGAGTGCCTGGGTGGGTTAGCTGGTTAAGCATTTGACTTCGGCTCAGGTCATGATCTTGCAGTGTGTGAGTTTGAGCCCCGTAACGGACTCAGTGCTGACAGTTCGGAGTCTGGAGCCTGCTTCAGATTGTGTCTCCCTCTCTCTCTCTACCCCTCCCCTGCTTGCAATCTGTCTCTCTCTCTCTCAAAAAAAAATAAACATTAAAAAAATTTTTTAAATGAGAACTATAACAAAACACTGAATGATGAGTGAGAGCAATACACAGTGTTCTCTAGATGGCAGAAATAATATAAAACCATAGAAATACTGCATCATCTCATACAAACCAGGCTCAGAAATGGTCAAATCAGAAATCCTAAAGGTCGTCTTCATGTAGAACAATGAAAATATAATGCTTTTAGGTGCTGGGTGAGATGGGACCCTACAGGTAGGTTTCAGTCTGAAACAGAACTCTGAGACTAATTTTCTTGACTTCTCCAAGCAGTTATGAAACCATCCTTTGACCTACCCTAGAATTTTTCTAAGTGCCTACTATAGGTTTTGTCATGTTTAAGTACAAGGCAGCCTCTCCTAGAAGTTCTAAACCCACAGTTCACAGCTAAACACTTCCTCTTCCCCCTCCCCAAAAAACACTTGCAAATGAATGCAAAATTTGTGCATTTTTCTGGGATGAGACTTCATAGCTTTCTCCAGACTTCCAAAAGGAAATGAAAATGTCAAAGTTAAAAGTCACTGTTCTAGCCTCTGAGGCCAATACTCATATTGCCTCTGGAGTGGAATGGCATCTAATGGCATCTAAAAGGAGTGGATGACATCTAATAGGATTCTACAAGATAACATGTAGTACTGTCTATGCTATTTGGTCTCCAAGAAGTTTGTACATACTAAAAAGTTCTCTTTGAGACGTGATTCAGTATTTTGTTGAGATGAGCTTTGGAGCTTTCTGTCCAGATTCTAATCTGGACTCTGCCACTTAAATAGTTGTGTGATATTGGCTAATCCATTTGGCTCTCTAAGCCTCAGTTTCCTTATCTCTACAATGGGCCTAATAATAATAATAATAGGACCTATTTAATATATCTGATAGGTAATGAGATAATGTGTTAAAAGTGCCTGGCACATAGTAGCACACTGACAGTGACTGTTTGCTATGGGCACGGCATTAGTAGTGGTGGTGACTGTAACCACAGGATTCCTCCAGTTACTCTCTTGTAATTCTAGAATATAAATCCTGTTAATATTATTGCCATAGCATAGCAAAATCCATATCCATTTACTTAACACATATTGAGTACATACAAAGGTCTGTCATAATAAGTGGCATAGGATGAAATTCTCCACATAACACATTTAAAAATAAAAATACTGTGGTGCCTGAGTAGCTCATTTAGTTAAGCATTTGACTTTTGATTTCGGCTCAGGTCATGATCTCACGGTTCACAAGTTCAAGGCTTGCGTTGGGTTCTGTGCTGACAGCATGGAGCCTGCTTAGGATTCTCTCTCTCCCTCTCTGTCTGCCTCTCTCTCTCAAAATAAATAAACAAACATATTTAAAAATTTTTAGATAAAAAAATAAAAACATCTTCTTTGAGCTTGTGGGTGTTTGTGGCTGAGAACTATTTCTTAGTGTTAGATTTCTTCTCAGTATTTCCTTTAATCCCTCTAAACCATTATGGAAGATGATATCAGAAACACTGAAATATGTCTAACAAGAATGGAGAGGCAGAGAGACATTCTCATGGATAGTTCTGGACAGTGCATTTCCTTTCCAGCAGGGTCCTTACTGGGGGAAATAGCTTAGACCTGTCCTCCAAAAATTTAAACTGACTTCCTTCAAGAAAGCAATATTTTCAGCCTGTTTGGTTTCCTATGTTTTTACTGCTATATACTTTTGAAAAATATGTACCATATGCCTTCAATTCTGAAACACTGAGGGGCAATTGTGCTGGCAAAGTATATTTACACTAAATAAATAAATATTCTGACCAGTTAGAATAACTTGATGGCTGATAATGAGTGCTGTGAGAGTAATACACCAAAAATCTACCAGCTGAATTTTGTTTCACTCAGTAAATTTGGTAAAGGATTTTAATCCAGTGATATATATCTGTCTATATGCTTATTTGTACATAATTATGTGTGCACAATTTATAAAACCTACGGGTCCCTGGGTGGCTCAGTGGGTTAAGTGTCTGACTCTTGATTTCCGCTCAGGTCATGATCTCACAGTTGTGAGACTGAGCTCCAAGTCAGGCTCCTCGCTGAGTGTGGACCCTGCTTGGGATTCTCTCTTCCTCCCCCCTCTGCCCCTCCCCTGCTTGTGCTCTCATGCTCTCTCTCTCTCTCAAAAAAAAAAAAAAAAAAAAAAAAAAAAAGATAAAACCAATACTAAAGATAGTATGCATTGGAGCCTAAAAAATCAAAAGGCCCATTTACAAACAATAAATTTAAATGCAAAAAATATGCAAACATTACAAAGAAGATTTTCTATTACAGACTCAGAAAGCCTCAGATTCATATAAACTAACAAGACTTGAATTAAGTGGATTCTGATGCTGCATTTCTCATTCTAAAGGCCTCTCTTCACAGAGTTGGCTGATGTATCAGGCTTTTTTGTGGTGGGGTAATAATTGACAGCAGGCTGACACACAGCCCAGGGAGAGCTCTGTCAGGAGGTCTCCTGGGCCTGGGGATCAGTGTGCTTAAAATATTAGGATTTGATAGAGTTAACACTTGCCCTTGAGCAGATGGTTTTGAACATTCTGTCAACACTGCCAGTGATTACTGCAAACAGATTCTTCATCCCAGAGGGATGGGAGTGAAGTGCTTTCTAGCTCCCGAGTCTCATCTAAGAGGTGTAAAACGTATCATTTCCAGGGTCTTCTCTCAGCTGTGAGAAGTGCAAACGTTTCCCACACCACGCAGCCAGAGCCGCGACTTAATCAAGAACCGTTACTGGGCCTGGCTGGGGGGAGACACAGACCTGGCTGAACTTAAACTTAACTTGAATCCTTCTATTCTGCCCCTGGAATACTTTGGCCTTATGGATTTCTTTTTATAAGCTACCAGAAGGAGAGATTAACTATAGTGAGGCCAATGGAAGAAGAGGGGTGGGAGAATGGGGAAGATCCTGTGGATACTTTGAAACTTTCAGAAGTTTGGTTTTCAAAGTAGAAATTAACATACCTACCAGTACTTCCTGTCAATCTAGGCAAATTCATTTTGGGGGAAATGTCTCTTCAAATGAAAAGCATTGTCTGCTCTTGCTGAGTGAGCTGGTTTACAGCACTGGGAAGTGAAATCATCAATGATGGGAAATCATAGAAAAGCAACTTGCAAGGTTCTCATTCTACGGTGGAACAAGCCAGTACAATCCGAAGAGGACACAGCAACTGCAGCATCATTCAGGAAGTACTTCCAAGAGCTTGCTCTCTGCCTGGAACCATAATGTCAGCAATGCCTCTGCTCCAAGTAAACGAAATGGCCTCTGCTCTAAGCAAGAGTGACTGCAGAGTTCAGAAGATGGGACCTGCACTCATAGAACCTTTGCTGTGGAAGAAACTGATATGAGAACTCTCGTCTACAGTGATTACAACTTCATTATTAGAAAATAAGGTGCAAAAGAAACACCTCAATCTCCACCCTCTGGAAAAAAAGCTGCTTTAACTGCCTGGTCCTGTTGGTCAGCTGATCTCCCCTGGCTGCCTCTCACCCTTCCTTCAGGGAGAAATGACTTGCAGGACAACTGAGACTGTCAAGACCAATAAGCAGAGAGAATTTTTTTTAAAGAAAAGTAGAGGGAATTGTGTGAGAAACAAAGCTTAAACATCCACAGATCCAGACCCGGGCTTTCATGCTAAAGGTTTATAACCTCCCCCTTCATTATATCATCTTGCAGTGATGCTCTGAACACCTGCACTATTAAATTCTTTTCTTGGATTTTTTCTAATAAGAAAAAATTAACAAAGTAAAATTTGTTGACAGTGTTCACAGTCAACGCAGTGGGTGTTCCACCTATGTGCTGTCACATTTTTCATGTTCACTTCTGCAGGTGCTAAATACATGCTGACAACAACATATGTTACCAATCTTAAATGTGTGTGTTTTTTTTTTTAACTCGTAATTAAGGAGTGCTCACAGCTTGAAAAAAAAAAAAATACAGGTGAAAGCTGTGTCTGCCCAAAGATTTCTTCTTATTTACTTTTCCTCTGCTATTTAGTAGTTCTTGAATGCAGCCTATATAGAAAAAGTAAGCTCTTAAAATTATTATCTATGTAAATTATAGCCACAAAACAAATTTGTAACTTAATGCTAAAAGCATATGGTCTCACCTCCTCCCCAAGAAAACCCCATGTATTCCTTCCTTTTTTTTTTTTTTTTAAATCTTGACTCTTAATTTCTCTTTCTCCATTTAATAACACATTTAGTCTTTCTGGGAAGTCACATGAACTTCTCCCAAAATATTTATTATACCATAGGCACCTCAAAGTTGAAGAAACATTCTCTAAGTGGAATATAATTCTTTGATCCTTTTGTTACTTTCTACCTTCTGCATAGTTAAATAGCAAGAAATCATTGCAATTTTATCCTTATGAATTTCAGAGATAATTTCTTTTTATTCACCATCAGGGGACATATATAACAGCTTCCACCTTCCTCCTCTAGGGAGCAATGATGGGGGATTGATGAATGTTTTCAAAACAAGTATTACACTATTCTCTGACAGCTGGCAAGAAAGAGGTTAGGAGTGCTTTCCAAACTCAGTTGCTCTACCTGTGGCCCCCATCCTCCTTAATGCCAATCAGCCAAGCTCAGTCCACCCTCAGAGCCTCTGTTTTTTCCCACTCAAGCTCTTCACATAAACAAGGCGGGGACAAGATGGCTCTTCCTCAGAAGCCCTTTCTTGGAAACCCTCTCCAATGTTGCTTCACTGCAGAACTCAGACGCATGACCCTGCCTTGTGTGCTTTGAAGCAGTTGTCACTATCGTAAGTTACCTTAAAAAAACCAAAAACCAAAAAACAAACAAAAAACTTGGTTATTGTTTGTGTCTCTAAAATGTAAGCCCCATGAGATCAGGAACTATGCATTTGTCCTTTTTTCATCCAGCACAAAGCCTGGCACAGAGTAAATGCTCCATAAATATTTTCTGAATCCTAAAATCCTCTAATTCTAAAGTGTTCATTTCCTTTCACTTTGATAAAAGTTTACCTCCTCTCAATTAATAAATTGCTGAACAAAGATACAGCTATCTAGGCTGTTTCCTCCTGGATAGGTCTGATTCAGTAGGACTCTGGTAAAGCCCAAAACTGATAGTGATAAGCCCCTGAGATAGTTTGGATGATCAGGCACATATAAGAAACATTCTTTTAGTGCCTTCCTACCCAGCTTGGCCCATGGACCAGCAGTGTCAGCACCACCAGAGAGCTTCTAGAAATGTAGACTCTCAGGCCCACTGTGGACCCATTGAATCAGAATCTGCATTAGCAAGACCCCATGGTGATCTCTGCCCTAGTGAACGGTTGAGAAGCACATTGCAGGCACATGTATTTCCAGACCAAATTTCCCCTGCCAATGAGATACAGGCACCAAGGATCAACAGGACACTCTGGAAGGGATGTTCACATAGGCCTCATGGCAGGAATGGAAGCTCTCTCACTGAAATGACCAGCTTAGTTCATCACATCTCCCAAACGGAACATGTAAATTCCAGACTAGTAAGTCTCACAGTGTGGCTCCAGACCAGCAGCATCAGCATCACTTAGAAACTTGTTAGAAATACAAATTTCCTGGCCCCATCTCAGATCTACTGAATTAGAAAATGGGGGTGGGAGTAAGATCAGCCTTTTAACCAGCTCTTCACAGGAAATTCTCATTCATACCAAAGTTTGAGAACTACAGTTTTAGATCAGAAGTTCCTAGCCTTTGCTGTACATTAAAAGCAGCTGGAGGGGTGCCTAGGTGGCTCAGTCATTTAAACATCTGACTCTTGATATCAGTTCAGGTCATGATCTCATAGTTCCTGAGATTGTGCCCCATATCAGGCTTTGTGCTGACAGCGTAGAGCCTGCTTCGGATTCTCTCTCCCTCTCTCTGCCCCTCCGTGCTCAGGCTGAAAGAAAGAAAGAAAGAAAGAAAGAAAGAAAGAAAGAAAGAAAGAAAGAGGGAGGGAGGAAGGAAGAAAGGGAGAGAGAGAGAGAGAGAGGAAGGAAGGAAGGAAGGAAGGAAGGAAGGAAGGAAGGAAGGAAAGAAAGATCTTAAAAAAAAAAAGACAGTAGTTTTGAACTTTAGTATGCATGAGAATTTCACCTGGAGGACTTATTAAAACACAGATTGCCAGGCCCCACTCCTAGAGTTTCTGTATCAGCAGGTCTGGGGTGGGGCATAGAATCTCAGTCCTAACAAGTTACCAGATGATGCCATGTGGCTGGCCCTGAAGGAAAAGAAACTCATGAGTCATGGTTCTAATCCTTAGCCAGCCTTTAATAGCTGTGTTACCTCCAGAGAAGTTATTCACTTCTTTGCATCTCAACTGTGTCCTAATAACTTAACCATTCTTCAGGGTTGTTGTGAGGAATAAATGAGTTAGGCCCAAAAACATTAAAGTAACTTCCCCAAGGATGCACAATTCCCCTAATAATTGGGTAATTAGAATTGAAACCTAAAAAGATTGGGTTCCCCATCTATTAATGAGCTACCCATGGTCAAACCCAATGGCCTTTTTCTAGTTCTCAGTCTCCTTGGTCTCCCTAGGTCATTAATGGCACCTGATTACTCCCTGAAAGATTCTTCTCTCTGGGTTGACATGTCAGAACATTATCCTATTCTTCTTACCAATTTGACTATTTCTTATATCTCCAAACCAGTATTCTAAATGTTTACATCTCTCCTAAACCCCAGACCTTTTCTAATTGCCTAATGGGTATCACTGCAATATGCAATATGCCTCATTCTACCTCGTTCTTCTCCCGTATTTATTTTTGTTAATGGCACCGCTATCTCCTTAGGCACTCAGGTTCAAAACTTCTCAGGCATTTAGTTTGAAGCTTCTACCTACTGATTCTGCCTCTTTTCATAAAATATACTCCTTCTCTAGAAGGCCCTTAATATTAATACCACTTCTCATTGCCAAAGTGACCAAGGAAAGTTACAGACAACACCTATGTTTTCCCTCTTTTTCTCAGAAGTACATGGAAAATGAGCCATAATTTTTCCTTAATTTAGAATTTAGACCTTGGAATGTCTTGTGGTCTATTTTTCCTGTTAAGGGGAACCATAGAATAAACTATCTTCTTACATATGAAGATGCTTATCTTACCAGAAAAACTCATTCAAAGACACTCACACAGACATCAACAGACATGTATTTGAGTTGATGTAAGTTCTGAATGCTCAGAGACACTACCTGACAACAGCAGCTGGGAGACTTAAACTCATAATCCAATAGCACCATAATATAATGTATCATGCATATATGCACACTATTCTTCTTTTTGCACACAATTATTTATTTTTTTAAGTTTATTTATTTATTTTGAGAGAGAGAGAGAGAGCATGAGGAGGGAAGGCGCAGAAAGAGAGGGAGAGAGAGAACCCCAAGCAGGCTCTGCACTGTCAGCATGGAGCCAGATGTGGGGCTTAAACTCACAAACCGTGAGATCATGACCTGAGCCGAAACCAAGAGTTGGATGCCTAACTGACTGAGCCACCCAGGTGTCTCTTTTGCATATTATTCTTTAAAACAATTATTTCAAAATTGTTTGAAATTTTTGGAAGCATTTATTCAGAGGGTAGGTGAAATGCATAATCTTTAAGGTCCAAGAGCATCAAGATGTATGTTTAAATTGTGAGAATTTGAAAGGCAAACTGTTTTAATGATATGAGCTAAGTAAGTAAGTTATTTCTAAACTCTATAAGCCCAAAGTTAGGACCCAGGGTCTACCCTTCCCTTCCCTTAACTGATATTTAAAATCATAGAGCTTTTGGACAAGCTATTTATTACCTTTATTTGTGAATGTCTCCCATTTATTTAGCAATAATCATAATACATTGTCAGAGACTGAAGTGAAGTCTTGAGAGAGACTGATTTTTAAAAAAAATTTTTTTTTCAACGTTTATTTATTTTTGGGACAGAGAGAGACAGAGCATGAACGGGGGAGGGGCAGAGAGAGAGGGAGACACAGAATCGGAAACAGGCTCCAGGCTCTGAGCCATCAGCCCAGAGCCCGACGAGGGGCTCGAACTCACGGAGCGCGAGATCGTGACCTGGCTGAAGTCGGACGCTTAACCGACTGCGCCACCCAGGCGCCCCATAGAGAGACTGATTTTTAAAAGCACCCTTGTGCTCAGCTTGATCCTCTGAAACCGGTAGCCAAAAAGCAGTTTGTATCACTTGTTCTGGGGCTGGTCGCAGATTCGAGGAGGCCAATGGTACAATTAAACTGACTCTGCTGACCTGCAGTATTCTACACGGAAGTGAGGATACAGACTATACACAAAGTATAATTCACCAACGGTATATAAATGGTTTTTAGGAGCCAAACTAAATCACTTGGAATTTTGCCAAACTCAAAAAGGAAAAAAAAAGCCATAACAATCTTCTTTCTGCTAAGAATAATTATGTGAAATGTTCCCAGTGGGGTTGCCACCTTATTAAGTACCCAATTGTGATCTACGGCTGCTAGGGACTGGCTAACAACATGATGAATGCCTTGTACAAGATCTATAGGAAGGACAAGCAAAGTTAAAGGGATATGTTATTGGGAAACATGAATGCAGCTGAAGTTCAGGGTCTCCTTATGAAATCATGTCTTTAATGTAATTATTGGACATTATTACACTTCTATAATATAAAAGAATGGCCATCATTATTTAATTCCATTTATTCTATGTATTTATGTCTACATGCTCTCCAAGGGGCAATATGGAGAAACAGTACAAATTTAATTATTTTAATATTATTTAAAGAATCAGTGTCAAACACCATGAACATCCTTTACAAGGCACAATTTGTTTTAAAAAATTTAATTCATGTTATTCTTCAAGAGTAAGCTAGTATCCTAGTCACTACAAAGGGTTAAAATACAGATGCTGTGAATGAAATGCATAATCCTTAAGGCCTTAGAGCATTAAGACATATCTGCTCCTTAGGGTCCATCTTTGTCCATAATCAATTTCTTCCCTTGGAGAACATTAATTGTCTCTAATGATAGCTTTCCATCAATACATCCTTGATCTTAAAAGGCCTGTACAGCTTTTTCCTTTATTCAATCAAATCATCTCTACAATTGCCCCCCTTTAGTAAGATAATACCTTTTAAGCCTTGTATTTTAATATAAAAAATAAGAGGTAGCTGCAAATTCTAATGGAAGTGCTAACATTTGAGAACCAGGATGATGGCTTCCATTATCCTAAATAATGTTTGAAGATTATAGAAACCACTGTGTTTCAAAAGGTGGAAACTAATCCACCACTTTCAAATTATTCCTTGTATAAAAATCTGTTCTGACATTAGGAAATTTTTGTGCCCCAATGATGGCATTGTATATTTAAATATTTGAATATAAAAGATAATTTTGCAGCTCTGAAAAAAGGCAAATAATTGCTATTTATAAGGACAAAATGACAAAGAATGCTGGGAATTGACAACTTTAAACACCAAAGACTTTTATTTTGTTACTCCTGAGAAGCCATTCTCACACTCCTCATTCAAATGACCACAATACAAACCAGCAGTTATTAAAATTATTTAATTTCTTCATGGCCATAAATAAATAAATAAACAAACAAATAAATAAGAAAACAAATAAGTAAAATTAAAAGCCCCCAGTCTCTTTGTGACCCACTAAAACACTAACAGTGTCTTGAGTTTCCACCCATTTGCCTTCTTCAAACACGCTTTTGTAAAAGCATAGAAATTCTTTTTTTTTTTTTTTTTTTTTTTGCCATTCTACTGATTTGTTTCCATTTATATAGAGAACTGCTCTTGTACTGCTTTATCTAGGTTACTCAGGACAAATCTGTGTTTCTGTCCATGGCCTAACAACAGCTTCTGCAGAGATTGCCTTAATATTTATAATAGGTAAGGAACCTTGAGAAGAGACACTGATAGGACAAAAGCCATCTATCCTACAGAATTCTTCTTTGGGTAATTTCTATATTCAGTTAGAACATAGCAAAATTTCCATGCTGCATGTAAAGTACTGTTCTTATCGCTGCAAGGTTAGGAAGCCCTTCTCGCCAGAGTCCTGGCTTACATGTGTGCTTTCTCTCTTAAAAATCTGCCAGCATTCTAGGAAATAGATGAAGAGACTCTGTGGAATGTAATTAACTGCAAAGCCCAGGTGATTAAAAAAACGATTAAAAGAAAATCACAGACACAACACAGAAAGGAACTTATTTGTTGGGGGGAAAAAGGTGGGTGGGGGAGATAAACAGAAAAAAATTACTAATTTGGGATTTCTATAGTAATATGTATAATTCTAGGTGCTAATTTTACATTATGAATTAAAATACAAGCAACATTTCATAAATACATTGCCTGCAAAAGGAACAGGGAAGGAAATGTTAGAATTCTGTATGGGGAGAAAACATGTATATGTAGGTAGATAATATCACCCTAACAAATATCAAACCTAAAGAAAACACACACAAAAGTGAGACCAGTTAACAACCAAGATAAGAGATGAAAATTGCCACTAAAGCAGATCAACTTTATTCAATGCCCTGATAAGCACCTATTTGCTCTTTCCCATTATGCTTTCTTAGTATTTATAAATTATCATTTAATTATGCTGGCAAGTGGTAATTGTCAAATAAAGCTCAGATAGGCATAAGCCCTCAGGCTGCACATGACAGAAAAATATCTGTTAAAGCTGGGCTGATTCACACGCTTAGGAAATAATTTCCTTTCTTCTTTTTATCCTTGCCAACAAATTATATGAACTGGCACTTTGTGCTTTGTAGGCATTTTGAAGTCTATGCAGATTACAGAAAAGAAAAATTAGTTGTTTCAATATCTACCATTCCTAAATTATTCTGCTGATTTAAGACATCACGAACCACGAGAACAAAAGAGTGCAAAGATCAAGAAATTCAAACCTTTCTCTACTTATAGTTTATGCTCGGGGTCATTTTCAATTGAGGAAATCAAGATTTGGAGAATTATTTTACATATTGTATAATGGATTTTACATAAAGTAGGAATTGGAACATGACATTCATCCCATTAGGAGAGACACAGAAATCTCTTTTTCCTTAAGTCTCTTACTACTTAGGTTTAATTAGTACCCATCCATCCCACCTCTTTTGTATGAAGTGTTATAATTTTTTTTCCCCAGCTAGTTGCAGCACTCGGCTGTGGAGCATAAACACAAATAGATAATGTGTACATAACGATAAGTTGAACACCAAGAGGCAATTTAATTTACATCTAATATTTAGACAGAATGTTGCATTTTGGTTATATAGAGAGCCACATGTGAATTATTTTTTATTGGCAAGATTGAGCAGAGAAGACACAGGGAAATATCTATTCCCCCATCTTTTGCTTGAGAGAGAGAGAGGGAAAAGGAGAAGTACAGGAAGGGGTGGGGAGGAAAGGAAGTAAAACTGTAAAAAAACAAAAAGTCTAAGCAAACTCAAGTTCCCTCTGTGCACGAATTCTTTTCCTGTCACTCCCGTTCTCCCTCTCTGCACTCCAGCGACCCTGGGCTACTCTGGGGGCCCTGAAGGTGGCATGTTGCCTCCTACCCCAGAGGGTTTGCTCACGTTCTTCTCGCTGCTTGGAAAACCCTTTTACAGCATCAACCCCACTCCCTTCTCCACCTCCAATGCTAACATAATTCAAACATCCTTTCTTTGGGAAAGCTTTCTCTGAATCCCTACTCCCGCCTCCAGACAAGATCATGTTATTATACCCTCACAGCCCTTAGTACAATTCAAGAAAAAGAATAATAACAAATATAAAGTGTTTACTGTGTGCCAGGCTACTATATATTCTAAGAAAAACCTCAAAGTAACCTGTGGAGGAAGATAATGAGGCCCGAAAACATTAAGTCACTTGTCCAAGGTTCCATAGCTAGAAAGTGGTAGAACCAGGACTCAAATCCATGTCTGGGTCCAGAGCGAGTGCTCTTAGCCACCACTTCTTACTGCCATATTTATTTGCACAATCATCTAGCCACTGCTTGTCAACTCCCTCCACTGCTTATCTCCCACACACTAGTTGGTAAATTCCATGAGGCCAGCAATCATGTTTATTCTACCCACGCTGATCCACATTAGGTACTCAATAAATAATTATTGAATCAATGACTGAACAAGTAGCTCAAAATCAAGACATGGATTGGAAGCTGAAGGCTGCTGCATCTCTCAGTTATCTGAGCCGCCAACACAGCTCCTCCATATTTGGAGACCTGTCTAGGATCTTAATCCAGTGAGGTACTTGGCCAGCAGACAGAACTTCATGTGTCTTTGCTTCGTGTGTCAGTAAGTAAGGAGCTTTTGCTTGTTTTTGTTTTTTAATGGATTTGCTTTTTAATGACCTCCAAGGCATTAAGTGAAATAAAGTCAGAGAAAGACAAATACTATATGATCTCTCTTATATGTGGAATCAATCAAACAATCAAACCAAGCTCATTGTTACAAAGAACAGATTTGTGGTTGCCAGAAGTGGGGGATGGGTGAATTGTTTTTGTTTTTCTTTTAGTTTAAATTGAATTTTAAAAAATGGCTTAATCCTTTCATTTTTAAAGGCTATGAGTAAAAACCAAAGTGTTATTAATACTCGAAAGCATTTAAGTTCTGTAAAAAACAATGCTATTTCCACAAATGTTTTCTTTTGAGATCGAGTAGGTATTGAGTTTAGTAGCATAAGTTATAATACTGACTCAAAAATACTCTGAATGCATAGTAATGTTGGTACATTTGGCATATTATGCTGCCAGAATACAGAGTGCACCCCAGGTACAATCTGTGTATTATTAATACTTATTCATAGTCAACAGAATGTTAACAATGTTCTGTCAAAATGCATAACTCATATTTGAATATGCAGTCTAGCCTTGAATAACTCAGTTCTTTATACCTGAAAATGAACATTACTCATTTGAAAACTTAGCCATTTTTCTGTTTTTGCTTTGTTTGTGCATACTTTTAGAGCATTTTAGTCCATGATGTGGGCTATTCAGTAACTGATGCAAATTTTCTTTAAAAAAAAAAAAAAAAAAAACAACTCTTTTTAGCAATCAAAATACAAAAACACATCCAGACTGGCACTTGGGAAACTGAACATAACCTCAATTCAGACAGCCCTTTTTAAATAAGAGATGTTCCTACACAGACACACAGGCTATTAATTGAGAATTGCAAGGCTAAACTGTATTCGTATCTTGGAATTCATAAATGGTTTTCAGCTACTTATTTATTTCCATAGGCACTACTCTAACCCAGTCAAAAACTCTTTTAAAACGAAGTCACTATTTTCAAAGAATATTTTATATCTTCCGTATTACATTGTTTCTGCTACTTTAATCTATTCAGGATATTGTTGTAGCATTGAAGCACTTTCCATTATAATTAGAAACTTAGCTTTAAAAAAAAATAAAGCATTTACTTCTCATTTCCATAAAAACAAAACACAACAAAGTAAAAATCTCTTCCATTTTAATGTTGAAGGAACCAAGCATGAAAAACAAACTGCCTGCTCAAAAACAAAAATTAAGATACTGGCCAATGACAAGTCATTTTGCTTTAAAAAGCTGGTTCTATACAATCACAGATATTCATATGGTTTATCCAAAAAGGTAGTCCAATATAAAATCAGTAAGGCCATCAACACATAGTAAATTCTTTTTTATCTAAAACTGCAATATTTATAAAACACAAATAATATCTTTCTCTCTCCACCTCCTCCTCCTCCTCCTCCTCTTCCTCCTCCATCTCCTCCTCCTTCTGTCCTGTGGTGAACAGATAATTTTTGGATGACCCCAAGGCCTATGACACTGGGAAGTATCTTCTGACTCTTCAGAAAAAGAATAGGTATGTTGAGAATAGTTTGAAGATTAAGCATAGTGATTATATTCCAGGACTCCACATTCTGGCCACCCATATGTGAATATATGCTAATTATTTTCCACTAGCCCAAGGGTTCTGAGAACTTGTAAATCAAATTCTTTGCTGTTTTGTAACAAACAGAAGGTTAGTGGATCCTTCCAAACCACCAAATAGGATATTGGAGAGAAAGTATAAACAAAAATTAAATTATAAAAAGAAATTATAAACAAAACTAATGTTTAAAAGGGGAGACAGAGAAATCCACAGACATTGCAGTCTGCTTTTCTAACCAATGGTCTGTATATTGATTGCAATGTTATCAGGCTCTAAAAATAATTTATGCAACTGCTACTCCTCAGCTAACTTCAAAGCTTTTGGTACCTAGTAGAACCGTCTGTATACTAGGACTAAATAAAGGTCTGTTGGCTGGTGGTTGAGTAAGAAAAACATTCCAGCACTATCCAATAGAAATGTAAGGTGAACCATGTATGTAAATGTTCTATAAGCCACATTAAAAAGGTAACAAGAGGGGCACCTGGGTGACTCAGTGGGTTAAGCATCTGACTTCAGCTCAGGTCATGCTCTCACTGTTCGTGCGTTCAAGCCCTGCGTCGGGCTCTGTGCTGACAGCTCAGAGCCTGGAGCCTGTTTCAGATTCTGTGTCTCTCTCTCCCTCTCTGCCCCTCCCCCGCTCATGCTCTGTCTCTCAAAAATAAATAAACATTAAAAAAATTTTAAAAAGGGTAACAAGAAACAGGTAGAATTAATTTTGATAATATATTTCATTCAACCAGTGTATCCAAAGTATTATCATTTCTACTTGCACTGAATATAATAAATTATTGAGCTATTTGACATTATGTTATTTTTGTACTAGATCTTCAAAATCTAAGGTGCATTTTACATGTATATCACACCTTAGTTTGGAGTGGCCACATTTCAAGTGCTCAAGAGCCATATATGGCTAGTAGTTACCATACAGACAGCACAGACAATCTATACCCTGTTAATTGAATGAGATTTGCTCAAGAGAAAAATCTTGTGTTCTAAGTTAATGATGTATTGTTATAGCTGATGATACTAAAAAAAATGTATTTTTCCAATATATAAAATAAATTCTTTTGGCAATAAATATGTGTGAGATAGCACTTGTACTTCCTTAACCCCATTAAAAAAAGGAAACATTCATAATTATGTACATTGGTTGAATTACCTTTAGCATGCCTACACCATACTGATTAGAACTGCTTAACAGCATTATTTCTGAATTTTCCAATGAGTTTTGTACTGGAAATTAATATTTGCACTGGAAATTGACATAGAAACTATGTCAGTTAAACTTTATAATTGGGGCTCTGAGGGCAAGTGGAAGTAGGAGTCTACAGCTGGTAGTGCCGATATTCTTCTCTCTTGTTTTGATTCCCCAAACATAAACTTTACAAAGTCTCCTGTGATATACCATTGCTGATCTCCTAATCACTCAGTTTTGAGATATTGTAATTACAGTTAATCTCTCATTCTTCTTTCAGCCATACAATTTATCAATTACAAAATCTGGCCAATTTTGCCTTCAAAATGGATCTCATCTTTATTTTCACCTCTGTGCTCTCACAGACTTCAACAGAGAATCTTCTTCATCTGACCCTTCTTGAACTATGGCCATCTATAGGTTCCTAGTCTTTAGTTATAACAGCATCCAGCTATTAGAGATGTCCTGCTGAAACACAGTTTGGAAAACATCACTCCCTGTTCACAGTCTCCTAATGTAAAGATCTTTAATACACATAGAATATAGTCCTAACTCCTCAGTGTGGCTATCAAAATCCTCTACAATTTGATTCAACCTGTGCATACATATTAAACTACTACCCATAACCTACTGCATCTTAAACTTAATATAATATATATTAAGCTATAATATCTATAATATACATGTATATATTATATATATATATCATATATATATATAATCTGTAATATACTGACGTTTTCTGCTTTTCACACAGCCGATAGTCTTCCATTCTGGAATGTCTTTCCAGCCCTAGTTCTCATTTTAGTCTTCAAAACAAAAACCTAAATCCCGTTTTGTGAAACTTTTCTAGATCCATCTATCCATCAACTCAGTAAGAATTTTATGAAAGTCTTTGCTGTGTACCAAATACTAGGTGACACCCTGCAGATTCTTAAAATATTTTTTTCTTGAAAATCTCCAAGTTGGTAAATGATGTTCACAAAAAATGTGATAAATGCTATAATCAACATATACACAATGTGTTTTTGGAAGGCCAAGGGGAACAAAATTCTGCCTGTGTAGAGGAAGAACAGGGTTACACAGTAGATGAATAGAGAATCTTGTGAGCAGTGTCTTGAAGGATTAATATTAATTTGCCAGGTAGTGAAGTAAAGAATGTTCCTGTAAGATGAAACTGGCTAATCAAAGGACACAGAAGTATATGATTGGGGAATGGAAAAACATTTACTATTACTGAAGCAAGGGAGATATTCAAAATATTTAACAATCAGCAGGGCATGAATATTGACCAATCAGAATTAACAATCACCTTACCCATCCACATCACCTGAATATAAGCCCAGTTACAAAGTCAATGAATGTGCCTGGCACAGAAAGACTAGTAGGAAAGATTAGGTCAGTAACAGATTAGCAGGGCTATGATAATGATTTGAACTTACTTCAGTACATAGGAGGGAACCATTGAAAGGTTTCAGATAAGTAAGTCATATTATCAGTTATATTTTAGAAAGATCAACCAGGCAACTATATAAAGAGTGGCTTTGAAGGGGGAAAAAAAAAATAAAAGGCTGAGACAAATAGTTGGAGGATTATAGTAGTCCAGGTAAGAGATGAAGCATAGCTGAACTGAAACCATGGCTGTGAGGAAAAAGATAAAAGATCAAATTCAAGGCATATTTAGGAGATAAAAATTCACAGGATTTGATGAACAATTGAACACGAGAAAGAGAGTCTGACGGCGAGATAAATGATGCATTTGAGGTTTCTGGTTTGGAAAACTGATGCCTAGTGATGCCATCAAACCAAACAGAGAATATAAAAAGGAGAAAAGGTCCCATTTTGTATATGTAGTTTAAAATATCTGAGGAACACAGTTGGATATGTCCAGAAGACAGCTATAAATAGGAGACTAGAATCCAGGAGAGAGGAACACCTTGGAGTCACAGCTCATAATGTGGTAGTTAAAATAAAGAAAATAGACAAGTTTCCCTAGGATAAGAAAAGTAAATGAGGATAAAATCGTAGTGAAGATCATCATTTACAGAATGGGAAGCAAAAAACCAGTATTTTGCTTTATATCAAAGCTACTTATAGACCACTCTCTTCTTCATTAGATCCTGAGATCCTGCAGGGCAGAAATCACATCATAATTATCTTTGGGTTCCCTTAGTATTCACTAAGAGTGCTTAGTATCTAGTAAGTTTGCATGTATACACAAAAAATGTCTGCTGAGTTGAAATAAGCTTCATCCTGGAACACTTGGGGATAATATATACTTCACAGGACATTTGATTAGACTACTCTCCATAGCTGTATCCTTGTATAAAAAAATGGGCCCCCTCAGTGCACCTTCCAAACTCACCCACAACCTTTTATTGCTTTTTCACTTAACTAATGGTTCGGTCCATTTTCTAATGGGCCACAAAGCCAGACATCTCATGAAGGCAGGAGTTGGTCATTCTAACAGTGTAACTGTAAGAGAAGTTCCTCCAGGATTGAAATATGAAATGATTACTCCCCTCTAACTTCCATCTTTGTAGAGACTGATGTTATGAAAAAATTCAGAGACTTTTGCCACATTTTGATGTATCAACATGTACATGGCAAGTTATTTCACTCAAGTTATTTCACTCCCTTGAGTCTGTCTGCTTCTTTGTAAAACTGATGTGTAGTGAGACCTACATCTCAGGGTCAGTTATGAAAACTGAATGCAGTTCTGAGAGAAAGCACCAAACTCACTGTTCACTTAGTAGGGTCTTCATTTTCAGTAAGAATAGAACATTATGTTTTCCTTTGGATAAGTAACTATGAAACACAAAAAAAAGTTTCTAGAAGATATTAATTATCTCAAAAGTGAATCTCATATTGAGAATCGATATTTACAATGGAATAATAATAATATGGCATAAAGTTTTTAAGCATGATAGAAAAAGTCATGGGTCCCTGTATAAATAATCTTACCAACTTCAGAAAAGAATTGAAATGGTTCTCTTTTGAATGATTACTTGGACTGATCTGAGTACAACTGTGCTCTTTACCTCAGCAGAGGAGCAGGCTGGAACTAGAGAATATAAGGGCATGGGCAAATTTAAAACAAAATAATTGAATTCCAAACTTCTGCAAGTCAAGTGTTAGGTGCTGAGACATCAATGCAGAGAATCCTATGCCTTCATGTGAACCACTGACAATATCCTGGGACCTACTCCCTGGAGAGACACCATGACTATTATATACTTTAGGGGTTTTTTTGGACAGGATTTGTGGTGGTATCCTTATTTTTCCAAACACCGATATAAAAGTCAACTTCCCTTTCCAGCTACTAGAAGGAAAAGCTGTAAGGAATAGTAAGTAGTAAAGTACATAAATAGTCCAGGATCATCAGAACTCAGGGACATTTTGGTAACCTCTAGGGTATCTTGGTCACATATAATCATTTTAGTACAAGAGGTCAAAACCTTTGAAAGTTAAAAAAAGAAGAAGAAAGTTAAAACCAAGGTAATAGCAACCTGGTATATGTGAGTAGCTCAGAAAGAAGAAAGAAAGTACTAGATGGAGGGCAGCAAATAGAGGGAAGGATGTTATAGTGTACTAACACAGTCTTTTTTTTAAAGTTTATTACGAAATGTTTCTGATATCAATTAGGCAACAAAATTAAAACAATATGACACTACCAATTTATTTATCCCCAGTCTAGGAAATAAAATGTTACCACTAAATGTGAAGGACCCTATAAATCCCTCCCCAATTTCACTATCTCTCCTAACCCTCCAAATAAAGGCCAGAATTGTCCTGAATTTGTTATTTACATATTTAGTAACAGCATATATTTCTTTATCAGGCAGAAGATATTTCAAAATATCTTCTTCGGAATTTGCATACCTGACCCCAAAATGTCTGAAATCACAGAAGGGTTTCTAAGGCTTCTCTAGTCACTGTATTCATTAAACTAAACAGATAAGTTAGGCAACTAATCTAAGGCCACAGATCACTACTGCTAAATAGAACCAGGATCATAATGGACTGATAAAGATTAAGAGACAGAAGGCCTTAGTTTGAGCCCCAACTTTACTACTTACTAGAGCTGGATGATCTTAGTTCTATCATTTAAATTCTCAGCTAGAGTTTCTTCATCCATAAGATGGATTAATGCCTCCCCGCCTTGTCTCCAGGATTCATATGAGGAGAAAATGAGGTAATCTATGTGCAAAGCTATAACCTATTCTACAAATGTTGTTTATTGTCATCATTAGGAAGCAGCACTCTTGCCATTAAGTCTGAGATTATAGCTGCAACAAGGTTGGGGCACAAACCCCATATGAATCTAAGACTCACATAAACCATCTCACAATAATTGCTATCATTCATTGCATCCTTAACATATAATGATCCAAATCATCTTTCTAAAAACCCTATGGGTGGACATAATCCTCATTTTCCAAATCAGAAAAAATCATTGCCATACCGGTTAAACAGGTTGTCCAAAGTCACACCGTGAAGAAGGAAAAACCTGAGATTTAAAGCTTATGCTCTTAACCACTGGGCAATATGGACTCCCCAGATTTGGTCAAGGCTGACTGGCATGGATTGATTTTCCCTATCCAATCTCTTTTGGGTGCCATAACACTAGCCTTCTCCCAAAAGCAAGAACCAGACCATGTCGCCCGACTTTCAATCCAGTACACTAGATTTACAAAAAAGATTTTTAAAATTATATCTTTACTGTGTCATCAGTGTTCTTACACATTAGGTAACCCTATCAAATTAGAGAAATAAACATGTTTTCTCAATGTTTTATATGAACCAGAAGATGTTTAGAAAATATCTAGATAACCTCCAGCTGTTTCCATGTGTGGAGTAGCTGAATATGCCTTCTAGTTTTTGATTTTGGGTTGCTGTGGTTGCTGCTGTTGTTATTGTCCCAGACTCAGCTTTCAAATATTACCATTTTGCAAAAGTGGAAACTGAGCCTCAAGAAGCCAAATGACTTTCCCAAAATTCCACAGCTGATTGCAAAGCTGAGGCTGGAATAATGTCCTTCTCCTGCCCAGGTCAGTGTCTCTGACAATATCATACTGCCTCTTGAGGAAATATAATGATCAGTTTTCATATTTCAAGTACAATGTAGAATTTAAATTTGGTATTTGTTAACACCAAGGCACCATAGCAGTGAGTCAGTCTTGAAGTAAAACCTGTGAGCTTTTGCCTCTTAAATAACAGAAGCATTTACAAAAATGATTCATTCTCTGCTGGGGCTTAAAGGTAGAACCCAAAGGTTCAGTTTTGAAATTTTCCGAAAACCAACAAAGAACAATTCCAAAAGGGAAGCTACAAATTTGAGGCTTACAGAAAAATCTTTTAGAAAGAAGTCTCTAAAAGATGAACTTGAAGGCAATTAAGCTATTTTCTTATTTACTAATAAAACAAATTCATCTTAAAAAAACAGTAAATATCTGAACTGAATTTAACATACAGAGGGAGGAAAAGGAGACATAGGTAAACATGATCTTCTTGTTCTGGTTTCGTCTTCTTTTCATTGCCCTTTCTATTTTCTTATTCCCCTTGCTGACTAGAGTCCTGAGAAGAATTATCCTTCGATAAGAATAATCAGTCTTCAGCAAGTGGTTCTTCTCAATACATTCAAAGTCGAAGGAATCTTAGTTCCATTCCACCAACAGTAAAGAAAAAGACATACACAAAAACTGATCATTACTATAAAAGAGGATACATGTGAAGATATATTTAGGATGCTACAAAACCACAGAGGAAGGAGACCTGTCCCTGCCTCTAGGCTTTTCATTCATGAGGCCTAAACTGAGTCTTGAAGGATGGATAAGCATCAGCCAGCAGAGATAGTAAGATGGCATTGCAGGCCAAAGAAACACCCACTGTGTGCAGGGAATGACTGGCAGCTTGGTGTTACTAAGGAACCAAGCACAAGATGAGTAATTCCCCAAGGTGAGACTAAAAGGGGTAGGAGTGGTCTTAGGAATTCCTAAGAACATGCTGAACCTTTAGTAGGTCATCAACACATGGGGATATATTGAGGGGTATGTAGGAAGAATTTCATCCCTTATATAGGTCCTGACATTGTGGATTACTTGCATTTTATTTTTTTATCAGTCCATCAAATTTTATTTTTTTTACTTTTATTATTATTATTTTTAATTCCACTGTAGTTAATATAACATGTTGCATTATTTCAGGTATACGATATGGTCATTCAATAACTCCACATATTACTCAGTGCTCATCAAGATAAGGAATTATTTATAATTTAAAACTAAAAGCCAATTCAAATTTTACCCTATAGTAAAGTCATTCTAAGGCATTTGTATTCTAATCTGCTTCCTTCAGTGTGAGAAAAAAAAAAAAAATGTGCTTGGGTCAGAGAGATGGGGAAGTTACAGCTAGACCTCCATTTCTTTTGAGTATGGTGGATCACAGTTTGGGCACTCTCTGCTCTTAATTACTTTTTCTGAACAAATCTTCCAGAGCAAGAGTAAACTGTGATTGCAGTCTCAATAATAATCTTATAATAATCCTGGCTTGGGACCTTAAGCTTTCTAAGAGTAAATGGGATGGGGGGGAGTGTGGGGGAGGGAGGCAGCTGCCTCTATGGGCAGTCTGCCACAATTTAGCAATGCCAATATCCAGGAACTGAAATATTTCAATTGAAACAATCCCATTAGGTTGCATAATAAATTGCCTTCTAATGTCCAAAACACAGGCTCAGTCATTAATAGTAAATAATGTTAACTGAAAGTGAATGTCATTCATCCATCATTTATTGAACAACTACAACATGCAATTCTGTGAAAGTTTCCATTAGGATGAAAAAACACAGAGGTCTTACAGTCTAGAAGTTTAACATCTGTCCTGGGCCTCAGATAAACCCACAAGCAGTGCTACCTCATGGTAGACTATAACAATGACAGAAGTTCCAGCAAATTCCTATGAAGATTCAGAGGCAGGAGAGATTACATTTAGAAAAATTTTTCAATATATATAGGAATAATGGATATGATCAAGAACAGAGAAACAAAAAATCAAGAATCACAATTTTCTCTCTGATTAGATTGTCCACTCCATTCCAAGAAAATTTCGGATTAGAAAGTCAGACTTTACTACATACCCCAGAATGTGTACAAAATTTTAAGTTTGTCAAAAGAAATAGAATATAAATGTCCAAAGACTAAATCCCTTCAGCTCTTACTTGAAACTAGGGATGGCAAACAGGAGTATCTCAGCAGAGCTCAACTACTGCGAGGACCCAGGGAGCAACAGAGAGGATCGCTAAGGTAACCAGACAGCAGAATGTAATTACCCAAATTGGAACTCAGCCAGGCTGTGCAGGCAACACCCACACTCTTTAGAAAATGTCATAGACTCTTTTAATAACCATGGCAGTTTTATTCCATAAACACGTATTAGTAGGACATATCAGAATGAGAATAAAATATTCTTGTTTTCTATACCTATGAATGGATACACAGAGCAAAGAAGGCAGGCTATACATCTCAGAAACGCGATTATGAACTTACTTAGCTACAATATGCACTCTTGTTTCTAAATGTAATTTTTTAAAATGTAGGGAGAGAGGCATAGTGCTGTGTGTGCAACAGAATTCAAATGAGGTACCCTATACAAGCAGTGAAGAATAACATTTCAATTCTTTACACAGCTAGTTTAACGTAAACATGTAAGTACAATATTTATATTGGAAAGCTTAATGGCATATCATGGGATGTGTTATCATAGCCTCTGGGCAAAAAATTTAAATAATTAAAAATTTAAAAGAAATTATAAACCCTACATTTCTAATGTTTTACTTCAAAATTTTAATTTCTAATATATTAAAGTATAGATGTTTGTTCATGGAACTAAATTTTTTATTGCCCCAACTGCCCACAGTAAATGATTTAGTTATTGGATTAAATGAATCCAAATTTATTTTGGATAAATATTTGGATAAATCCAAATATTTAATGAGTATCTACTATGTGCCCGGAACAGACCCTTGTTCTCACAGAACTTGTAGGCTGTCAAACACATGAAAGGAAAACTAGTGGATTTCCAAGAAGATACACGTGTAAGGTCATGAGATGCCTGGAGGGCAGAGAAAAATTACCAAAGCTACCAAGACCCAATGTTGGCCCCACTGGTATTTAACAAGCAACATTTTAGGTAGATTATATTCATAATATTTAATGAAAATTTACTTGGCACTAAGCACTGCATTAATGTTCATTTTTTTCTCATATTTTAATGGAACGATACTACATTCAGTATGAATTGGGAAGGCGGCCTGAGTCTCATTCCAGACCAGAGTACTGGCTCAGTGCAGCTAGCTCGGGTATCACGTCTCAGGGCCACCAGTTACTAGCTTCTGCTCACTTGGACAAGACACTTAACTGTAATGTAAGTGTCAGGTTCATTATCTGGACGATGGGGATAATTATATCCCTCCTTCAGGGCTGATAGGGTTAAACAGGATCATGTTTATAAAGGGGCTAACACAGTACCTGGAAGACAGTAAGTACGCAGCACGAAATTGCACTTGGTTATGATCTCATAAATAAAACCTTTTTCTAATGGCATAACATTAAAACACCTATTTTTTATGTTTATTTATCTATTTTGAGAGAATCCCAAGGAGGCTCTGTGTTATCAGTGTAGAGACCAACGTGGGGCTCTATCTCATGAACGATGAGATCACAGCCTGAGCTGAAATCAAGAGTCAAACACTTAACAGACTGAGCCATCCAGGAACTCCACGTTAAAACACCTATTGTCACAAATTCCCCTTGAGCTACAAATGCCCTGTTTATACAGCTGGCCTGAGTGAATAGCTGGTTCTGGCCCCTCTTCCTCACTGCCTACTGGTCCCTTGCCCACTCCAGGTAGTTGTCAAGCTAATACTATCACCCAGAGTCATAGTAATGGGGAGCTGTCAGGTCCCAAATCTCTGCTTCACTCCCTCCTTTCTCTACCTGAAGGCCAGGAGGTGATAGACTGGATAATTTTTCCCTGTATCCCAAACTTAAAATCATTACAAATTCTATCCTAGCAAACTTTTTGCATATATATACTTGTATCTCTTTACCTCCCCTCTCACTTTCCATCACAGTTAATCCTTGCTCATTTCCTTGGAAACATTTTTCTCCCTTACTCTCTCAAGCCCTCCCCTAATGCACCATTGTGAGCCCAAGAACAATACTAATTCTTATCAATAAGCATTAGAGCATGGTTAACTATGCATTTGTATCAAGGAAAGGAAAACCATTCCTATCATTAGGCTTGACATCATTAAGACCTTCATCCTTTCAAGATCCTTCAAGTGCCCAGAAGTCTTCATTCTCCCCCTCATCTTTCTCTAATTAAACCTCTTCTTTAGACACCAGTGACCAAGATAAATATGAAACTAGCTCTAATTGCACTTTATTCGATTCTACTTTTGTTTATTAGAAAAGAATTCAGTGTAAGCCTTACACTATTTGGGCAATATTAGCTCTAATAAGCACTGCCTTTTACTGGTATATACACAACCATGTTTTTATAGGGAAAAAAAATATGCTCTGAATTCTAAACCAATTTACGAGCAAATGTAAGAAACCAAACTTTTGAAAAGTTGGGGAATATTATTTCAAGAACACTGCATGATACTAGAAAACATAAAGAGATGCTGATTTAGAACTCCCACTGGTGAACTGCATACTCATGCTGAATTGGGAATTTGCTTTAGACTCTTCATGTAGGATGAATTACAGCATTTTGTCCTGATACTCCAGTCAGTCTCACTCACAAGCAGCTTAGATTATGCAAACCTAATGTGATCTGTGGCAGTAAGTGCAAGACTGTAAAATACCCCCGCCTTGGAAAAAGGATTGGGAATGACAATTTAGAACCATTCCTGCAAGACTGCCACCTCCTAGCATATACAAGAAGATGAGCCCCTTTTTTGTCCTTTTGCACAGCAGCTGATTTCTGTCATTCATCACCCAACTCTAGGTTTCAAGGTGACAGGTCATATGTGCTTCAATACTTATGTAAATAAACAATATTGGGCTGGAAAGCCAATCTAACCAATGACCTTTTACAAACAATAGGCCTTTCTATTGGAAGAGTCTGCCAGAATTCTAAGTGCCAATGAGGTAATCGAATATGCATTTGGGTTGTTAACACCAGTAGGTCCTGTGAGAAAAGCAGTTCTGCAGAGTCTATCACCAAAAAATGGCCAATGATAGATAGTCTGTATTTACAGTATTTACATTTACCCATAATTGTTTTCATTTTAAAATCTTGCCAGATACTGACACACAGATCATTTAGAGTAAATTATGTTTTCACGTGAAGCATTATTTTTCTAGACTGTAAGTAAAACAAATAGCGTTTTCTTCTCTACTTCCTAGTTAGACAGTTGTCTGATCTTTTTTTTTTTTTTTTTTTTTTAAGGCATCCACCATTTGTTTCTTAAAGAATGCCATTACCGGGGCGCCTGGGTGGCTCAGTCGGTTACGCCTCCGACTTCAGCTCAGGTCATGATCTCGCCGTCCGTGAGTTCGAGCCCGCGTCGGGCTCTGTGCTGACCGCTCAGAGCCTGGAGCCTGTTTCGGATTCTGTGTCTCCCTCTCTCTCTGACCCTCCCCCATTCATGCTCTGTCTCTCTCTCTCTCAAAAATAAATAAACGTTAAAAAAAATTTAAAAAATTAAAAAAAAAAAGAATGCCATACATTGTTTATTATGAAAGGCAGTAAACATACAGTTTTGTCCTTTGGGGATTTTGTTCTTTTTACTTTATTTCTTTTTAAACTTAGTCATAACTAAGTTTTGTGTTTTATTCGATTCAAAACCTCTACATACTTTAGGTTCAAATTTGACAATACAAAATATGGATCCTTCAGAGCAGATTCAGTATGATTAGCACAGGAGGCATAAAGAATAGAAATCTGACATTAATTTCATTTGCAAATGATACAATCTTGGAATCAGGCAAAATAACAATGGACCCCAAATATGAATGCTTACATATAGCTCTTTTAGAAGCTATTTCATTTCAGGCATTTCCAGTGATTTCCTTTTAAACATAGCAATAACAGTTTCTTCACAATGACACTACTGTAAAATGCATCCTTAACTGATAATGGTTACATGATACCACCTTAAAAATGGCGGGTGATAGTGCTCCTGGGTGGTTCGGTGGATTAAGCGCCAACTTTGCCTCAGGTCATGATCTAGTGGCTCATGAGTTCCAGCCCAGCATCCACATAGGGCTCTGTGCTGACAGCTCAAAGCCTGGAGTCTGCTTCAGATTCTGTGTCTCCCTCTCTCTCTGCCCCTCCCCCACTCACGCTCTGTCCATCTCTCTCTCAAAATAAATAAATAAATAAATATTTTAAAAACTAAAAAAAAAAAAAAAACAAAACAAAACATGTTGGTGAGCTAGCTCTGCTCAGGTCCAAGGGAGCCAAGATAATTTTGAAACAAATAGTGATTATTAACAGATGTAGAATTCTTCAGAGGTTTCAAACTGTGCTTTAAAAATTATGTATGTTGTTTCTTTTCAGGCTTTTATGAAATGATTTCAGTTTTTTTCTTCTGGACCTTAGAAGATGCTCAAAGTTTGAAGGGCTCAGTGTGAGAGAGTGGGGAAGTAAGTAGTGATGGAATAGGTTTGGGTCACATACAGTTTAGACACTGTTGAAGTTTTTTCAAGAACAATGGTAACTGTATTACAAGATGCAACGAGTGCTTACACTGATAATATTATAGAGCTGAAAAATCAAATTTAGAAGCTCTGTTCCCAACAAAGCTATGGACTTGGTTACCTCCAAAAAACAGTCCTATACTTAGTGATGATTTACGTGATTTAAATCACAGTGAATAAATCACAGTCCTATACTTACTGATGATTTATGTGATTTATCGATATTTGACTCTCATGGATAATAATCTTAAACCACAGAATTGTGGTTTTCTAAATCTCCGAAGCATCTGAACTCTTTCTCTTTTTCCCTTAAACTCCTCAGAATCTTAACATATTTGTTTGCTTTGGCTGTCACAACAAAGTGCAGAACAGGTGGCTTAAACAACAGAAATTTATTTTAATTCTGGAGGTTAGAAGTCCAAGATTAAGGTGTTAGCAGGGTGGGTTTCATCTGAAGCCTCTCTCCTTGGCTTGAAAGATGGCCATCTTCTCCTGTGTCTTCAGATGGTCTTCCCTCTGTGCATGGCTGTGTACAAATTTCCTCTTATAAGAATACCAGTCAGATTGGATTGAGGCCCACCCCAATGATCTCATTTTCACTTAATTACCTCTTTAAAGACTCTATCTCAAAATACATTAATATTCCAGGGCACTGGAGGTTAGGACTCCAACATATGAATTTTGGGGTGGGGAGACACAATTCAATCCATGACATTTAATATGTAAGACAGATAAAAAGAGCCTTCTAAGGTTAAAGGGCTGGAGTCTCATAGGTCTGTCCTTCCATCTTTCTTCCCTTTCCATCTTCACCACCCCCATACCCCACCAAACTACCTCTCAGGCACCTTCTGGAAATACTAGGATGCCTAGGGAAACTATTGAACAGTCCATTTGTTTACCAAATATTAGTGGATATTTACCATGTACAGGATTTTGTGTCACATGGGTTTGAAGAGTTGCAAAAGTAAATAAAGTAAGCCTTGCATTCAAGTAGCTTATAGCAAACCACATCATCATATAGCAATTGAATGACAGCTAAGAATTGGATCTACCTTCACATTCATGAGAGAGGTAGCAGAGGGATGTAGAAGGAACTCTGGAGGGTCCAGGCTTGAAGTGAGAAGACCCAGACATGAACATAGCTTGTTTGCTTGCTTGCTTGCTTGCTTGCTTGATTTATTTTATTTTATTTTATTTTTTTACCTGCCTAGCAGGGGAATGCAAAGCTCAAATATACAATGAAGATTGAGGAGCATTGTACAACAATAACCTCTATAGAAGCATAAGTTATTATTATATTAAAAATCACTAAACCAGCTTTCAAAATGTAGCATTGTTTCCACTTTCTCATTCACCACCTGCACATTCCACTGGCTAATTGCCGTATTATCTGAGGTCACCTTACTTAATCAAATTTAAGTGTTCAGCCTCTATTTAAATGAAGGCTCTGTAGCCTTAACCAAATGTGATAGGTTATTACTCTGATAATTTGGGGGCTAAATTAATCAAGCCTGAGTTGGATTTTCTTTTTCCAAAATAATCCCTTTCCTTTTTCTTTAGCCCATTTTGAAGTTCTAAGTTATCAAATATTTAGTTTTTGCATACTGAAGTACATTCTTCCTTGCAATCCACTCCGCAATTCCCAACTGCCCCTCTCTGGCCCTTATAACTGATTGCTCACTTCCTATACAGTCTGGTCCCCCTGAGTCACTCTCCTAAAATTTACCATAATCAAAACCAAATTACCTAAAACTCTCTTTGAAGGAGTCATGTCCTTAACACATGCTTCCAATGCTTAGAAATTCTGGGTTCCACAGGAAGTCAGGCTTGCATGTTTATTCTCTAGGAACACCCTATATCTTCTCTTGGGCCACCCACAGAAACATGTATTACCCTACCACCATTACTTGTTCCTTTTCCTGCTTAGCGCAATTTCTAACCAAAGACAGAGGACTCTTCTTTTCCCTGCTTCCCAATGACTACCTTTCTTCCCTTTTGATGCACTATAATATTGCTGGAAAAATGTCATCCTCTTTTCAGTAGGCAAGGACGAAATGAGGGACTAGGCCAGGCACTGTGTGGGGTATGCATTCGAGTCAGACACACCCTCTGCTGTCTGGAGCTCACAGTCATGATAAGCTTGTAAACAGTAAGGACAATGGGAGGAAGGTTGGAAGGAGAGCTTTGCAGAGGTGGAAGTACAAGTGAAGATGAGATTCTTTTTCACTGGAGAATTGGGAACTGGCTCGGGGAAGCGGAGACATTAAAACTGGACCTTGAAGGATTTGAAGAGAAGGGCATTCCAAGTAAAGGAAGAACAAGAATAAAAACCCAGGCTAGTATAAGACTTGGGCTATTTGGTGTTCCAATCTGTATGGCAGGAAGGAGTCGGCCAAAATTGAATATGGCATAATGAGGCCAGGAAGAAGTCAGAGCATGAAGAATTTTGAATGCCTGATAGGCTCCAGTGGGTTACATGCCTGCCATTAGTGGCTCAGCCAGCCAGCAATCCCAGCAATGTTGCCACATTTCCCTGTTGCACTCAGGAAAAAACAATGCAAAAGGAGTCTCTTTTACTGCCTTCTCTTAGGAGGGGTGCTATAAGTGAGCAACCCATCATTCCCTTGAGGGGGAAAAACAATGTGTTTATGTACTCTTGGCTCATCTGAATACCAAAATAAAGTGTAAGCTAAATACCCCTATGGGGTTAAAATTCAATTTCATCTTATATTAGCTACAAAATAACGAGTTGAAACTATTTGGAATAGTTTCTCAAGAGAAAGTACCACACAGGATTCATCCCAGGTCCTTGGTTTTCTTTCTGTTTATAATCTTCATTAAGTGATAGAGATTATATCCATATCCTCTTCAAGCCTCAGCTGTGACCTCAAGGCTGATGACCCCCCCTTGCCATCTCCAATGCAGGCTTCACTTTCACACCTACTGCAAATCCCCAGAGGTTTATACTCCATTTCTGTTTGACTCTCACATAACCATTCGTGAGGCCCAAACCCAACCTCTTTTTTCTCCAAATCACATTCCTTTCCATTTTCCTTTTCTTCTTCAATGTTTCAACATTCTTCCAGAGCCACTAGCTGTTTAAAAATCATTTTTTGATTCCTCTCAACTCTGCTATCTTATCAGACTAAAAATCCAATCGATTTTCATCTAAACTCTTTTGTCCCTACTTTCACAGTCTTTGAGTCTGGATCACTGGGACAGTTTTCTCATTGGCTTCCCTGACTCTAATCCAACCTGCATATAACTGCCAAACTAATCTCCTTTAATATATCACTTTCATCATGCTGATTCCCTGCTCAATAATCTTAGATAGTTCCCTATGTCAGATGCAACCAAAATAGAGCAAAGGCCTGCTAGAAAATTTTATGAATACTCTCTTCTCTGAGCAGTTTTATAATTTCAGATATACTAATGATGAAAATTGAGGCCCCACAATTTAACTTGCCTAAGACTAGTAATTGGCAGAGCTAGGATTACAACCTAGTCCTTTGAGTCCTGGTCCTACACTTTGCCTTAATAGAAATTTGTGGCTCCCATCCTTGATTTTAAGAGTCTCCATAATCTTCCTTTGCTTCATTTAACCAATCTTCTTTTTTCTAACTCCCCAACAGAGCCCTCCCTATGGCCAGCCTTGGCTCCTCATTGCCTTCCTATATGCCTACCTTATTCCTGCTTTGCTATGGCTTTCTCTAGGCATACTCACTCTAGCTTTCCCCAACCTCTGAGGCACACCTTAAACCCCATCAGTGTGGTTCTGATTTCCCTGGCAATGCCAGCCACCTTCGGTTAGATTTCTATAGTATTTATTCTCCAGCAGAGTGGTTCACAGCCTGAACACAAGGAATAGAGGTAGGGAAGGGGGAAAATTCATGGGCTATGGATCCCTAGGAGTACCAAAGCATACACTAAATTATATGCAATTCACATGTATTTGCTACTGTTTTCCAAAAACAAATAGATGCTATTGTCATTAATAAAACACACATTAAGTAGTTCATATTTGTTCTTCATCATTACATATTTCCCTAATTACAAATGCTAACCATAGATCAACCACCAGATAAAGTTTGTGAAATATACGACATTAACAGAAATCTTTAATCTCAATAAAGACAGAAACCACGTGTCTAAACACATAAATGTGAATCTTGCTGATTCACATTTGTGCATGTTCTTTAATCTTGTGAGCCCCCATGAGGTCTTAAAGGGTTTCTTATAAGATACAGCAAAACTAGGCCATCCTTCTGCATCTTATAGCACCTTGCTCAGTACTGAATACATGGTGGGTATTCAACAAATACTTGTTTCAAGCTCCCTCAGTCGGTGAAATATAACGGTATACATTAGAAAAATTTAGGCTTATTCACTAAAGGATAGGCTAGGAAAGAGCATGATTCTACAGCTTATTAAGTTGCCCAGAATGGTGGAGCTCTCCATCACTTTTTCCATCCATGGTCACCTTGCAGGAATTTTAGTGAAAGTTCTGATTGCCACTCGATGGAACTGGGGGTCAGAACTATGGTTTAACACCAACTGATATACAGAAATTCAAATCTCCTGCTTCTATTTATAAAGCAGAAATCAGAGACCAGCCTTGAGGGAAATAATTTCAATTCTTCTTTCTCACACAGGATCAGGATCAAGGGGTGATTGAACTCCTTCAACATATTGCTGGCTTTCAAATTTAGTTAAGTAACAAGTTCAAATTAAGACCTAGATAACATCAGATAGCCACACAGTTGTTACCTATCTTTGGATAGAGAATGGGGGGAGAATCCTAGTGACTAGCATAGGCAGGAAAAGTTCTTAAGGTAGAATATGGTTCATTATAGGGCATCATTATGAATAAAACTTTTAAGAAGTAGATTTCCCAAGTAATTGAAATTTACTTATTTACAGTTTCAAATATTTTATATTAAGAATTTTTAGATCAATGATTTCCTTCTTTTTGAAGTTTATTTATTTATTTTGAGAGAGAGAGAGAGAGAGAGAGAGCGAGAGCATGTGTGCTAGTGGGGGAAGGACAGGGAGAAAGGGAGAGAGAATCCGCCTGTAGTACAGAGCCCTACAGGAGGCTCTATCTCCCTAACCGTGAGAACATGACCTAAACTGAAATCAAGAGTTGGACATTTAACCGACTGAGCCACCCAGTCACCCCTATATCAATGTTTCTAAACTGCATTACATGCTTTCTGATTTACATTAAACAAATGATACTGAAAATAACTCTTCCTTATGCTCCTGACATTGGATATCAATAATTATTTTATACAACTCAGGTATATAACAGGGCTTTTTACTCCTTCACTGAATGGACCCAGACTACTATACACTTTGAGTCTTATGGGATTTAAAAAATTTTTAGCCTGAAATAATTTTAGACTTAATTAAAAGTTGAAAAATAGCATAGAATGTCTACATATACCCTTCACTCAACTTCCCCAATGCTATTATCTTAAATAATCACAGTGCAATCAACAAAACCAAGAAATCACCATTGGTACAATAGATACTATTAAGTAAACTGCAGATCTTTTTCAAATCTCACCAATTTTTCCAATAGTGTTCTCTCTGTTCCAAGATTCAGTCCAGAATCCCACATTGAGATTAATCTCTTTGTCTCCTTAGTCACCTACAATCTGTGACAGATCCTCAGTCTATCCTGGTCTGCCACAGTCCTGTCACTTTTGATGAGTAACAGTCATTTTATAGGATGTCTTTCAATTTGCCTGACTTTTCCAATGATTTTATTAAAGTTATACATTTTCAGCAAAAATACCACAATAAGTAAGCAAGATTTTTTTCCTGTCTTTAGTACACAATATCTAAGGGTTTGTGATGCAATGTCTTATTCCTGGTGATGTCAACCTTGGTTTCTTGGTGAAGGTAGCATCTGCTGGGAGATCTCAAGTTAATGTTTTTCCCTTGGCAATTAGTCAATATTTTTCTGATTTGTTAATACAATTTTTCCAGCTCTTTCTTCCGAGTGAGATATCAGATGTCACCCCATGTGCTCGCCACTAGCAACTTGCTTTTTCTAACCTGCTGTAGGCTTAAAAATCAGAAAACGTTGTATGAATTCTTTTCAAAAAAAAAAGGTGGGGGCAAGGGTTTATTGTAGACTTTTAAAGATAAGTCTTCTTGCTGCTTAGACATCCTTTGTGGTTATATTAAACTTCTTGGTTTTGATGTTTTCTATCTAGAATCTACATTGTTGATAATGCCTGATAAGTGACACTTCCTTAGTGGCACTTAAAGTATCAGATGAAGATATCCATAAACTTAGAAATCTAATCATCATAAGTTGATTTACTAAACGTATAATTCCAGTTCAACAGGCAAGTTTACTATGACCATCCCTTCCCAGTCGGTGGTACAAGAAATTAAAGTAGGAGGAGTTTGGCAGTCATTAATTCTGTTTATACTTAATACGTTCCATGTAAAGAGAAGAATCAGATGTGACTCCCATAAACCAAAAACCTGCTTCGTGACGCTATGAATGTTAATTAATCTTGCCACATCTCTAAGTTCTAATTAAACTGGCCACATCAGGCTCCAAGTTCCAAATCATCTGGGCTAAGTAGCTGAGGAAAGAATCAAGTCTTCATAGTCCATCTTCCCAAAGCCCTCAGTAATATGGGAAAATCTTACTGAAAAGATATTCATAATGTCATCAAATCCACCAACTGTTTCTATGTAGATTTCACTGCAACCATTTCAGAGAGGGATGCTGTGTGCCTTAATCTCCAAATCTTTCAGAGAACAGAGAAATCTTTCAGTCCTTTCTTATTATGTGCCTCATAGATTTCCTTTTCATTCAAAATATCCATGTAGATTAAACATATTTCCATCTACAGTGAGAAATATTTAAAAATACAGTATATGTTAATCATATATTTAAGATCTTTTCATAGGTTTCTACTGTTTTAATTTGATAAGGATGAGATCCAGCCCATTCTTCCTGTTTTATATAACCAAATAAGAACCTAAACATTTCTCAAAAAGCATGTCCTTAAAAAAAAAAAAAATGTGATTCATGGTTCTCTATCTCCCTTATGCCTGGTTCTTAAAAATGATTGAGTCACTGTTGTTCTGTTGTTTAATCTGATAATTATGCAAGCACCAAATCTTACATTGGAGCAGAAAATGTTAACACACATTGAAAAACCAAAAAGCGTAGAACTATAATCTGTATGATAAAATGCATTACTCTGTTTAAAAGGATTGTTTTACAGATGCAATTAACAATCAGCGATCATACAGTTTAGACCGGTGTTTTGATGCCATCTGTTGGAATAAGTCCTCTTACTCTCTGGAATGAAGCTATAATTTTCAGTTTACAGTTTCATTAGGCAACATACAGTATAACAGTCACCAAAAGAAGAGAAATCCTAAATACTTTCAGTTTTATAGTCTTCCATAAACAATTAAGCATGTTGCTGAGATTTTTCAAAAGAGAGAATTTAGAAAATTAGCAACATGACCACAGATTGCTATTTTATTTCACAGTTTTAAAATATCACCAACAGTTCAAATGGCCAATGATGGTTTTCTAATTTTAGTTTCAATATTTGAAATGTGACTTCCATCCTTTTTATTTATGATTTTTATTAACTTAAAAAAATACTTGCCCTGTGCCTAAACAAGTTATGCCATAATGCCAGTGATAAAAGTTTACAAACAATCTGTTCATTAGGATACATTTCTGTTTGTTGTTATTAGCTTATTAAATGCCAGATGAAATCTTTGGGGGCCTTTAATACACTAGGGGGTGCTAGTTCTCCACACGTACATATTTATAAAGCATAACTTTTTCTACAATTAATTCTTGGGAATTATAAAAGTTGACCTCAAATTCTAATAGAGTACGTAGGCTGCATATATATCAAGAAAACAAAAGAAAAAAAGAACTCATTAAAATTACATTCTGAATTAAACAGCAAGAGTCCAAACAGGAGTGCAATTTTACACTGCAAGAGGTAAGATCCATATGGTCTCAGTTCATGGTTCAGACATCAGTTGCTAGTATTAAACAAAACCTGAAAAGAAAGTCACAGCTTTTCAAAAAGTATAGTATTGGAACCAAATTTCTTAGTGCTATCTATTATGTCTATGGTGCTCCAAAAGAAATACAAAGAAAAAACCACCAGGGAGAGGAGATTTCTTTACTAAATTTAGACAACTTACTTGAGATTCTCTTCCTTTGATATGCCATTCAAACAGTCCCAAATGACAATAAGTCACCATTAAGATCTGAACTTATGCTCTACAGTAGGCTGGTAAATTGCATCAAGTAACTAATGGCTCTCTGTTATGAATTCTAACATCTGAATGATGAAAGTAAGCACACACACAAACGTACACACACAGACACACACACACACAGACACACACACACCAATATAAAGAAGACCCAGGTTTACTTTTAATATTTTTAATGGAATCAAGTCCAACAGGGACATTATTCCAGATTCCATTCTATATGTAGTGCGGGGGTGGGGGCGAGGGTATATTTTTTCTTTCCTCTTTTTGGGTTTAGTTTTCCTTCTTTAAAAAAACTAACCAATAGGACTCCAGATGTACTCAAATTCAGGTAAAGTGTACTAATGCACAATTTTCCACCTTTAGAGATAGCTTGATTTTCAAGAAACTTTCTTGCAAAATAGAAGCCCTGGCATTTCTTTATCAATTGATAGAATCTACTTCTTTTTTTTTTTTTAAGTTTATTTATTTATTTAAAGAAAGAGTACAAGCAGAGGAGGGACAGAGAGAAAAAGAGAGAGGGAATCCCAAGCAGGCTTCATGCTGTCAGCGCAGAGCCTGATGTGGGGCTCTATCTCGCAAACTGTGAGATTATGACCTGAATTGAGATCAAGAGTCAGACACTTAATCAACTGAGCCACCCAGCCACCCCACCAGGATCTACTTGTAACTTATTTTGCTTCTTCCTCTTCCCATTCCACCAAACTGCAGGAATTCATCTAGTCTCTCCCATCTTTTCTTAGTACAACTAGAAATATTCCAAAAAGTTGTTCCCAGTTTGCTACATTTTCTGCTCCACCAAATGTCATGGGAGTACTGGTAGATTCTATAGACTTGCTATATATTGCTTGCAGTGGGAAATATCACACCCAGTAGGAGTTTGTTCAGGACACTCTGATATCATGGTAAAGAATATTTTTAAAATATTTAGATGAAGTCATATCTCTGGATTACCTCCCAGCACATTAACCCATAGCAGGAAGAGAACCATGTACTTTTCCTAAACAGAAATACAAATATAATGCTCCAGGGGTATTTTATCAATACATACAAATGATATAACACCTAGAATGTATGAACAATTAGCCAAGACCTCCACAGGGCTACTGAAGGGTTTTATGCAATGATTTTGGAAAATCCTAATCTGAGACCATCATCTGTTATTTTATGAATGTATATCCTCCAAACTCTGCCTAGTAGCAGCTTCACAGTTGCAAGTACACAAATGCTTTAAATTTGCATTTAAAAAGGCAATTTCATGGGTTCATTCTGAGTCACAACAGAGATTTGTCACATACATCACGTTTCATCCTTTCTTCAAGGACAGAGGCCAAATCTAGCATTATTTATACCTTGGTATAGGAGACGAAGGCAAGAAAATGGTTTTCAAAATATTAGTAATTATTAGAGTTGTCAACTTCTACTGACAAACAGTATAAACTGTGTCGTCGTTCTATATTTGGATCACAGGATCTGAGTTAGAAGGGGCCTAAAAGTCATTTTATTAAACCCCCCATGCATGAATTCCCCTTACTCATCACAGATAAATGGCTTTCCAGTTTCAACTTACACCCCTCTAATCACAGAAAATCACTGCCTTACAGGCATAATTATTAGAAAGCTCTGCCTTTTATTGACTGGATGCCTGTCTTCTCACCATCTTTTTTTATTGGTCAGGTTATGCTGTGTGTCAGAGTTGTTCTACTGCCTGGGATCAGTTCCCAATTCAGCCAGTTACTAGCTTTGTAACTTTAGATAAGTAACTTACTTTCTTTGGCCCTTCAACACACATTTAGGATTTGATCACTCATCATTACCTCCACCACTATCACCCTTGTCCCTGTAACCACTGTCTCGAAAATTCCTATCATTTTTCTGTCCTACAAATCTATTCTCAACATGGCTGCTGAGAGTGATCCATTTCAAGTTTGGTCAAACCAAGTCAGTCTTCTGACCAAAACTGTACAATGATTTCACATTTAATTCAGAATAAAAGTTTAAGTCCACACAATGTCCTCCATGTTCTTCTACACCGTGATGCTCTGCTTTTATCCCTTTCCCCTCAGCCATTCAGGCAGCTTTAGTCACACTCATCTCCTTCCTGCAACTCAAGGCCACAAGACACATTCCTGCATTCGGGTCTGTGCTCTGTTCTCACACCTCTCACCTCCCACCTCCCCACCCTGCCCCACCCCAACCCAGAACCCTGCCTGTGAATCCAACTTTTCCCTCAAGTCTTTGCTTAAATCTCACTTTCTCAAAGAGACCTATTTTGGCTCCTTAATTTAATAAAGGCAAACTGAGCCCCATCCACTTCATCACTCAGCACTCCTGATGATTCTCCTTAACCTACCTACTTTTTCTGTTTTTTTCCCATACTATTTCTCACTTCCCAGTTTACTATGGAATTTATTAACTTTCTATTAATTATTATCTATCTCCACTAAAATAAACTTCATAAGGACAGAGACTTTTATCTATTTTGTTCAATAAATGTTACCAAATAAGTGAATGAATTTGAGGATAGTAAGTTAAAACATACACAGCTTGGAACACTTTCATATACTTATTATTATTACTGCTATAATTGCCATTACTGTTACTGTTATTGTTACTTTTTGTGTGTCATTCTTATCATTACCTGAAGCATCCTTGCCTGTTTCCTAAGCTGTAATTACTAAAGGCCTCTGATCTATAGGGTCAGATCATCTCCCATCTTCTGGGCTAGTCCAACCAAAGCTGACACTGTATTAGAAGTCTGATCTTTGGAATTGTTCTTCTTTTTAGTGTGGGATGAGTCCACAGCACTTACTCTACTAAAGCACTCTCTTCTAATTCTCACTGGGGCACATGTCTGGCCATCTGTCTTACTTTCTCTTCATACTCCTGGGCCCCTTCTGTGACAGCCCTAAACACCAGGTCACCAAGGTCTAATTTTAAAATATACTTTAAACGTTGTGTTACCATTTGTTAAAGGAGATGTAAACACTATAAATGCAGCAC
>NW_024412400.1:73549839-73586270 GCF_014898765.1 Herpailurus yagouaroundi | reverse complement strand
AAAAAAAAAGTCAAATTAATGTTACAGTTATTACAATTACTTCTAAAATTAAAGTTTATATGTAAACATTTGTTTTTTAAATATTACTTTAAAAATTAAATATGTCACCAATCATATTAGTTGTCCTTCAATACAATTTAAATTCATATTACATGTGGTACTATGTAAAGAAAAGCAGGCTTCTGTCTACAAGTCCAGAGAATGACAGTTTTTGCCTGGCAGTAAGGAATCACGGCATAACCTCTCCATGTTTCTACTTTAAGTGTTGATTACGCCTCGGTTTTATACATCTAAGGAATGAAAGATGATACAAGTTACCAGTTCCCTCTCTCACCATAAATTTCATCCTCCTTAAGAAATGAGCTTGTTTGACAATAATAATTGAAATATTCCACGTGGAAATGTTTCCAAAGTATCTTTCAAAAGGATATTTATAACACTGAGAAGAACATGACCATCATAAAGATGACGCATGAAAACACAATGTATGAAGATAGTGAAAGGGGATAGGGGTAGGGGATATTTCGGGAAAAAATAAGTCATACTAGGGAAAAAAATTACTTTCAGATACTTGAGAAATATTTAGAAAACCACTAAATTTATTTGATGTGACTCTCGAGGCCAGAATTAGGTCCACTGAGGACTTACAGGAGGAAAATTTTAGTTTAACATTAGGAAAATCTATAAAATAATTAATGTAGACCAAATATCAAACTGAGTGGCTTTGATGCATTGAAAGTTCTCTGTCCAAGAAATGTAAACAAAGGCCAGATAACCACCTGCATTGCTTTGTTAAGGCTAGGTGACAAAAAACAAATTTATTTTCTCACAGTTCTGGAAACTGGAAGTCCAAGATCAAGCTGTCAGCAGAATTATTTTTTTCTGAGGCCTTTCTCCTGGATTTGCAGGTGGTTATCTTCTTCCTGTGTCTTCACATGGTTTCCTTTGGGTACACATAGCCCTGATACCCCTTTGCGTGTCCTAATCTCCTCTTATCTCATAAGGATCCCAATCAGATTGGGTGAGGATTCACCCTAATGGCATCATTTTAACTTAATCAACTTTTTAAAGGCCCTGTTTCCAAATACAGTCACATTCTGAGGTACTGGGGATTAAGGCTTCAACATATAAATTTAGGAGAACACAAGTAACCTTATAACAACAAGATATAGAAGAGACAGACACTGTAGCTAGTGCGGGGGAAGGAGTTGTAATAGATATTACCAAAGGTCTACCTTCTAATTCTTAGTTCAGAAACTTGGGGGGACATAAACATAAAATCTTCTTTTTTTTAAATTCTATTCATTTTATTTATTTATTTTTCAATATATGAAATTTATTGTCAAATTGGTTTCCATACAACACCCAATGCTCATCCCAGAAGGTGCCCTCCTCAATACCCATCACCCACCCTCCCCTCCCTCCCACCCCCCATCAACCCTCAGTTTGTTCTCAGTTTTTAAGAGTCTCTTATGCTTTGGCTCTCTCCCACTCTAACCTCTTTTTTGTTTCCTTCCCCTCCCCCATGGGTTTCTGTTAAGTTTCTCAGACCCACATAAGAGTGAAAACATATGGTATCTGTCTTTCTCTGTATGGCTTATTTCACTTAGCATCACACTCTCCAGTTCCATCCACGTTGCTACCAAGGGCCATATTTCGTTCTTTCTCATTGCCATGTAGTACTCCATTGTGTATATAAACCACAATTTCTTTATCCATTCATCAGTTGATGGACATTTAGGCTCTTTCCATAATTTGGCTATTGTTGAGAGTGCTGCTATAAACATTGGGGTACAAGTGCCCCTATGCATCAGTACTCCTGTATCCCTTGGGTAAATTCCTAGCAGTGCTATTGCTGGGTCACAGGATAGGTCTATTTTTAATTTTCTGAGGAAGCTCCACACTGTTTTCCATAGTGGCTGCACCAATTTGCATTCCCACCAACAGTGCAAGAGGGTTCCCGTTTCTCCACATCCTCACATCTATAGTCTCCTGATTTGTTCATTTTGGCCACTCTGACTGGCATGAGGTGATACCTGAGTGTGGTTTTGATTTGTATTTCCCTGATAAGGAGCAACGTTGAGCATCTTTTCATTTGCCTGTTGGCCATCTGGATGTCTTCTTTAGAGAAGTGTCTATTCATGTTTTCTGCCCATTTCTTCACTGGGTTATTTGTTTTTCGGGTGTGGAGTTTGGTGAGCTCTTTATAGATTTTGGATACTAGCCCTTTGTCTGATATGTCATTTGCAAATATCTTTTCCCATTCCGTTGGTTGCCTTTTAGTTTTGTTGGTTGTTTCCTTTGCTGTGCAGAAGCTTTTTATCTTCATAAGGTCCCAGTAATTCATTTTTGCTTTTAATTCCCTTGCCTTTGGAGATGTGTCGAGTAAGAGATTGCTACGGCTGAGGTCAGAGAGGTCTTTTCCTGCTTTCTCCTCTAGGGTTTTGATGGTTTCCTGTCTCACATTCAGGTCCTTTATCCACATAAAATCTTATTTATCTAAGGTGTGAATCTCTAGAGCTCTGTTTCAGCACGTGATTGGACATTTATGGTGGGATTGTTTCACCTTTTTTTAAAGTTTATTTATTTATCTCGAGAGAGAGAGAGAGAAAGCACAAGTGGAAGAGGAGAAGAGAGAGAGAGACAGAGAGAGAATCCCAAGCAGGCTCTGCACTGTTGCTGTGAAGCCTGATGTGGGGGCTCGAATCCATGAACTGTGCATGAGATCATGGCCTGAGCTGAAGTCAGATGCTTAACTGACTGAGCCACCCAGGCTCCCCAATTGTTTCATCTTTTGTCCTAGATAAATAGTATATGCTAAATGTAAGACAGTCTGATTTAAATTGGTATTTATATTATACAAATAGTATTAACATAAATAATTTCAGGAATATTATTTAAAAATTGTTTTAATGTTCACTTTTTTTGAGACAGAAAGAGAGAGAGAGAGAGAGAGAGAGACAGAATATAAGTGGGGGATGGGCAGACAGAGGGAGACACAGAATCAGAAGCAGGCTCCAGGCTCCGAGCTGTCAGCACAGAGCCCGATGTGGGGCTCGAACCCACAAACTGTGAAATCATGAACTGAGCTGAAGCTGGATGCTTAACCGACTGAGCCACCTGGGCACCCCTCAGAATATTATTTTTAAGTGACTATTTACTATGTAAAATATCCACAATATTAAGATTTTAAAAATAAAGGAAAACAGTTGTCCAGAATTCTGTCACCTATACTGATGAAAGTCTTCATTTTGTATTTTCTTCTCATTAGCTGTAAGTGTGCACAACACACTGAGAACAGACTTAGACATGGCATCAGGTACTACGAAACTCAAGACCGCTGAAAGGAAGCAGCTACAAGGATTGGGAATGATTTGAATGAGATGGGAAGGAGAGAAGAAAGCCTAGAAAGGAGTCAAAAGTCTCAAATCTGGAGGAACTTAAAGGATAACAAGTGTTTCAATATTTAACAGATATTTCTCAAAAGGTACAAGAACTGAAGTCAAGAAAAGCAATTTAGAGTAGAGGCAAAGTTTATGAGTTGAACATTGTCATGTTCTGATATAAGCAAATCTGCTCCCTAAATTCTCCCCTTAGGCAGCTCTTCACACATGGGGTTAAAATTAAATCACCATAGAATCAAAACCACAGCAAGATATCACCTGACACCTGTCAGAATGGCTATTATCAAAAATGCTAGAGGGGTGCCTGGGTGGCTCGTTCGGTTAAACATCCAACTTCGGCTCAGGTCATGATCTCACAGTCCGTGAGTTCAAGCCCCGCATAGGGCTCTGTGCTGACAGCTCGGAGCCTGGAGCCTGCTTCGGATTCTGTGTCTCCCTCTCTCTCTGCCACTCCCCCACTTATGTTGTCTCTCTGTCTCTCAAAAATAAATAAACATTTTTTTTAAAAGGCTAGAAATAACAAGTTAATGCGGATGTAGAGAAAAGGGAACTTTTGTGCAATATTGGTGGGATATAAGGTGGTACAGCCATTATGGAAAACAGTATGGAGCTTCCTCAAAAAAACAAAAAAGGGAACTACCATCTGATCCAGCAATTCCACTTCTGGGTATTCATCTGAAGAAAACAAAAACACTAATTCAAAAAGATATGTGCACCTCCTCCATGTTCATTGCAGCATTATTTATGTATCCAACATATGGGAATAATCTAAGTGTCCATCAGTGGATGAACGGATAAAGAAACACACACACACACACACACACACACACACACACACACACACACACAGAGGAATATTAGTTAGCCATAAAAAAAGAATGAAATCTTGCCATTTATAACAACACAAGTGGGCCTCAAGGGCATTATGTTAAGTCAAATAAATCTGACTGAGAAAAAGAAATACTGTACGATCCCACTTATATGAATCTAAAAAAGTTGAATTCATAGAAACAGAAAGTAGAATAGTGGTTACCAGGGGCTGGAGGTAGGATAAGTGTGAAGATGCTGTTCGAAGGGTACCAACTTCCACTTATGAGACAAATAAGTTCTAGGGATCTAATGCACAGCATGGTAACTATAGTGAGTAATACTATATTATGTACTTGAAAATTGCTAAAATAAATAAATAACCATAGAATATTTTTAGAGTCTCTAAAGGTGTAAGCCTTCAAACTATCACCTTACTGTTGTTCTCCAGTAAGTATACTGTATACTGTTGTATACTCCAGGTGTATTTAGCAGCAACAAAACTCTTACAACTAAACATTTAAATTGAATTATGTTCTAAATATTATTACCAGCAAGTATCACCTATTTTTTCCTTGCAGAAGTAAAATCTCTAAAACTATATCCTTCAGTCAACAAACCATGAAAAGTCTTCATCTTTGTAATGAGAAAAAAAATCATCTTCTGGACAGAGTGTCAGCAAGAATCAGATGGGATAATATAATTAAAGTTCTTTGTAGGGGTGCCTGGGTGGCTCAGTCAGTTGAGTGTCTGACTCTTGATTTCTGCTCAGGTCCTGATCTCAAGGTTCATGGGACTGAGCCTCTTGTTGGGCTCCATGCTAGGCATGGATCCTGCTTAAGACTCTCTCTCTCTCTCTCTCTCTCTCTCTCTCTCTCTCTCTCTGCCTCTTCTCTCTCTCTCTCTCCCACTCCCTCTCTCTCTTCTCTCCATCTGCCGCCCACCATGCTCGTGCTCTCTCTAAATATAACTAACTTTGGGGCGCCTGGGTGGCGCAGTCGGTTAAGCGTCCGACTTCAGCCAGGTCACGATCTCGCGGTCCGTGAGTTCGAGCCCCGCGTCAGGCTCTCGGCTGATGGCTCAGAGCCTGGAGCCTGTTTCCGATTCTGTGTCTCCCTCTCTCTCTGCCCCTCCCCCGTTCATGCTCTGTCTCTCTCTGTCCCAAAAATAAATAAACGTTGAAAAAAAAATTTAAAAAAAAATAAATAAAATATAACTAACTAACTAACTAACTAACTAACTACAGTTCTTTGTAGCCTCAGAGTCACCAAGAAAATGTTAGGGAATGTTACTTATGTATGTCAGAGAGTCTTTTCTAGGTACCAGTACAGATAGCAGAAGATATGAACAAATATGAATGTGGTTTCTGACTAGACATCAAGTGGAAGCCCTGTAGTCAGACTTCTGGGATCAAACCCTGGCTTTGTAGCTTATTAGTCCCATAACCTTGGGCAAGTTACCTGACTTCTTGGTTAGGTAACTTGCATCTGCAAGTGGGGATAATAATTGTTGCAATACTCAGAGAGCTTGCTGTGAGGAAAAAGTAATATGACTATGTGCAAAACACATAGAACAACACCAAACATCAAGTAAATTATCAATAAAATATTAGTTGTTTGTTTTGTTATTATTTAGCTCAAAATTTAGTTTTGGGACCAGATAGATAATGATATGTACATGATGTATATATGTATACACACATGATGTATATATGTGTGTATATATATATATATACACACATGAGACATGTGTATACATATGCATACATACACTCTGTACATAAGGTAATAAATTTAAAATGCCGTAAGTGTGGAATAGTCAGTGTCTGAGTAAGTGCACTGGATAGAATCTCAGTATTTGACAGATGCAGGAAGCCATTTTAGGATATGAGTGTCTGACCTAGGAAACAGTTTTGTTTACTCAACTATCTTTCCTCTAAAATGTGACATTCTTGAGGGCAGGGGTCATATCTAACTCACCATTTAATCCTCAATGATCAGCACATTACTGACATAACCATAGTTCTAATAAACATTTGTATGGTGAATACAAGAATAAATGAATGGATGAAAAGGTAAGGAGCATATTCTGGAAACTGAGAACATTGTGTGCCCAGAGCAGGAGATTCACATGATAATTAATAACAGTAGTTACTACTTATTAAACCTGCAAACAAATGAGACAGGTCCCAGGGAAAACTAGATTTGATTGTAGGAAAAGAAAGGTAAGGGAGCAGAAGAGAAAAAGGCTAAAAGCATTTTTGCAAAGAGAGATATTTGTACTAGCATAATGATCTCCTGATTCATGGACTCATGGCCCGTGGCATCTTCACAGCTCTCTGCACACTAATTGTGGGCACTTAGGAATCTCCTCACTAGAGAAGAACTCTAGAACACAGTCTCCATGAAAGTCAAGGGCCTCCAATACTTCCTTTTCATCACAATGAACAACAACAGCACCTTCATATTTAGAAATCTTTAGTTAACCCGCTAATGTCTACACAGAGTCAACTAACACTCTTCCCAGATGGGAATGCATCTCATTTTATGAAGTCTACTTAAGAAGAAATACCACAACCTCTAATGTTAAGTCTTTGTTGTCAGGAAGTGATTCTGTTTCTTCAATAAAACCCTATTGATTTCCTCAGGATAAAATTAAAGAGGAACATGTCATTCTGTTCTTTGAAACGGTTCCTTTTTTTAATTTTTTAAGCATCTTTTAATATGTACTCTCTTTTCCAAGTTAAATCATTTCAGTTCCTCCTAACACGCCTCTGAGGTATTTTTTTTAATATTGCTTTATCACTCCTATGCCTTTCCTCTAACCTCTCCAACCCTGTGTGTGCCAGGGAGTGAACCACTGTTTACATATTATTCCTTCTGACCTTTAAGTTCAGGACTCATTTTCCAGTGGGACTGCCTTGAAGGTGCCTTTGTGAGAATTAGGAGAAGATGCCACCCTCTGGGCAGATCATTTTAAAAAGCGCCCCTCTCCAGAAAGGCCAATTAGAAAAGGGCCTCTTGGAGTGAAGAAAAAAGTGCTCCCTCCTTGTCCTTTGGCCAGAAACTGAAGAGCCACACATGGCAGCCCTTTGAGCCCTCTGTGTTTGGAGAATAGGATTAGTTATATAGTATCTATGTGCCACAGAGCATTGTTCTCTTGGAAAGCAAACCCCTTCCAGGTTCTTACCTCTATTTTTTTTTTTAAGTGTAACCCTCTGCTTAGCAGAACCTTGAAAATAGCCTGATAAGGACTAAAAAAATAAATCATGAATTTTCTGTTCTTACATGCCATTTTCCTATTTCTCTATTATGCTTACTTTCTAAGCTACAGCTTCAATGGTGTTAATTTCCCTGTGACGTTGAGAATTTTTTGAGTGGTGTAAACATAATCAACCAGACCTTTGAATGACCTGACAGCAACACGAGCTGAGCATCTCTGATTGCAGAGTCACAGTCACTTTGGAGGAAATATGGAGGCAGGGTTCTGCCTTCAAAAGTACTAGCATCTAGCTGGGGAGACAGAACACCTACATTTAGAAATAGACAATCATGCAGAACCACAAATGTTAAGATGCTATTAAGGGGAGACAGATGTGACAGGGGTACAGATGAAATGAAAATCACAGGGTAGGGAAGCAGTAATGAAGTAAAAGTGGCTTGGAAGCTTTTAGGGACCTTGGAGTAGGTAGAAGACTTACATGCATAGAGAGAGAATGGAATGTGGACTTGGCAGTGTGTTTTCCCTCTTCCCCAAGGTACAATCCCACTTCATCCCTAAAGAAATGGGTGCACTGGAAAGGACATTGGGCTCAGAGCGTAGGAGTCTAGGTTCTAGTACACCTACTAATAACTTTCATTATGACCTTGGACCAGCCTCTTCACATTTCTGGATCCCCATGACTTCGTCTTTTAAATGTGGCAGTGGAAAAGACCACTTCCAAGGTGGATTCCACCTCTTAGTTTCTATGATGTTCTGTATTCTGTGAGTTGTTTCTTTATTTCCAATTTAAGAAGATCATTGTTACTTCTGATCCCTATCTTCTAAAATGCTATCTCAATTTATCCTAACCTCCCCTTCTGAACCAGCCCCCAGTATCACAAATGTAAGTGTCAAAGTCAAACAATTCTAGTCTCTGGTCTGACTATTGACCTTTTGTTCTTACATCTAAGAAATGAATCACACTTAAAGCCTTTTTTCACTTAATGTTTTAGCCTCATAGAGCTGAGGTTTCCTTGACTTAAAAATGTAATCATTGTGATAGGGCATGAAATCATAAATCCACTAAACTTTTCCACTGTTATTTTCTTGGTCAATATACTCCTCACAACATGCTTTAGAAACATTGCATAAACTCTGATAATGCAATTTGTTATTAAATGGATTTAAATATGCAGGGGTCAATATTCAACCCTAAATGTTACTATTTTTATATTAAAAACAATATATATAAGCCAAATTCGTGTATAAGGAAGCTAATGATTACTACCTCTTTTTAATAGGTTAATCTAAAAATGTTAAATAAAAAAAGAATTCTACAGAGAAATTAGAAATCTTTATTCAATAAATGGATACTTAGAATATCTGTTACATATTTTCAGCTAGAATATCCATTAGATATCAGCTAGAATATCCTTTGTTATTTAGAAAAAAATCTTTGTTACAATTGTTATATAGAAACAATCAACAGAGTTCTTGGAGTTCTGTCTTAAAAAGAGAACATCTGGGGCGCCTGGGTGGCACAGTTGGTTAAGCGTCCGACTTCAGCCAGGTCACGATCTCGCGGTCTGTGAGTTCGAGCCCCGCATCAGGCTCTGGGCTGATGGCTCGGAGCCTGGAGCCTGTTTCCGATTCTGTGTCTCCCTCTCTCTCTGCCCCTCCCCCATTCATGCTCTGTCTCTCTCTGTCCCAAAAATAAATAAATGTTGAAAAAAAATTAAAAAAAAAAAGAGAACATCTATAAAATGCAGATGTTGAGGTCAGAATTAACTGTTATCTACCCAACCAAATGTTGACACAATTGACACAATACCAAAACCATCATATACTAACTCCCAGTCAAATAGATGCCTATATCTCCACTGCCTCCCAAATCTCCATTAATATGACAGAAAATGAATAAAATAATTGATAAACCCACAAGAATAAAGGAATAATAGAGGAGATGACTGGAAGCAAAAAAAAAAAAAAAAAAAAAAAACAAAAAAACAACCCATGATTAATATTTTGGAATGGAATGGTAAGTGGTAACTGATTTAGCAGCATGAGGAAAGCTAAAACCTAGGTCTTAGGGAGAAGCAGCAAGAAGCCTGCAAATTCATGCACCAAGGAGGAAGGAGTGGTTAGAAATCTGTATGGAGAAAATTAGACCTTCAGATGCCCCTGTCCCTGCACCAACCAGAGGACTTGACCAGAAAAACTCTAGATTAGGAGACATTAAGTGTAACAGAGAGGAGGGGTGTACAACCATACAGAAAACCTGGGTATTAAGTCACAAGTACTCTCAAACATTTTGTTCTTAGGGCCACTTTATACTTAAGAGTTTTAAGGACCTTGGGGTACCTGGGTGGCTCAGTCAGTTGAGCGTCTGACCTTGGCTCAGGTCATGATCTCACTTCTTGTGAGTTTGAGCCCCACGTCAGGCTCTGTGCTGACAGCTCGCAGCTCAGAACCCTGGAACCTGCTTCGGATTCTGTCTCTGTCTCTCTGCCCCTCCCCTGCTCGTGCTCTGTCTCTCTCTCTCCGTGTATCTCTCAAATATAAATAAACATTAAAAAAATTTGATATTAAAAAATTTAAAAAGAAAGAATTTTAAGGACCTCAGTGACTTTTTGTTTATTTTGGTTATATGCATCAATATTTGTCTTATTATAAATTACATCTGAAAACATTTAAATATTTATAAAATAATTTAAATAAAAATAACAAGCCTATTACATATTAATACTTTAAATAACATTTTTATGAAACATAACTATATTTTTTAAAAAAGTGAGAAGAGTGGCACTGTTTTACATTTTCGTGAATCTCTTTAATGTCCAGCTTCATAGAAAATAGATTCTTATATCTGTTTCTGCATTCAATTGATCACGCATGTTGTTTTGGTAAAAGAAGATTAAGAAAAATCCAGCCTCACAGCAACATGCATTTAGAGGGAGAGGAGCATTTTAATAACCTTTTCAGATAATTGTAAATATTTTTCTTTGATACTATACCAAAATTCAACAAGTGGTAGCTTCTGAAAGGAGAATTGTGATAGTGAATTTGAAACCATACCAATGAACTTTTTTTACTCTGTTACATTAAAAGTCATTTGTCTATATTGCACTTTCACCCATGCATTGTTTTGTAATGTTCTGCATTGGTCATTTAAAAAGAATCAGTTTATTGATTTAGATAGATCTTGCAAATATTGGCACATTTTATTGTACAAAATCAAAAAATCACACTGGTAACTCATTTCTGAACTCATTACTAGGAAGATTTCAAGCTTGTGGTAGTGGAAAATACGTCTCCCAAAATCCTAAATTTCTTTCTCAAATTCCACTATTGGCAACAAATATCATGAGTTGTTTTTCTTGAGGTGACAAAATTACCTTGTTTATTCTTGAGAGAATGTCTGCCAAATAGCCACATTACAATGACCATCCTATGTAAGTCACTCCTTCAAGTAAAAATGGTGCTCTGGGGGAAAAAAACCTGTAGTGCAGCTTGTAACTCAAACAACTGCACAGTGCTTTTCCTCAAGACACCATGGTACGTTGGTACATTTGCAGAAGTGCCTTGTGTGTACTTCTCATTTCTCCAAAGAGAACAATAAAAGGATGTGCATGCACTTAAGGGTCAAGATGAAATAATAATTAATCACTTTTACTATTCACTGAAAAGATTTTTAAATGAAATTGGCTGTACTTTTTTTAACTGTAAGTGCATAGTGGTGAAGGATGCACTGATGGCTAGTAGAGTTTGGTGCCGCTGATTAGTGGTAGGCACCAGCAATTTTTTTTTTTTTAATCAGGTTTGCTTTTGCATCATCAGTGCAAATATCAACACAGTGAAAAAAGCAAATACCATCTTAGTATTATTATGGGAATTGTTTTGACTCTGGAATCCCTGAGTCTAAGAAGCCTCTGGGGTCCATAAACCACGTTTTGAGAACTGCCAATGCAAATACTTTATTATGTATTCTTAAAAATATGGCAGTCAGGTTTTTACCTCCAGGCAAGATACTAGATGATTTCTCTATGGAGAAACTGGTCAGCCCAGATTGAAGGCCTATGGATAATGACATTTAAGGGTTTACAAATGAAACAGCCAATGAATCTTAGCAATAGAAAATCTTGTCTTGCCCCTGACATCCGCATGTGTGGGCGTGCGCGCGCGCGGGCACACACACACGCACCTCCCAATATTTTCCTGGTGCCTCGTGTTTTAAATATGAAATGAAGCCAAAGATCGCGAAATACCTTAGAAAAGCCTCTAGGAAAAAAAATCAGACAAATATAAACACACAAACTGAAAATTGAGACAATGCAGAGAGCAACAATTAAATGTAAAATCAGTGTCCTAAAAGAGAGATAAGAAAACTATTGCAACCATGAAACAGGAATGGGTCAATAAAGACCTCTTGAAACCTTAAAAAATATGATAGTAAGACTTTAAGAAATTCAGTAGGATGTTTAGAAGACAAGAGTTGAGACAAAGTCAAGTTTGTTCTACCTTACAGAATGCAGAACAAAAAGACAGGTAAAGGAAAAATAGGAGAGAAAAAATAAGAAAAGTAAAGAATCAATCCAGAAATCTTAAAATCTGACAATTAGTAGGAGTTCCAGAAAGAGAAGCACAGGGAAAAGAAATTATAAAGAATTAACCCACAATATCATTCCAATCCCAAAAGACTTAAATTTATAGATTCTGAAATAGACAATAAAACTTGTATGCCAGAACCTATCACTATGATATGTTAGTACTTTAGGGATAAAAGAAAATCCTAATAGCTTCTAGAATGGGGAGTGGGGAAAAGGTGCTCACACGTAAAGGATCATCAACCAAAATTTAAACTTCTCAACAAGAACTTTCAATGCTAAAATACAATGGAATGATGTCATCAAAATACTGAGAAAACATTTCTTCTACAACAGAGTTCTATACCTGGACAAGTATAAAGGTAGACTGTAGACAATTTCAGACATTTTCAAAAGTATTTACCCCCTATCCACTTTCTCAGGAAATTACCAGGACATTTTTTCATCACAATAAGAGAGTAAAGGAGAAAAACTAGCCATAGGATCCAACCCAAGAGAGAAATGAATTCCTAGAATGATGACAGTGGAAAATCCCAGATGATGCTTATGTGTCCTATTAAAGAGCAATGAGTCTGGATTGGAGCAAAAGGAAGGAAGGCTTCAGGAGGGGTGTCATAGGACAAAATGAAACTGATAGATTATCTGGAATACTTGACCGCATTGAGAGGGATATAGCTCAAACAGACAATTTAAGGAAGAAAACTAAAAAAAATATGAGTCAATGATGGAGTCTGGGTGGGGGGAATGTGATAAAAGCATACCATATAGCGTAATTATGAAGAAAATTTACATCATCATAATGTAAACACCAATTATTCATTTAACCCAAATATTGTCCCAAGGGAACAGGAACACAGTAGACCCCCCCCCCCCGTCCCAAGGGGGTCTCAGGAGACATATGGTTTTCATGATGAACCTTATAAAACTATTTGATTTTTTGAGCTATGTGTTTGACTTTGATAAAAATTAAATTAAGAAAAAATTAGAACTTTGCAGATAACCTTCCACCATGTATGACTTTTTGGTGCTATAAAAAGGACTATACACTCATTGCTCCACCAACTGTCAGAGCAGCAGTTTTCAATTTTTTTTCCCTCTGGGACACACATGACAAGTGAGAAGTGACATCCCATGGATGTTCCCATTGTGCTAAATTTAACACGATGTTTCTGTCCTGCTTAAGAAATTATATCAGAATACAGGTGACTAAGAAGGAATACTATAGGATAAATGTGAACAGTGGTTGTGTCCAAAATTTAATATTCACAATTACCCCAACTTTAGATATTCTTAGTAAGAGATTGACATACCTCATGACTGATCTTAATACACTAATGTGTCATAAAACGAAGCTTGAGAACTGTTGGGTTATAGCAGGATCCCCAAACTCAGATGCCTACCAGAGTCAGGCATGTAAGAAAACAGTAAACCATGTAAGCCTCTCATTCTTGCCATTTCCTTTCATAGAGCCACGAAATCAAAGAACTTTTATTATTATCATTATAAGAAGCAACAGAGCCTGTGTGATGTTGGAAGATAACTGATCCTCAGCCATCATATATAACAGATCAATGAAAGTAGAGGCATCTATGGCAAACTGTAAGGATAAGTCATTTACAGGCAGCATTACTTGGCTCCAACTATTTCCAACCAGGCTAGAACAGAGACACATGCTCATTCCATCTCATCCATATCTTACACTTCCACATCCTAATGTGAGTCTCTTGTTAGCCAAGATGTAGGTCATCATAGATGATTCATGTTTCTAAGGCAGGCCTGATTTGCAGACTTAACTCTTGCTTTTGAAGTCACATCCCATGAAAATGTCCTGGAGAGTCCAACATTTCCATGTACAAACTTCACCTCCCAGATGTCTTCTCACAACTGGAAAATATATACAAATCCTGTATCCAACCATGTACCCAAATCTTCAGTTCAGAAAATAAGATTATAATATTTGTCATCTAATTCAATTGCATAGAAGCATAACTCCTTTTCCTATTAGGCCATGTGGTGCTACTTGGACTGAGCTAATGCCCAGTGACTAGGAGGGTGGAGATCATAGATGTTGGACTTGGCAATGTCTTCAAAGGACATAACAGTGCAGGGCATAGGAGGATACCATACCAGTAATTTAAATAATATTATTGCCTTCTAACTTTCCTCCCAGATCCCATCCCCCTCTTCCTAGCCCTCTTTGGATAGCCTTCCCTCATCCTTCAAGCACATGATTAGAGTGTCCCACAAGGGCAACTTCATTTATGCCATCTTCATCCTGACATGTCCCCATCTCTAAATTTGGATCTCAACCTTCCTACCAGGCTCAGAGGAAGAGGTTTCTGACCTTTTGTCTAAAGATCACAGCCTTTATTTATCCTGGGATCTACTCCCATAGTTACCCGTCCTGCACATTCAAAGTCTGCCCTCCTATCCTCAGCCATGACCTGGGTCTCCCTGCCATCAAATAAAAATAAACAAATGCTTCATTTTACCACACCTTCTTCTAGCTGCTTCACAATCACCCTTTTTTCTCCTTCCCATCCTTTACTGTTTTTTGCACTAACCTCCCAACGTCTTGCCTTCCATTTGGCTCCAATTATGACTATAATAATGGAAATGTGTCACATTTATATTTAATTCAGTTCACAAAATACTTTCACTATTCCTTTTGAACCTCACAGTAATCCTGTGAAGTAAGTAGAACCAAAAGTATCCTCACTTTATAAAAGAAGAAACTGAGCTTCTGAGAGATTAATAGTCAAAGTAACACAGCCAGTAATTGGCACAGAAATTCAAACTGGATCCACCGAGTTGTGGTCCAGTGGCTTTCTACTGTTCTACTACCTCTGGAGCTGTCCATTCTAATGCTACTAGATATTTCTTTCTTGCCAAACCCCATGATAATTGTTTTAGTCCCTTCACCCCTTTGTTTTTCTCTGCCTTTTGAATGTATTAACTAATCTTCAAAATCTTGAAACAATCTTTGTTCTTTTTAACTCTCTTTCCCTAGCTTTCAGGATACTGCAATTTTCAGATTCTTTTTCTAGTTCATTAACAATTTTTCTCTTTCTTCTTTTCTGTACCCTTTTTCCAGATGAAAACATTTTCCTAACGCTTAACTTTCTGGGGTGTGTGTGTGTGTGTGTGTGTGTGTGTGTTTCCTTTTAAGTCTCTTCCTCATGAGTCCATAGTCTTACACAAATGACTTTGCATCTGTTTCTAAATTAGAAGCTTAAAGAACTTTTAAATTTTTTCTATTCTTTCCTCTTCCAAGCCATATCTCACCAAATTCCATAGTTCCTTGCCTTGTCTCATGACTGCTCTTTCTTTCCATCCTCATTACTACCACCCACCTCCAGCAACTTACCACTCCCTCATGACTAGATTATTTTCTCTACAAGATTTCAACACCCAAGTCAGCCTTCCTAACAGTGACCTTTGCATTTCTTTTCTTTCAGTCATCTTGCACACTGCTGCCAAAATATTCACCTTAACATAACGTATCCTTAGTGGTACTGTCTCCTCAAAAACATCCATTCAGCCAAGTGTGATCTGGGCCTACTCTATAAGGCTCTTTGATGAGAATAACAGTATTATTGCTAGGAAAGGCTCATGATGATAAGTGGTATTACTACTAAAGGTCCAGACAAGAATGGGTCCATTGAGGAAATAACATATCAACCAGGTGGTCTGGGGGAGGCAAGAGAAAGCAAGAATACATGTACCAGAAACAGATGAGGGAAGGAAGCTATACTGAGGGCAGACTCAGGTTAAAGGTTGGGCTAGCCAGCCTGTTGCCTTAGATCCTAATCAATCTATAAGGGCACTAAAACAAGATGGGGAAAAAAATGTATTGAGCATAATTCCCCCCAAGGAAAAGACTATATGTAGTTGAAAAACTGCTTTTTTAAGCCACTTGAGCTGGAAAGGAGGGAGTGATGAGACTGCCAAAGGTCAGGTCAAAGGCTTCATAAGAAACATAAGTCAATTTGCTGCAGGCTTGGCATGACTGCAAAGGGACGGGCAACTTTGGGTTGGAACTGGGTTGCTTGGAACCAAGGCAGAGAGGCTGAACACTGCCCCTAGTGGGCCCACTTCCTGCTTCTCCCACACATCACTTATGTGTATCGACCAAATATTGGTCTGAAGGGGGCAACTGGTTATTCCCTGTCTGGGGTGACTATGTGTCTCAGTCCTGCCCTGGATCAGGAATGCTAAGAAGTTTAGGATGCCCGGAGTTTAAGGTTAATCTAGTGGAATGCTGATAAATAATTAACAATTGAGTCCCCAGCAGGGGCGAAGGGGGAGAGCCCTAATTTCTAGTGTTTGCCAGTTCCTATGGTATAAATACTCTCCCATGACTGATTTCAAACTACCAGTATGATGACATCACTGAACATGGAGCTGTGATGAGAGGTGCGCAGTTGGCTCTCACAAGTTCCTGTCCTCTAGCACACCACTGACATATGAGAAGGTGGCTGGGACAGAGGCAAGGAAGGTCAACTAAACCAGATCATGGTAGACCTAGCATGCCAACTTTTGAAACACAGACTTTATTCCATGGAAAAAGGAAACAATCAGAGGTTTTAAAACAAGAGTATAACACGTTTAGATTTGAATTTTTAAAAGTCTCCTTGTTAACTTCTAGTGGATCCAAACTCATTTCTTTGTTCCTCTTTTAAAACTAACCAAAGCATATTCACAACATATTTTCAAAATATGTCCAATACAAGGTTACTATCATAATCATAAAATCTTCTTTCTTACAAAACACCTAAACTTGTTAAAAATTGGGGAAAAAATATAAACATATAATTTACAAAAATATAAATGTTCAGTAAGCATAGTAAAAGCTTAATGGTCACTAGAAATAATAGAAATTTCAAATGATGATATGGCATTTCATATATCAGATTTGAAATACTTATTTTTACTGATTGTTTGGCAATAATCAGTGTTAGCAAAGGTATGGGGAGATGAGAATTCTCATACACTGTTGATGGAAGTAGAAATTATTAAAAATTTCTGGAGGGTAATTTGGCCATATGCATAGATATAATATATTTGCCAAATGGGTATAATTCTGTCTTAGGATTTATACTCCTGAGAATTACCCTAAAGAAATAATTCCATAAATTCATAAAGTTTTTCATTCCAGCATTGTTTGTAATAGCAAAAGAAATTGCAAATGGCCTATAAAGGCAGGTGATTGTTAAATTTTGTATGCCAAATCCATGTATCATATTACTACATGACTATTAAAAACTATAATGTAGCTATAGTTGTTGATATAGAAACTGTTTTTAGATTCTAAATATTTTTAAGTGAAAAGTCAGGTCATAAGAGATATATATTCATAAAAATACATTCTGAAATAAGGTACAATAAAATAATGATTATGTAAGAGAAGGAGGGTAATTGAAGATTTTAAATTGTCTTCTAGGTATGTTCTACCTTCTCTATAACAAATCTAAATTATTTTTATATATTATCCTCTCAGCTTTGATGGTCAACATAAGAAGTACTCATATAAAGATTCTCTGTGTCTTCCACAAAATTTATATCCATGTGTTACTTACTTAATAACAGCAAACACATATAACATGTAACTATATACCAAGTAGTATTCTAAAGTGTATATTACATAAATGTAAATTTAACTCACTGGAGCCTTCCAATAACCCTATGAACTGGGTAATGCTATTATCCTCATTTACCGATGAGGAAAAAGAAACACAGAAGATGAACAACTGCCCAGTCACACAGCTGGTAATTAGTAAAGCCAACATTCACACCCAGACAGTCTGGCTATAGTGTTGACACTCTTAACCATCATACCATACTGACTCTCTTGTAAACTCATTAAGCTTTAATTTCCTTACCTGAAGAGTGGGACTAATATTACCTATCTCAGGGGCTTGCTGTTGAGTTTAAGTACAAAAAGAACCTAGTTGAATGCCTGGCACATAATTATAGTTAATAAGTGCTGGCTATTAATGATATTAAAAGTGATACTACTCAGACCTCAACTACCACTACCAATTCACTTCACTTATTTCCCCACTCTACCCCAACAGATAACTCTCTGATTTATTTCAACTCTCCCCCCAAATGCTTCATACATATTCTATATGTCTGGTGTCATACTCGCGTCCCTGTTCATGCTGAAATCAGGTGACTAGACCTATCCGAATCACACTGGGCCTTAAAAGCTTAGCTCAGGTCCCTTTTCCAATTACTCTAGTTCTTTCTAGTCAGAAAGAACTATTACACTACGCTGTTGAATACACATGAGACAATTAATGTATAATTAACTGCTAGTTCTTTCCCTCTAACAATGCAGCAAGCTCTGTGAAAGCAGGGACGACTGTGAGAGAGATTTTTTCCTCGTACCCCTTCTGTCATCTCCAACCCCAATAGGACAAAACTCAGCTATTTAACATATATTTGCTTCATTTTTGTACCCATTCATGGAAATATGCCCATAAAAATAGAAAGTCACACTTAAGTTTCCCAGCAGCTTCTTTCCAGAAGAGAGAGAGAAATCACAACATTAAAATCAGGAGGAGCCTGACATACAAAGGCAAACACAGAGAAGAATGCAGTTTGTAACTGTTATTAACATATACTATTAATGAATATGCAATATTAATAATATTAAATGAACATTAGCTATAGATATTTCCTGCATGTCTCCTTTGTGTCAAGCACTGTGCTAAATGATTTATAGATACTACATCTTACTTACAACCCTAGTGTTAATAGAAATAGTCCTTCTTATAAAAATGGCAAATGAGAAAGGTTAAGAACTTGCCTGATAGAGCTAACAATCAATGCCAGTTTGGTCTGACATCAAAATGTACACTTTTTCTGTGTATCTCCCTTCCTCCCATGTCTTTATACAAGGTTGAGATTTAGGGCTTGTTTTCCTATTTCTTAAAAATACTTATCACATCTTACCTCCCTTGCCAAACTTGCCTTTCTAAAAATTAGGGTCACTATAGAGCACTCTGTTTTAGATATTCTCCCAGAAAATTTAGTTACAATAGTACCAGAGGCTCTTTGTTTTAAAGGAATCATTAATTAAAGGCAGCCCTACATTCTGGGCACTGTTAACCATGAAGCTCTGGTTATCTACAATTATTAAAGCCATTAGGGAAAAACGCAAGTTGTTTTATGGTCAAGGACAGGAGGAAAAGTCTGGGCTGACTTTTTATGAAAAGTATATCTGTATCTCCTTGTGAAAAAGATGGTGAAACCATACACATGGTCACCAAAACAGTCCTTACAGTCTGTTTTCTGTGGGTGTATGGATGACTTTATATGGGTATTTCAGTGGCACTGAGCTCTAAATGGAGGCAGAGTGGTTCAGAAAAAATATTCTGGGTAGCCCATGTAAAAGCTGTTCTTTGAGTTCCTCTCTTAGTGCCCCCTCCCATGATGTGTCCCCATGTCCCCTCAGCCCCATGCCCTGAACCACTCCTGGACCACTCAGTTGGACTCTCCCAAACTGAGCAATCACATGGAACAGACTACAAAACTTTTACTTTCTTCACATGGAAAGATCTGGTAAGAGACCTGTAAAGATACAACCTGTATTCATTAATAGTTCTCACCATCTTCAAACCACAGAAGTTCGAGCTCAATACAAGGGTAAATTTCCACATTAGGAAATATGAATTTCCTCATTCTATTAGATTTGTACTTCTTCTAAGCTGTCTTTGAAGCAGTAACTAAATGTTTAATATGAAATAAATATTTTAGGAAAAAGCTGCTATTTTTAAAACACGGATATTAGCTTTATGTAATACTAACTTTTCCCAAGTGTTTTGTAACTTAAAGACATCTTTCTGACATAAAGGGTAAATTTTACAATAAATATGATTATTTTTATATGCATAATAGGAGAACATGTAATTCATTTTTATTCAGTTAAAATTCATTAGAGACTGGCATTTAAAGACTTAAAATCTTTTCTGAAAAATAACCTTTATAAAAATCCTAAGGCCTTCCTCCCCCTTTCCACAAACGTTGGCTTTTGTTATTTTTTTTATAAGCTGCATATTGAATTTCCCAGGCTGTGTTTCTGAACAGCAATCTACTGAAAAAAGTGCAATTATTTTTTTTCACTCAAACATGCATTTGAGAGAAATGAGTAGATCAGATAAAGAGCTGAGATGCTATTCAACTCAACCTTGAGTCACTCTCTGTCTCTTTTAAAAAAAAAAAAAAGGGTGGCAAAATCAATACAAACCAATAATAACTTCACATTTGTGGAAGCAACATGAATGGCTCTCCAAAATATTGAGACACATCCAAGTACATTTTCGTAGAGCTGATATTTATCAGAAGTCATTTGCCCTCAAGCAGATGCTCCCTTTCATTGTGCTCCTGTCACAAATGACTAAGATTTATGACAGACAATTACAGCATCTGCAGTTAGCAGCCTTATAATCAGCACCATTATTTAACGATTGGTGCAATAAACTGACTCCTGTTACTGTTTATCAGATATCAGTCAGTTCTGGCCATTTTCTTCAGCTCCCAAATCACAGTATGGTGCAGCCACTGCCTTTTAATGGCTAGGCAGAAGCAGGAGCATTTTCACATTTTTTACAGACTGCCGAGGGAAAGAAAAAAAGCAACCAATTACATGTGTGTGTGGTGCCCTCTCATTTGAGATGCCCGCGTATATAACTATCTCTATACAGTTCTAAGCCTCTTGCAAGAGAAAAAACAGCTTTGACTGTGGAAGAGTTTTTTATATGTAAAAACAAAAATAAATAAAAACAAAAAACCTTCTTGCCTTTTCATTAAAAAGTCCTCTGTTTAAATATGCATGTCTTTTGTAAGTATAAAATGTTCCTCTACCAGGTCCACTGTTTTCTCTTCTAGCATGGCATCAGCTTGCTTTTTACAATCAGAAAAGCAGCTACTGTCTCTTGAAAATATTTGTCAAGGAGCAGGATTTTTCTTCCACATTCTGTTGAGGCGTTATGCAGAGAAAAGTGTTATGAACACAACTTTTCATCAGTTGAAAGCCTACACATAAAAGAGACCATGTGTACGTGTTTAAAAGTCACTCATATATTGAGGCGCCTGGGTGGCTCAGTCGGTTAAGCGTCTGACTCTTGATTTTGGTTCAGGTCATGATCTCACAGTTCCTGGGATGGAGTCCCACATACAGAACCTGCTTAGGATTCTCTCTCCCCCTCTCTCTCTCTGCTTCTCCCACCTCGGTCTCTCTCTCTAATAAACACTTTAAAAAGTCACTCATATATTAAGGAATTCTATCTTTCTAAATATACAAACATACAGATGTATATATACTACTTAAATTCTTTTCACAAGAAACACCACACATTTATGTAACAAATATGAGTGGCAGGCAACAATTCAGAGGCTATTTGGAAGACAAGACTTCAGTATAATGTGGGAGATGGTATAAAGATATGAGTTTACAGTCAAAATAAAAAGCTTAAGTAAGCTTCTATAGATGTTCAAGTATGAAATTCTAGTTAAATTATTTAGAGAAAAAACAAAACAAAACCCAGACCTTTCTGATTCCTGTATTTTGTTACTTTTTCTAGAACCAAACAAGCTAAGTGTCTCAGTCATAACCAAAAGCATTTCATCCAGTGACTTCCATTTTATGTATTTGATAATATCATATATGCCCAGACAGAAATATTGATGAAGCTGCCTTTGTAAGGTCTAAGTTACATGCTTGTCTCAAAGAAGACAAGGCACTGGAGAACAACTAATGTATTCTTAAAAAAAAAAAAATAAGTGACCCCATGGAGGTCAGATTTCCCTTCCAGAAACATGCATAAAGGGTTTCATCCAGTCAACATGTAAAATTGGTTATTTTCTAAGTTGAAACTTTTACAAAGGCTTCATAGTCCTTCACAAACAAATCCTCAAAATTCCATACATGGCTTCAACAGGTGAATCATCAGAGTGAGGGTTCTTAGACTTTTCAAGTTAGAAAGGTCTTGGAATCATTTCATGCAACTTGCTCATTTGAGAGACAGTGAAGGTAAGAGAAAGTGAAGTGATTTTCACCAAAGCACAGAGCTAAATGTTGGCACAGCTATGACCAAACCCCAAGTCTATGGCATGACTAGCAAGGTCCTTCCTGCGAAGTCCACCGCAAAGATTCCAGTGGCTCTTTCTGTGCCTGGAAGAAACCAGCTTTTTGGCCCTGCTAAGCCAAACCCCACTTTGGGTGTTCTGCGTTCAGCACCCCCACAGAGCACTCTAGAACACAGAGCACACTTTCTGACTCAAGGAAACAGTTTCCATAAACCTGCTAGACACTTACTTCCCTCTTTAGTATTGCACCTGGAACCAGAAAATAACAGCTATTCAGTTATACAAATAACGCTTTTATTTAAACAGTGGGTATCAAAGTTAACTCAAGTTGTTGACTTTTAAATTTTTTAAAAATTTCTAATATAGTAATTTGCACCTTGTATAGATCTTGTTCATTTGTGGTTAGGTTTGTTTGATTGATTTTTTAAAAACTATTTTGCACAAGTGATTGTAAAGTCAAACCAAAACGATTTTATTTCACCAATTTGGCACCATCAAATAATTCACAGAATTTTTAGAATCAAGAAGAAACCCCACACCAGTCTTTCTTTGCTGGTCAAATGCAGAAATATATTAATGTACAGACAGGTCTCTCATTCCACTTTAGTAAGATTGAAGAAGTACTTTGCATGCATCAAAGAAATTGTTATGTTTTCTACCTATGTTCTGCCCCTTTCTGCTGGATTAGAAAGAAAAATTACCCAGCCTACAGCAAGTTACTGCCACTGGAAAGCCAATGACAATGCCATCCGCACTATAGGATATTTAGCAGGTATTCCTGAGAGGCCTGATCTGGGTCAATATTATTCACATAAACACTTGCAGGTGGCATTTTAGTAACACATTTCAACACCAAGCCCAAGGGCATAGCTGATGGTCATGATGAGCCACAACAGATTTGACTCTCAACAACAACAACAAAAATGTTGTGTCAGGAGCACATTTTCCTTCAAGATCCTTATCTGGGGCTATTCAGGGCAGAGTAGGGGGAAAGGAGGACTCAAAGAAAGTAATGCATTGTCAATATGCCAATATTTGGTGGCTGATGGCCAAGGGTCACATGGTACAGGAGCTAAAGGTCAAGCTCTTAGGTCAGCCAGACAGACCTGGGCTTGAATATGGCTCAGGCTTGGTGAGACTCTGCTAGAATTCTTCATCTCAGAAGGTCCCTCATCTACTGGGTGGGGGTGAGAGCGGGACAGTGCACATAAAGCAATGAACACTGTGCAGGGCACAAAGCATTGCTGCTTCAATGTTAGCCAGTATTACTGCTATTGCTGCTATTTATATATGAGATTCCAGACTGAATTATTTTGCAAGTGGGAATTTGGACTTTATAGGTTCAGTAAATAATTACCCACTGAACTTAGGTATATAGAATTGTCACATTAATCCTAGCTAAAGTCTATATACCTTATCTATCAATTAATGTACCTAAACAATGTGTGTGCATGCTCGATGTAATTATTGTTGCACTTCATTGACTTTGGTTTGGTTCCAATGTGAATAAACTAAATTTACAGAAAATGGAGAAAACATGAAAATATTACAAAGTATATGATTTCACTTTTGTATTCAGTAACAATATCCCTCTGAATCACAATAGAGCTGTCAATATAATAAAATCCTGTCTCTTCTATTCCAAAAAAGTGGATTACATACATTTAAACTACCAATTATATTCATTTTTTCCCAATTTTTCACAACCATCAACCCATAAAAATAAGGTTGAAGTGATTAGAAGAGGACAAATGGCTCCTCTCAAGAATCAGAAATCTCCTTGGCACACAAGTTGCTGAATAGCAAAATTAAATCAGATGACAGTAATGAAAGCCAAGGGTGCCACTCACTCCTTGAGGAAGTCATGACACTAGGACACTATTTCATGATAAAATCAAGTCTAGAGAGGAAAAGCTTTGGACACTCTGGGTTCTAGTCCAGGTCCACATTTATTGGCTGTGTGACATTGAACAGACTGCTTAACCTCTCTAAAGCCTCAATTTTCCTACATGCAAAAACAAGATAATAATAATAATAATACCTACATTGTTGTCTTGAGGAATTAAATAAGTCAACATATGTGAAGTGATCAGGAGAGTGCTGCCATGTAGGAAGCACCCATAAATGCTTTCTCTTGTCTACGAAAAGTGCTATCAGCCTTGCTTTCATCGCTGTGTTGTTCAAAGCAAGTATGAAATGCCTAATAATGTCATGATCTATTCTAGAATTGTCTTCAATAGAATAAAGTCTATTAAAATTAGAAATAGGTAATTTTTAGGCAAAATTTTTTAAATGATTTGAAAATCTGTAATTTTTTCTCAAAAAGCAACTTCATATTCAAAAAAAATATGAGCCTACAAATCAATTCCATTAATCCAATTTCATTGTAGGTATTGGCCAAGCATCAGTCCTTCTAGTAACAGTGGTGGTAATCACTCTAGTGCTGAAAGGTGCCAATTTTTTCTATATTACTTAAATACAAAGTAGGATACTTACAAAAAGCATTTTTTTAATGTTTATTTATTTTTGACAGAGAGAGAGAGACAGAGCATGAGTGGGGGAGGGGCAGAGAGAGAGGGAGACACAGAATCTGAAATAGGCTCCAGGCTCTGAGCTGTCAGCACAGAGCCCGACGCAGGGCTCGAACTCACAGACCGCGAGATCATGACCTGAGCCGAAGTCACTCAACCGACTGAGCCACCCAGGCGCCCCTACAAAATGCATGTTAAATCTCATCTTTGCTCTTTATCCAATATTCTTAGATGCTATATCATTTTAGTGCCTACTTCCAAGAATTAATTTCCTATATCCAGTGATACTTTCAGAACTCTGAGTAAAGCCAGGTTCTGGAGACTTATTCTTCTTGTAAAATAAAGGGAACAAATAAAATGGATTATTTTTGTGTGTTTCATATCTGAAGCTCATTCATTGATCTTTGGGTCTGTATGTAAGGTAGCATACAGTATGGCTAACAGTGTAAGCCAGGTAAGGTTTCAAACATTCTTCATGCCTTTAAGACTCTTCTAAAATGCTACTGAGTCAGTAAAACTGTGCTTAAGAACATATTTTAAATTGTGATGAGAAGTTCATTTGACAAAACATTTTCACTACAGTTGAGTTTTGTGCTATTTTGGTGGGGTAGATTGCAGATGGAATTACACCCATTCCAAAGAGGAAAAAATGTGACTTAGAAAGGTCCTAGAGACATAGCTGTGGTAAGCTAGAACTCAGGCCATTTCCTCCATTTTGTTTTCCACTATTCTCACTAAACATGATTTTGGGGTTTTGGCCAGACTAAGCAAACTTGGTATAAAAAAACCTGAGTTTGAAGACAGCTCTATCCTTCGTGACCTGAGGCAAGTAGCTAACGATACAGATTAATGGTAAGAGTGCACCCATGGAGCCAGCCTGCCAGGATACAAATTCAGCCCTGCTCATAGATGTGTGATTGTGGATGGTTATTTTGCTTTCTGAACCCCTGCTTCCTAGTGTGTACAGTGGAGGCAACTATCTTCATAGGGATATTATAACATGAATGAGACACTCCTTCTAAAGGTTTAGCACAGTGGTTAGTATATAGTAACAGCCCAAGAAATATTAGTTATTAATAAATTTGCACTAAAACACCTACCTCTCAAGGTCATCTGTTGTATTAATAACAGCAAATTAAAGGACTTTGTATAAATAAACTACTATGCCAAGTTTAAGAATCATTATATTTCTGTTGCTGTCAGCAGCAGCCTAAGCTTACTTTGATTTTTGTTGAGCCTTCAATCTATGGCCCTATCTTGATCCAGATATTTCAATTCCCAAAGTTTTAGGGTTTCATTAGTTTGGAAAAAAAAAAAAAAAGACAGAATATGGAAGAGAATCTTGATTCCCTCTATACCACTGAGATCTGAATGACTCTACATCACTGGAGGGGCAAGTCCAACCCCCCAGTGGCCACTAGGGGGATAATTTAGATACCATCACTTGAAGCACAAAGGCAATGGAAAGATCAAGGGCTTCCCTGTCAATTCAGAGGAATTAAGGCAAAATGGAGAGAAGCCTAGAGACTTCTCTACTTACCACTTTCTCTGGCTTCAGTAACACATAGGTATCCAACCTAAAAGTTCACATGGTCACAGAGGCATTTCAGACTCACTCTTTAGAAGACCCTCTGCTAATGAATACATGGAGGGTGAGATTGTAGCATTACACCTGCTTCTTGGCTTTGCCTTGCTTTCCAGTTTATCTGATATCAAATCCATCTTTTCAAGTTCTACTATGACCAGCCCTTGTTTATGTTTGTTTTGTTTACTTTTTAATTATTAACTTCTAATTTTATTTTGTGTGTGAGACCAAAAGAAAAGGCTTCGTGCTCTTTTGTGTAGGACTGGAGGAGCTGACAGAACTTGTGTCACAACAGTATTCATCCTCAGTTGTTCTGAGGATGGAGCTCTGGCAGAGACAGTGACTCAGAGACAGTTCAGACATTCTCACTCATATGTGCCATTTGTAAAGTCTTGAGAACAACCTCAGCAATGCCAGGAGTTGAGGTACTTATCAGCTTTTAAAACAAATTGTACTCTATTGTCATTCCTTTTTATTTTAAATAAATATTATTTATTTCACCTTGAATTTGTAATTATGTATTCTTTTTCTTACAAGAGTGTCCCTTAATAACATAAGCTTTTGGTGTGCCCCTGAGTTGTACAAAAGGACACAGGCAACGAGACAGGCAAACAAAATCTAGCCCTTCTAGAAGAAGAAGCTACAGTCACACATCCACGTGGGAAAAAGCTAGAAGCACCAGATTGTTAGAATGCTTAGTAAATTATAAGGGTGACCCAGAATACAGGACGCAGCTTGGAAGTAAGAAAGAGACACTGAAGTTCAAAGGCACAGTTTGTTGATTAATGAGTGATCTAGATCTGGTGGGTTGCTTTGAATTGTTTCTGCACCTCCTGATAGTGACTTCCAAGATGGGAAATTGTCCACATCATCTCAGAAGTTACCATAGCTCAGTGTTAAGAGCACAGATTTCAGAGCCACACCAATTGGGTTTGAATCCTGACTTGGCCACCAACCAGCTATAGGACTTATGCCCCATTTTCCTAATCTGCACAATGAGATAATACGGACATCTACTATTTAGGTTTGTTAAGAGGATTAAATACAATAAAGCATATACAGCACTTCCCATGGTGTCTAACACATGAATGCCCCCAAACGTGAGCTCTTGAACAGGCACTCAAGTCTCCTCCTCTGACTGTCACTGCTACCATTCCCAGGTATCTCTGTGGTACTCTCATTTTCCACATTTTGGGTTTGTTGTTGTATTTTTTTTTCAAATATGGTGTTTATGATTTTATTATTTTTTAATGTTTATTTATTTTTGAGAAAGAGAACATGAGTGGGGGAGGGGCACAGAGAGGGAGACAGGGGATCCAAAGTGGGCTCTGAGTTGACAGCAGCGAGCCCGACGCAGGGCTCAAACTCACAAACCATGAGATCATGACCTGGGCTGAAGTCGGATGCTCAACCGTCCCTGTTTTTATGATTTTAAGACTAAAAACTTGGGGAAAAAACAAAAACTAGAAAGGAGAAAGTTAAACTAATTTAGTTAACTCTAATGACACACTTATTCAAGCCACATTCGTAAGTGTCTGTGGTGGGCTATCTTTTCCCTGTTCCACTTTTCTGTTTATTTAAAAGGAATCAGCTTTCTAAACTCTACTCAATCTACTCAAATCAACTAATTAATCTTTTTAAAATCTATTCAATCGAGTAACTAAGACTAATTCTGTTCTTAGGTAAAGTGCAACTTCTTTACCTGGTGTTCTAACTTAACTAACTTCATTAAAACTAATATTAAGATTCATCCTAATCATAATAGTAATAAGTATATATTTTTTTGTGGTACACAAAGTTCTTTCTTCCAATTCACACTATAACCCTGTGTAGGCACAGAAGAGAAACATCAGCATTTGCAGTGTACTGAGGCTTACAGAAGTTAAGGAGGATGTCTAAGGGAAGTAAAGCACTTTGGACTAGATCACAGAGCCCATGGGCCTGTGACTACACCCTGGTGAGCGTGCGGCGTGGTGCCTTCAATCTTGGAACAGCATCTCAGTTCTTTGAAGCTTACTGAAACTTACTCTTTCTATTTTAAATGGCATGCCTTCTGCCCACTGGATAGCCCCTTCAGGTCCCATTTCCAATCAAACGTTTGTCCCAGACCTACTCCTAGACCCAAGTTCTCAGATGAGCCATGGAAGTGAACCCTAGGAAGAGCTCACTCAGAATCCTTTATTACAGCCTTCGAGATAATCCCCAGACAGATGCCAGGATGAGAATAGATATCTGCTGACAGTTCTCGGTCAACATAGCCACCAGGATCCTTTTTCAATATGCAACTTAAACATTAAATAATATGTATAAGCATTCTCTCTCCTTGCACAACAAAAAGAAAAGTAAACCAAGATTAGCAACAGGTTAGAGAAAAGGGAGATAGGCTTGCTGTTCTAAGCAAACTATCACTTGCTTTTGTAAAAAGTGAACGTTTTTGATCATCTACCATCTATTTATCTGAATTTTAAAAATAGTGTACCACTAGAAAAATAAACAATGTTTATAAACCTATTAAAGAACATGTCTAAGAGGTAGGGAAGGAAAGGAGGGAAAGAGTTTAGTGAATTATTCAACTACCTTTCCTCATTAATAGTAGAATGTTCTTGACCAATTAAAAACCAATTTCATTCCCATCAACCAAGATGCCCACGGGAAGAGCCATCTGATACATTTATTATTATTTTTATTTTTTTATTTTTTTTTTATATATGAAATTTATTGTCAAATTGGTTTCCATACAACACCCAGTGCTCATCCCAAAAGGTGCCCTCCTCAATACCCATCACCCACCCTCTCCTCCCTCCCACCCCCCATCAACTCTCAGTTTGCTCTCAGTTCTCAACAGTCTCTTATGCTTTGGCTCTCTCCCACTCTAACCTCTTTTTTTTTTTTTCCTTCCCCTCCCCCATGGGTTCCTGTTAAGTTTCTCAGGATCCACATAAGAGTGAAACCATATGGTATCTGTCTTTCTCTGTATGGCTTATTTCACTTAGCATCACACTCTCCAGTTCCATCCACGTTGCTACAAAAGGCCATATTTCATTTTTTCTCATTGCCACGTAGTATTCCATAGTGTATATAAACCACAATTTCTTTATCCATTCATCAGTTGATGGACATTTAGGCTCTTTCCATAATTTGGCTATTGTTGAGAGTGCTGCTGTGAACATTGGGGTACAAGTGCCCCTATGGAGCTCACCAAACTCCACACCTGATGCATTTATTAAATTAACCCTATATGCTCTGAGCCAATGCTCTGAGAAGTGTATGAAATAAAATAAGAAAAAAAAATTGGAAATACTTTACAGATCAACTTCTATGAGCTCCAAATGATATCCAGAATAAAGGAGAGAGGGTAGAAAGGGCAAATTAAATTCAAAGAAAAATATGAAGCCAAAGGTTGCTACAGGTATTCTGAAAAAAGCTTGGAGTAACATCCACCAAATTCCACAAAATGTTACAGAAATTAGTTTGCAATTTCTTCAGGAAATTCCTTTAACTTCTTAACAGAATTCTGCAATTTTAGCTAGTTGTACCTAGGAATAAGATTGTCAGAACATTTTGTGCTGACGTAGATAGCAATTTTATCCACTGCAGGCTCTGGGTAATTTTGGATCTCAGATACAAAGTCTTGTAAGAAGTTCAGGAAACACAGAAAAATTTTTGTCATTGATTCCTACAGGATCAGGTATCAAGGTATCCCTTGTCCAGACTCCTTTGTTTACTTACTAAACATGTTTAAGTGTTTGCCATGTATCAGGTACAGTTCCAGACACTTTAAAAATATTAATTCATTTAATCCTTACAAATCCCCTGAGGCAGGTGCAAAGAGGCACAGAGAAATCAACTTGCCCAAGGCTGTAACAGTGGAACTGGAATCCAAACCCAGGCCATTTGGGTCCAGCATCTGTGTGCCTAACCACTACTCTGTGCTATCTACTTTTTTTTTTAAACATTTTTTTTTTTATTTTGAAAGAGAGAGAGACAGAACTCATAAGTGGCAGAGAGAGGGGAAGAGAAAGAGAATCCCAAGCAGGCTCCCATCATTTTAGGCTCGATATGGGACTGGACACGGGGCTCAAACTCACAAACCACGAGATCGTGACCTGAGCCAAAACAAGATTCCCACGTTTAACCCACTGCCACCCAGGCACCCCATATGTCCTCTCTACATAAATGAAGGAAAGAGTGAAAACTCAAGACACATCTGAATGCCTTACCTGGAATTTGGTTCTATCATTCATCCCTTTCCTCTCTGTTAGTGCTTTGTACTTTGTCCACAAACATGAGGTTCTCCCTTTCAAAAGTCAGCCCTTCTGCTACCATTATTTTGTCAAATTTCTTGAAGGGAAGCGCACACACACAGGGCTTCCACTTCTTGACCAGCCATTTGTTCCATAACTTCATGCAATTTGGTTCCCTGCCCTCTCCCACTTGTCTGCTGGCAATGCTCTCTTGAAGGATCTCTGAATTGCCTTATCCAGTGCCTTGTCTCTCAGGCTCATTCATCTCTGCCTCCTAACTCCATAGCAGACAGATCCTTTTCTCTCTTGGTTCCTGTTATCCTTGTCTGCAATCTTCCTTTTGCATTTATTACTCTGCTTCTTTGCTGGTTGACACTTTTCCAAATCTAGCCTTCCTATGTCTCTCATTATCTTTCACCTTCTCTCTCTCTCCAGATATTATAATTTAGAAAAGGTTCATACCCTCCAGTGGCTTCCATTCTTTACATTAGTTTCTAGAGTCTGGTGGGTCCACAAACCTAACTTGTCAAAACCCAGAAAGTAGGTCCATTTCTTTGAGGACGGTCACATTAACCAATCTCGTAAGACTAATGAAAAAGTTTTCATTTACAATGAAAAGTAGATTATCAAAGGGACCTCAATCCAGAGCATTACACAGGAAGCTAAATCATGGTCAATATACCGATCTGTAGTTTAGAACAAGCAGTGTTATTACAAAAAAGAATGGCCCCTGGAGTTCTCTGGTAAGTGCATTTTTTCCCCATAGACACAGGTGGGAAGCCAAATTATAATCCGAAGATTGCTAGGCCAGCATAAAATAAGAAAAGGAGGAATTAATTACATGAATCAAATATTTAACAGCATCAGGCTAAGATTTACAGGTGTATCCAGCTGCACAATAAGGCAGTAGCTGCCAGTGGGGCCAACAAGTAATTGGGTCAAACATCATCTTCCATGAATGAATGAATGTTGAACAAGGGCCTTGAAATTATTTATATTTTACCATGATGTTATAGTCATTTGTTGAAATCTTGACCCCTTTGCAAGATTTCAGCTGCAAGATGGTAAGGGCCACATGTGTTCATCACTGTATCTTTACCACCAGTGCCTGGCACCTGGTAAACATAAAGCAATAAATGTTTATTAAAGTCATCCAGACATTTATAAATATAAATAAAACACATTTCAATGTCTGTTTTCATGTGATTTATCCAGAAAGTGCTGCTGGGTGTTTTGTCTTGCCTTTCAGAGTTTATTAGTTCAAATAGATAGGATACCTTGATTTCAAAGATTTAGTCTTGGCTGATATTTTTGAAAATTGTGAAATCATAGACTACGGTTTGTCTGTCTTATTTATATCATTTCAACTACTTATTTCTCCTACCCAGGGACTAAATCCCAATGCAACCCCCATCCCCTTTATCTTTGATGTTTCTCATTCTTGGTAGGTAGAGGATGCAGCAGCAAAGAGAGAGTCACAGATTCTGCGTGCCTATGTGGGTTAACCCGGGGCACTCATGGGGTTAAAAGCACTGCAGTAATATTAAGCACATGTTTCAAGTCAGCAGGGTGCCAGCCTGAGATGTCCTCAAAGCCTAATTTGATAGATATTATGCCATACACTGCTGCAAGTAGTAATGAAGAAAGTAAAAATTTTATGGATGAGCAAAATAGGAGCTCTTATGGATGGAGTGTTTTTAAATCAGGTGTATAATTTACCCAGTGTCAGACCACATGTAGAGTGCATTACTCAATTGAACTTACAAGCAGATAGGAAAGCAGTTTCTTTTAATAAGCACTTCTTCAACTTATTGGCTCTACAATTACTTGCACCAAATTACCAGCAGCTGCTGCCTGTTTGGTATTTTATCCTAGACAAGGAGTTACATTAGTTTCTAATCAACAAGCCATTCAAGGACTCTTTATAATTTTTAGCTTAATTCCACTTTTATTTGGAATTTATTAATTGGAATATCCAATATTTTCACGACAGTATTTTGCTTAGCTTCCCTTAACAGGAAACCTATGCAACTTCCGAAGTGAGGGGGAAAGGGAGGGAAGACTTATTTCTGATATTTGTAACTTATTTCTGATATTTGTAACACTGAACAAACTCTAATGGACTCATGTTACCTTCTAGTCTGAATTTTGAGATTTGCATTGCTTTTGTAAAAATAGTGATACTATATTTAAATTTCTTTATATTTGGAGTCAATAAATTGTTTGCTGACTCTAAATAGCATATATCCGTGCATAAAGTTAACTCAAGTTTAAACATTAACCAATTCATTTTAATACAGGGCTTCCCAACCTTGGCACTATTGACAGACATTCGGGGCCGGCTAATTCTTTATTGGAAGGATGTTCTGAGCACTGTGGGATGTTTACTAAGATCCCTGGCCTCTACCCACTAGTGGCACCTCCCCACCTCAAATGCCACAGTTGTCACAACCACAAATACCTGCTGACTTGCCAATCACCTCAGATGATTTAACAGATTTAAAGAAATCAGTGGGAAAAGGGCTTCAGAAACCATGGTAAGAAGAAAATGCACTTTCAATTCATTTGTTAAAAACTTTTCAAAGTATTCTTTTATTATTTTTTTAATGTTTATTTTTGAGAGAGTGCAAGCGGGGGAGGGACAGAGAGAGGAGGACAGAGGATCCTAAGCTGGCTCTGACAGGCTGACAGCTCAAACCCATGAACCCTGAGATCATGACCTGAGCCGAAGTCAGACGTTCAACCGACTGATCCACCCAGGTGCCCCCAAAATATTCTTTTAAAGACTGTGTGTGCACTAGTCCATATGTCCTTGCTTTGTGAGGAATTATAAAATGAATCTGTGAATGAATTTAACTCTTCAAAATGCAATTATTTAAATACTATCCTATTTTAAAGCTGCTTTCAGAGCCAAAGGCAAAAGGGGGAAAAAAACAAGAACTGCTTATAGCTAAATAAAATAAAAATTTGAATAAATATTCTCACTATAGAAAGACTCGTGCACAAAATTAGCAAGTATGATTACATTTTTACATCAGTAAAACCAAGAATATCTAATGTGAGGCATATTTTATTTTTTAAATTACATTATGCATTGTTGCCAGCTTTAAATTATAAATCAGAAATATATGATCATATAAATGCCAATAAATAATGATAAATCATAAAACACCAAATCCAGTTCAAGATTTTTCTCATAGGGCTTTCAAAACCATAGATGTCTTTTTATAAGGACAAAATCAAAACTGGTAATATTCAGAACTATTGAAGGACCATATACACACTGAAGAGCAAGAAAAGTGAAAGAAAATTAAATTATCATCCGAAAGTCTTCACTAAGAGCTTACCATCTACCATCTTTCATCTAGTTATATGTTGGAAAATCCAAAAACATACAGTTGAAGGCTACTTCTCAGTATAGCATAGAACCTTAAGGTGCAGAACTTGAAAGGTCATTTAGACCTACCAGGGCCATTTCCTGACTCTGTCCTTCAAGATTCTCAAACTTTAATGTATATACACATCACTTGTGCATCTTGTCAAACTATGGATTCTGAGTAGGTCTAAGGCCTTAGGAAGTCTATTTTTCTAACAAGCTCCCAAGTGATACCAAAGCTGCTAATCCATGGACAACTTTGAAGAGCAAGGATTTGTCTACAACATCCCCACAAACCGATCATAAAGCCCAATCTTGAACATTCTTCAGGACGAATGACAGAGAAAATACTAACTCCAAAAAAATAATAAGACATTTAAGTACCTATTGAAATCTTAATTTTCAGGTTCTTCCTGGAGCCAGTGGCCAGACCATGGGAAACTTCAGCAACCAACTTAAGAAAAATTTTACACAATTAGGCAAAACTAATAAAAAATAATTGGCTTGATCTCAATCTATTAAAGTCAATCCAAACTGGATTCCTTCTTACTAGTAGTTTATGGAATTAAAAAATAAACAATTAGATCTTCATACAAACTGCAGTTTCTGTGATAGTTTAGGGATGCATTCCCTTTTTCTTACTCCTGTATCTATGTGGCTCCAATTAAATCCTGAAAAATAAAGAACTGGTGTACCTCTAGTACAGACTCTGCAATGATAGCCCAGCCCCTTAAATACTAAGCCTACCAGAATCTTTAGACAGTGCTGGTATATTTTGACTATGCTGACAGAAACATGTCATGAGTTTGTTATTTTATAAGGAAATAAGGGAAATGACATCAAGTTAATGGATCCACTCCTTTTCCCGGAGATAAAAAAATATGTCCTTACATCACCTGAAAGAGTCAAAGAACTTTCAGTTCCCAGAAGCCACAGATGTAGGATCTTAAAGGTAGACCTATAAAATCACCATTTATTCAGGTTAATAGTTTGCAGACAATCTAGATCCTCTATTTTATACCAGAAGTTTACTTCAGCCTACTTTACGGCTTCTTGGTCTTTTAGCCAACTAGGAGAAGTAAAAACTCAGTAGTTTCAAACAATGAATTAAAACTAAGAGCTAATATGTAATCCTTAAGTCATTTAATAATTTTATGGATCACCTTCAATATTCAAAATATTAACAACAGGTTATCCTTGGGCTTTACACAATCAGAAAAAAAAAATCTTCAATCAATCAGAATGAAAATTATCCATAATCCATCAGTACAGCCATACTGGGGGCACGCTGGCTGCATAATCACCCATCTTTGAACAAAAGGAAGACAGAAATTCCCATGGGACACAGCACCATAGGACAGTTTTATCATAGTTAGATCAGGAAAGACTTTTTTCAGAATAGGGATTAATGTGTAGTTTCCTCTAGAGTGAAGTTCTTTGTGAATCAACATTGATGCCAACCATATTTAACACATTTATAAATGTTCGGAAAGCCCAAATTTATTCTATGTGAAAGCTCCAAATTTGTAGCTAAGGAAAAAGGTAATATATAGGTATGAAAATCTCACCGATTTGTACAAGTGGCTAGAAAAGCTGTAAGTAGGCTTAGTATAAGGTAACATTTTATGATAAGTGGCATCAGTATATACAATGAATTGCTCTAAACTCTCTGCTTTAGGCAGAGAAAATACACACATGGGAGTCACTGTTAGTTCTCTGAGGAACTAAAGTGCTTACCCTTTTTAATGCCATGTGACATTATGGTTGTCACATATCAAAAATGTTAATAATGAAGTCAGAGAAGGCACAAACAGAAAAGGAAATAGCAACTAACATGTTCGGAGGGTTAGGGTGTTCCTATTTGAGGCATATTGAAATATTGGCTTCTTGAGCCTGGAAAAGGAACTATTTAATAGGGCACCTGATTAAAATTTATACAACTGTAAGTGTTCTGGGTAGTGTGGTCATAGGGTTGTTCCCTGGTAAAATGGGAGAGGAGCACCCTTTGATACTTCAGTGAAATAAAGTTAGGACACTAAAAGGAAAAAGTGGATGGCAAATTAATAGAAGTCACCAGCAACATCTTCCCTACTCCCTACTCAGTGCCAACCACTGAGCTAAAAACTGAAGCAATGATAAAGAGCAATATATATATATGTTATGTTATATATAACAATATATATATATGTTATATATGTTATATATATATGTTAAATTTAAAGTCAACTGGAATTAGTTAACTGAATAGAGTGACAGAAAAAAAGCTGAAAAATTACCCAAATAATGTAAAATTATAACTGAGATAAGAGCTCTAAAGACAAGGCACATGGTCCTATGACAGTGTCCAGCAGTCGGCTTTGACCTAACTGGGAGAAGGCCACTATTTAGAAGTGTGCAGATATCTCCGGGCGCCTGGGTGGCGCAGTCGGTTAAGCGTCCGACTTCAGCTCAGGTCCCGATCTCGCGATCTCGCGGGATCTCGTGATCTCGCGGTCCATGAGTTCGAGCCCCGCGTCAGGCTCTGGGCTGATGGCTCAGAGCCTGGAGCCTGTTTCCGATTCTGTGTCTCCCTCTCTCTCTGCCC